>NC_072790.1:227310047-227613077 GCF_028583425.1 Eublepharis macularius | reverse complement strand
ACCCGCTTAGCATGTAGCTAACTGGCCTGGCAGGGAGAAGAATAGTGCACATTTATGTGTACAATCTGCGTGCACCTCTTTTTCAAGTTTCTGCTTTAGGAAGGGGGCCCAGGGCCAGCTTTACCATATAGGAGAACTAGGTGGTTACCTAGGGTTCCGGGCTTTAAGAGGGGCTAAAGTGTCAGCAACCAGTGGCTCTTTACAAAGCCACATATGGGTCTTCTGCTGCACAGTACTTACCTCATCAGACAGGGAGAAGCCCGACAAGCCAGGGGAGGGGAGGCTGAGAAGGAGGAACGGGGGAGTGCACGCACAGCGTTTTGGAAGAAAATGAGGAAAGAGCCTGGGATGCTGGACTTAGCTGAAAATTAAAAGGGCTGAGTGGAGGAGGTCATATTGTTTGAGTTATGTTGCTGAAGAGCCCATCAGCTCA
Organism: Eublepharis macularius; assembly: GCF_028583425.1. NCBI lineage: Eukaryota > Metazoa > Chordata > Lepidosauria > Squamata > Eublepharidae > Eublepharis > Eublepharis macularius. The sequence continues at coordinate 227,612,644 of NC_072790.1, read as the reverse complement.
AAAATGTATGGGAATTGAGGTACCATTTGGCATTGTGCAGGGGGCTGGACTAGATGACCCTTAGATGCCCCTTGGGGGTCCCTTTCCGCTCTCTGTTTCTATTCATTGATACTCACGATGCGCATTTCTTTTGCCGTTTGTGATAAAGCGGAATGATCCTTCTGGGTTTTCTCTTTAGATTGAAGAGGAAACTGAGCCTATAACGGCCAAAGGCTGGCTGGCATGTCCAAGATTACAACCTGGGTTTTGCCTCAAGCCTGCTCTGGTCTGGCCCTCCCTCCCAGCCGGAGCTCCCCTCACCTCTCTCGCACAGCCGGCCCAGGTAGCCGGTGCCCACGCAGTCGCAGGCGAAGCGGTTCCAGCCCTCGCGGCAGAGTCCCCCGTTGCGACAAGGGGAGCTGCTGCATTGTTTGAGGGTCTCCCGGGAGCAGAAGCTGGAGACGCCGGCCACGCTCTGCACTTCAGCCAAGCGGCGCACGTCACGGCTCTTGCCGTCGATGAAGAGGTCACGCACGCAGCCCACGTAGCCGTAGTTGAGGAAGGCTGTCCACACCTCCGGGGGCAGGATGAGGTCCAGGCGGTTCTCAGGGAGGCCCCCCAAGTACATCTCGCTGTCCAGGTCCAAGATTTCGCTTTCCCCACTGGCCAGGAAGGGAGTGCTGCGGCTGTTCACCGAGATGGAGCCTGGAAGGAACCAGAGCAGGAAAATGCCACGGAGGGCTTAGCTTGCGTCCATCCTATGAACCAATGGCCCCTGCTTCATCCTTTGGGACTAAGCTGCTAAGTGGACTTTTTATGCTGCCCACCAGCGTACAAAAACTTGCTTAGCATGTGCCCGCTTTCTGGGCATAAAGTGGGTAACAATCAAAGGGCTTTTTCTGTAGCAACGCTTCATTTGTGGAATGTTATCCGCACAGCAATCTGTATTTATAGACCCAAAGAAGCTTACGTCATTCTCCCCTCCTCCATTTTATCCTCACAACAACCCTGTGAGGTAGGTTAGGCTGAGAAAAAGGGACTGGCCCAAGATCAACCCCGAGAGCGTCTATGGCAGAGCAGGGCTTCCAACCTGGGTCTCCCAGGTTCTGGACTCCCACTCTAACAGCTACACCAAGCGCTCCCTCTCTCCCCATTCACTTGCGGCTTAGCCTGTTAGGTTTTAGCCACCCAGTGAAAAATCTTTATTTGCCTAGGCTTTTTGTTAACTATTATTTCTCTCATGTTAACTGGCCCTTGCTGATATTGTTTTATTATGCCTTTTTAACTGCCTTGTCAATGTTATTTACCTCATCTTTTATGCCACTGTTTTATTTTTCTGTTCCATTGATTTTATTCTGCTGCTTTATCAACCGGTTTCATTGATATTATTGGTTTTAATAGTTTTATAACATATTTTATGTTTTTATTGATCTTGACAGAAGTCGCTTCAAGGCATGTCTTACGGTGCCTAACGAGAAATGTAAACAATGGCCAAAGGCACGTGTTGCACCGGACTGTGATGTGGCTTGCTCACCCTTGCGCCCATCGCGCTGGAAGTCCACGTGGCACCATTCACCATCGTTGACCTTCTTGCTGCTGGCTCGCATCTTGATGCCACCTGAGCCCATGTCCAGCAGCAGGTAGAGATAGCCATCGAGCAGCTCCATGGCAAAGTAATCTGCCTTGTGCAAGCGCTCGGATCGGGCCTCCTTGGGCGGCTGCAGTCGGCCGTGGCTGAACAGCAGCAGCCCGTTGGGCTCCGTGGTGCGGAAGTCAAAGGAGATGGAGCCGGTCTTTTTGGTGTTCCATTTGGGTAGTGAGATGTAGGCCTCTGGTGACTCAAAGGTCACAGGGTCAAGGGCCGCGACGCTCTCGCATCGGAAGACCAGGTCCCCGTTGATCTTCATCTTGGGGTCACCTTCTTTGGCCAGCCGTGACAACTCCAACTTGAAGTCATTGTTCTTGTAGACAACCTGCAAAACAATGGAAAAGGCAAGAGCAGTGATAGCACAGGTCACGGCAGCCCCTTGTCATAACCTGATGTGAGGAAGCTCTTCATCTAGGATGCCACCCACCCCAGTGAATAAAGAGCAAATCCAGGCTGATAGCGCACACGTTGCATAATGCACTTTCAGTGCACTTTATCAATCATTTGAGGTGGATTTTTTGTTCTGCACACAAAAAAAATCCGTTCCAAATAATCTATAAAGAGGATTGGAAGGGCATTATCCAACGTGTGCAGAATCTCTCATAGAGTTGACGCCGGCAGTCTATAGATCACAGATCTTTCTCACATTCCCTCCCCGCAGCAGTTCTTTCTAATCCTGGGATTATTTCTGGGGTCGTAGAAATGGTTTGGTCTAACAGCCATGCGGGCAGAGAGGCTGCAATGAGAAGCAGAAACTGCCATCTCCTTTCTCTTCCGTCAGCAGAGCTGTGCTGGCAGAAGATACAGAAGCCGCCATTTTGTCCCCTTCCCTCTCCTCACTGCAGCCGCTGGATCTGCACGGCAGTTAGACCACGTGGGTCCCATGACCCTGGAAATAACCTTTCGCGAGATCAGAAAGGACCATCGGAGGGATGGAGGGAATGCAAACGGATTATGGGATCCAACCCACAAAAAGGCATTAGGAGAATTTGCTGAGCAAGACTGATGGGGCAGAAGGTGTTAATGACTCAAAACTGAATGCTAGATGAAGGGAATGTTTCCCTTGCGACCCACTTATAGAAGAAAGGCCATTTTAAACAGGTTTTCTTCAAGGAGCCCCAGAATACAAGCTGGGGCTTCCATGTGGCTTCCTGATAATCGGTCTTCTGTCATGAATGCAGGAAACTTCACCCTGATGACTCAGTTATCAAATCAAGATGGAGTCCCGGGACCCAGACGAGAAAGATGCGGCACAGACTGGAAAAATCTGCCGCACATTTAGCATTCCTTCTAAGCTCCTTTGAGTACTTCTGTTTCTAATACAGGAAATAAATGCTCCCTCCCCCCGCCCCAACTAAGAATATATATCCAGAATTTGCAAGGATCATCTGCTATTTTGCTTTGGGCCCATTTGCATCTGCTACCCATCCATTCAGTTTTGCACCTCTTCCAAAGGCAAAAAGGATGGCCTCCCGGGCTCTTGGCAATTCCCCCCATCCTCCACTTTAGGGATCTCACCACATTCTCTCTGGCAAACCCCAAGACTTTCTCTCATGCGTCAAGGTTACTTATATAAAAAAAAATGAACTCCATGTTCCTTCACCAGAGGCCAACTTTATTTATTTATTTCCTTCATTTATACCCCGTCTTTCTCCCCATGGGGGACCCAAAATGGCTTTGCATCATTCTCTTCTCCTCCATTTTATTCAGATGTACGTGTTACAAGGCAAATATGTGACCGAATCTTCAAACATATTTTTCAATTTTAATAAAATGGAGGAGGGGAGCGATTTAGATCAAGGTCATGGCGCAGGAGTATTGGGTGGCTTTCCTTCCATGCCATTTTTCTGATAGAACTTCTCCTCTCCTTAGCCCTGTCAGAGAGAGAAGAGAGATACAATAGGAGTGCCTATATTTTTCCATACTTGGGCTATGGAAAGTTTCTATGAGGCAATGGCCTGAAGGAAAAGCTTAAAACCCTTCCTTAGCTCGCTCTCCACCCCCAGCCCTGAACCAAATCATGGCCCTCACAGGTGGTTTTTAACATTAAAAAATACATCAGGAGATTTGCTTGTGGTTCTCTCACGCCGCCTGCAATTCCTTCTCTGCCACAGCATGGTAAACGTGGTATGAAGCTGACCCCTGTTCAACCCACATCCCCCCTGGTTGCTCACATCTTTAAGGCATCCCATGAAGTTGTTGCTGACAGGGGAGCCTGGCAGGTCAGCTGTGTTGGGGCTCCCTCCAATGTAGAAGAAGTCGTCAGAACCCAGCATGGTATAGTCCTCTTGGGTGTAGCCCGTCGTGGTAAGGATCCCGTCTACGGAGATGGTCACCTGTCCGTCATGAGCGCAGGGGGTGGGGGAAGGTGGGGGGGACAAGGAGACAACAAAGTGTTAACCAACTGGGGAACTGGCAGGGTAAAGAGGAGATGTTTAGGGAGGGCTGCTGACCCATTTTTATGTCTGGTTGTCTTTTTGGAGAAATGCCAGATTTTTGCAGGAGGAAGGAAGAGGGGAAGTATGGAGGGATGGGGAGAAAGAGACTCTGCACAAGGTTTGATGGTCCACTGGGGGCGGGAGCAGTCTTTGGTTCATTGCTTTGCCCCTGTTGGCTTAAATGCCGACTCTTTTTAGTCTGGCTTAGCACGCCCACGCATGCTCCTATTTCAGTAGGCCTCAGTAATCTGCCCCCAAGATGCAAGCACTCTTTAGTGGGTTTTTAGCTCTTTACTGAGAGAGATAAAAAAGAGATTCAGATTGTGTGTGTGGGTGTGTGTGGGTGTGTGTGTGTGTGTATATAAAAAGGAAAATCACAACTTAAACCAGTTTTAGAGGTAGTTTTAGTGATGTGGCTTCCCTCAAAGACTTAGAGATTTGATTGTCTGCTGAAAATAATTTGTCATGGATTGTTCCCCTAGATCAGGGGGGATCCCTCACTTTTTTGAGCCTGTAGGCACCTTTGGAATACACCACAGGCACGATCACAAAATGGCTGCCACAGGAGGCAAAGCCAACCACAACATCTCTGGGAGTGAGGTCGTGAATAACTCTAATTGTAATTCTTGAATACCTAAGAGCCACTCCAAAACATGTTTGGCATCTGCTTTCAAGCCCGATTTGCCTTCTGGAGGTGACTGCCAGCCTGGCACTGATGGAGAAGCAAAAAAATCTCTGACAAAGAGCCCGGGGAGTCTACAGCCATGCTCACGAGGGCGATGAGATTCTCCCAAACATTTTGAGAGGCTGGTGTAAACTTTAATGTCACAAGCTCCTTCAGTGAACTAAACTTCCCAGAGTTCTTGTGTTAGGAGTCATGATGGGGTTTGGACCAATTTAAAAGCCTGCTGCCAGAATAATAATTTCCAGTCTTGCATTTATATATCGTGTACATGTCTTGTTCTTCAGCTCTGAGCCTTCATACCCAATTCCTCCTTTCCTAGAAAATTGTGCTTGGGGTTGGTGGCAGTGACTGCATCTGTGGCATCCACCAAACTAGAGTTGAATAGCCTCAGACCCCCGTGTTAACCTGTTGCTTTACAAAACACTGGCTTCGTTACAAAAAAGTAACTTGTTCCTGGTTTTTCCTACTCATTGGAACAGTGACGCTCCTTGGGCTCCCTAAAGTTACATAGTCGTACCCCTTCTGAGGGATCTGTGAGGTCTGAAAAGTGTTGTAGACCGATGGATTACCTTACTTGTATCCAGGGCTTTTTTCCAGCTGGAACGCGGTGGAACGGAGTTCCGGCACCTCTTGAAAATGGTCACGTGGCTGGTGGCCCCGCCCCCTGATCTCCAGACAGAGGGGAGTTTAGATGAGGGCAGTCTAAACTCCCCTCTGTCTGAAGATCAGGGGGCGGGGCCACCAGCCATGTGACCATTTTCGCAGCGGGCAATTTAAACTTTAAAAAACTCCCCCCTTGTTCCAGATGACCCAAAGTGACGTCATTGTGTGGTCCTGTGCTGGCAACCCACGGAGTTCCACCACCTCTTTTCCCAGAAAAAAAGCCCTGCTTGTATCTATATACATTTATCTTGATGTATCTTGAAAACATACCAACCTGGTCTTCTACTCCATTATAGTATCTGCTTCAACTTCCTCCTTTTGCCTTAGAACCTGCAAAATATGGGATAGCTACCCCAGCCCAAAAACATTTGTTACTGCCTGAACAAAACAACTCTGTGTCTTGAAAGTTCGCTGCCTGCAACAAAGGAATCATTTCACCCTGGCTTAGATCCTCCAAAACTCAGGTTCTGAAGAGATCCCATACTGGTCAAACAGGTTTTTGCAAAATGTAGCCATTTGCACCCCTTTTATGGCCTACGTAACCTCTGAGCACAAAACGAAGGTCTTCTTTGAATAGAAGGCAAGTGGCCCCGTGGATCTGGAAAGCAGGCCTATCAAGAGGGGTGGGGACCAGGGGGACAAAAATCACCACGCGCTTTGTCACCCTGGGGCCTATGGTCTTAGATAAGTAATGGGATTTGTTTTCACACAATGGTTGAGTCAAATCGTGATGGTGTGAAAGGGCCTAGAGGGAATCTTAACCTGGGAAGGGTGCTTCTGGCACCCTTGCTCAAAAAGATACCTGGAGGAGGATGCCTATCTTTTATTTTGGGAAAGGATTCCACATGTTATCCATGACAGTTCCTTCTCCTATTATACTATTACTGGGGTGTGTGTGTGTGATCTCCTTTAAGAGAGTCTGCGGAAGAGCACCAGACTTGCAAAGAGTGACAAGCTGGGGTTAACTGGCAGAATTCAGAAGGGGAATCCAAGGCCCCCCCCAGCATATGGCTCAGTTTGTTCAGGCTTAATTTATAACACAGGCCAAAATCTCCAAAAAGATCGAACTGCTTATCTCAACATGCTCACAGGCTGGCTAGGTACGAGAGTGCAAACAATGCGAGGGGGGGCTGAGCTTGGCAAGCTCCTAAGTGGATTGCAAGAGGATTGAGGGGGTTTGGGGTTGTTGTTGTTTCGCTGCATACCCCGATGGCATCGTTTTGGAGGTTGGTGCAAACATGCTACCTAGAGGAGAGCTCAGAGAATGGTCTGAAGGGGAATAATACACTCCAAACGCACCACGGTAGGTTGGGCTATTAAAACCACCAACAGCAAGCAAGCCAAGTGACCCCGGCCAGGGGTGATAATGATGGAGGTAGGCATGCTTGTTCCCCCTTCCCCCCCACCCACAGTGCCGTTGTCTGGCTACGAGTTGAGAAGCAGGGACCGTTCGACTCGGATGTAGCCACTTGTGACACAGGAGAAGGTGAAAAGCCAGCTTACACTCATTGTCATGGGCCTATCCAAGTGGCCCCTTGAGATATTGCCAGCATCACTGGGGCTTGGTATGGCTGGATCCTGCCAGCCAGTGGCTTTCCAGGACACTGGTTCAGAGGGAAGTTCCCCTGCTGACCCGTTCCTGCTGGTGCAGAAGCTAAGCAGGTTTTGCTGTAATCTGCACGAACACGAGGCCAGCTGCCTGGGAATCAGAAGAAAACCATATGGAGCTCTTTGCAGGAAGAGCAGCATATAAATGTAATAAATTAAGTAACACCAGCCAATCTGAAGTGCCTAAATCCCGGCTGGGCTGACTTGCAAGGCCCTTCCTTCTCCCACAGGTCACCTGAAAAGCATTCAATGGCAGTGAAACAATTTACCCTGTTGTTTGTTATGCGGCAATCTGTGCCTTTTTATTTATAGCAACCTAACGGGCTCTCTTCGTTTGGCTGCAAACCACAAGCCATTTAGGAGGAAAGAGCTTTCCTGAAATTCCACGGAAATGTGCTGCGACGTTAATGGTTTCGTGGGTTGCAGCCTCTGAGGTTTTGGTTTCAGATTGTTCTGCGTCCGGCCACTTTCCTGCGCTTTGTTATTCTCTGCTTGGTTTTCAGAGGGCTGAGAACATTACTGGGAGGATTCCCAAGCGATTCCACCCCCTCCCCAAAGCATTTGCCCTCAGGGCCCTCTAAGCCTTAATGAAGCCCCAGAAGGAAGCCTGAAAGCAATTCCATACAGGGAAACGGGCAGGCTGGTTATTCCAAGAAGATGAGCTCTGCCTCACTTTGCTAGATCAGACCAGAGATCCACCTGGCTCACTGCATCCAATAAGGGCTGAAAGCAGCATCTTTGGAGAGCCAGAAGAATATAAAAGTCGCTCTGTGGAATCAGAGCGATGTCCTTCTACTCTAGCATCCTGTTTCACCAAGTGGCCGACCAGATGCCTCTAGAAGGCTGACAAACAGAGCACGGAGGACAGCTGTAGCTCCCCAGAGGGTTACTGCCTCTGAACATGGAAGTTCTATTCTGTTATGGTGGCTCATTGCCAATGACAGGCCTGCCCTCCCTCCGTCTGTTTAATCCCTTTATCAAGTCCACTGACTTAGTGGTCATCACCGTGTCCCATAACAGTAAATTCCACAAGCCGATCATGCTTTGAGTGAAGACGCGCTTCCTTTTTTAAAACAGCTGGCAAAGAGGTGACTGGGGAACAGAACTTGCATTGCTATAGGGCTCGCCACTGTCTACCTCTGGTCTTGCTTCTGCACTTCCACAATTCCTGTTTAACCCATACATTTGCAAATAAAGACATCAGGAAGCCTCCAATATGCTCTCTCTTCTCCTACAATGGAAAGGCCGCCTTCTATTTTCCACTGCTTTTGAGAGGGGAAGAAAGAAACTTCATTAAGTACCATCCGATTTAAAACACTCATGAAGGATTCTAATTCTTTCCATTTAATTCCTCCCGATGGGCTACAAGGATAAGATACTGCCACTTTTTCTTTTCTAGCAGAATTTTAGTGCTGATTCAGCTATAATGTTCATCATTCACAACTGCTACATTAATAATACAATCCGAATCAGAGTTAGCCCACCGCACCCCTTCTAAGTCCACTGACTTCAGTGGGCATATAAGGGTGTAACTTTGCTGAAGACTGCAAAGGAAAATTGGGGCAGATTACTTAGATGGTCAACCCCAACAGGGTTGACAGAGGAAATAGTGAAGTTGATACATATAAGAGTATTTGCAGGAGTTGTCACTCCACCCAAAAACCCAACCGATCATGGCTATACCACATGACTGCTGCATAACACAAAGATCGTTTATGTCTATCAATGGCCATGGTGACTAAAGAGAACCTCCACATCAAGATGCAGTAACAGGGTTGCAAGGTCTCACCTGGCAGCCAGCAGGGTATGGGGTGGGGACATAGCTGGTTGCTGGGGCGATCCTTGTTGGTGATCTCATGGCCAGTGATATGCTAATGTTACTCCCCATGCACCTGGAAGTGACATCAGTGCATTGCTGAGCAATGCCAGGGACGCTCTGGTATTTGAGCAAAACTCTGTGGTCAGCATAAATACCAGTGCATCTCCAATGTTCCCTAGTGATGCTCTGACATCACTTCTGGGTGTACTAGAAGTGATGTTGGAGCACTGGGATGCTGCCAATGTGTCCCCCCCCCATTTCCTGCCATTTCCTCCCAGCTGGTGGCAAGGAATCTCCTGCCACTAGCAGTGGAATGGCAGGTCTGGGCAGTAAGCCTCTACCAATGCTGGAGGTGGAGGGCATCATTGGAGGAGGCTTCTAGGCCCTGATTGCTGGTCTCCAGAGAAACTGGTTGGTCACTGTGTAAAACAGGATGATGGATGAGACTGGACTGCTGATCTGATCCAGCAAGGCTCTTCTTACATGTCTGTGGCTTAGCAGCCCCAAGTCAGGAAAATGGAATCTGTAGCAGGCAGCAGGTTTCAATGGCAACAAAGTCATTGGCCGAGGAGTCCGTGCAGCACAGAGGGATTGGCTGGAATGGAACTAAGCTGGAGGGAAGGAGTGGAGTCAGATGTTTATCCTGCGCGGTCGATGATTACAACAGCTCCATCGTGCAGAATAAATCCCACCAGGCAACCACTCATTCCTCCAGAAATTGTGCTGCTGTGTAGTCTAGACTAACCCATTTCTTAAGCATTACGGGAAAGTAATGACAGCTTAGGAACAAATAAACAAAATATGTGAACTACCCATGAAAGAAGGGAGGCTTGTTGACCCTAATAATACCTTTAAATATTGCAACGGGTAGACTCAACCTGCCATGAATAGTTCTGGAGCGGCACAAGTTGATTAAGAGCAATTCTATATGTTCAGAAGAGTCACATGGTACAATGCTCCCAGGACTCCACCACTTCAAAACACAGGTGAGGGACGGAGGGGGCCGGCTGAGGTTCCCTGTTAAGGATTTCCCTGCACACAGAAAACTAGACTGCCTCAGGACTCTTCTGTGTCCAGGGAAGCCCTGCGTCTTCTCCTTAATGGCATGAGCGCGCTTCACTTGCATCCTGATCCAACGTGCTTGGGGTGGAGAAAGAGGATGGAGAGAACTTTCTCTCCCTTGCTCATAATGCTAGCATTCAGGAGCACCCAATGAAGCCGATGGGCAGGAGATTCAGGACAAACAAAAGTACTTGTTTACACCAAAAGTAATTAAATAGTGGAATGATGTCCACAAGAATGGATGGCTTTACAAAAGGAGGCTAGACAGATTCAAGGAGGAGAAGTCCATCAATGGCTGGCCATGGTGACTAAAGGTAACCTTCACGTTCGAAGGCAGAAAACTTCTGAATACCAGTGCTAGGAGAGATTATCAGGGGGAGGTGCTGGCCTCTATACCCTGTTTGATGGCCCTCTGGAATAACCAATTGGCCATTGTATGAGACAGGATGCTGGACTAAATGGACCACCAGTCGAATCCAGCCGGGCTCTTCCGATGCTCTCACGCAAGTGAACTGTTTCATCTCCAGCCTGGTCTTTCTGGGAAAATGGAACACTCCCTGCCCTGAACCCCGGAGCCCTTCCGAGTACACGAGAATAATCAGCACAAGAATGTCATCTTGGTACTGAATGCGTCCGGCTCATTTTAATTCCCCGGCTCTTAAACTATCCGACACTTCAAGCCAATTACAGCATATCAAAGGAGCATTTATTCAAAGAAGGGACTATTGCACAGAACAAGGAAGGAGATTCAAGCTGCATTTTCATAACTGCAGCCATTGCCTCTGTTAGAATGGCAAAGGTTCAAAGTGCTTTCTGGGCATGCTGAATCTTTCGCACTGGGTGGGTGTGCAGGTTTTTCTTAAGGGGAGGGGCTGTGGCTCTTTGCATCTCACACGGAAGATCCCAGATTGAGTCCCTGTTACCTTCAGCTGAAAGGCATCAGGCAGGCGGTCCCAGGAGAAGCCTCTCTCTGTCTGCGTTCTTGGGGAGCCCACAGCCAGTATGTGCACCACCTCCATCTGGAACACAGCCTCCCCTCCAAAGAACACTTTGAAAAACATGATTTTAAGACCCAATTTTAATCTCGTCCCAAGTAGACCAGGGCTGAATCCACACTTACCGGCACAGCGCTAAACAGGCAGAGTGAGAGCGTCTTTCTGGTGCGTTTTATGACGTCATCACACCACGAGAGCAGCATCATGGTGCGATGACGTCATAAAACACGCCAGAAAGACACTCTCACTCCACCTGCTTAGCACTGTGCTGTTAAGTGTGGATTCAGCCCAGAAGAACTTACCCATGTGGTGCTGTATGCAGCTAGCATCTTTTTAAAAACAGGGACAACCTGGTAAAAAGCAGCTTTCTGTGCAGATATTGGTGGTAGATCCACTGCTACTGCATTTCCTTTGCTTGGGGTCCTACTGCATGAAGCTGTGACCCAGTCTGTATGCATGCCTGCCAACTTCCTACACCGCATCACCCATCTGATGAAGTGGACTCTGAAGTATGACGGTTATTGGAGCAACAAAACTGACAACTTTTGAGGCATCTCTTTGTTGTTCATTTGTGTTCTAAGGTAACCCTCAGAGAATGCTTTGCAGATTCATTTGCAAAAGGATCCTGCAAAAAGGATCAGCCTGCAAGCTGTCCACAGAAGGGAAAGGATGCGTGTGGAAGCCTATTCATAACTATGGAAGAAACCCAAACTGGAAATCTGGTAGAGAGAGCTCAGTCAGCAGGCTACCAAAGGGTTTAATGGGTGTGTGGGGGGGGGCGGGATAGACAAAGTTAACACTTTTAACTACTTAAAATAACAGATCTTCCTAGCAGGCATTTATGGGTTGCTCACTGAAGGGCCTCTGAATGATACAAGGAGGTGGCCTAGGGTGGCGTTAATGAGGTGTTAATGGCTTTGGAGGAGGTATAAATGGATGCGAAAGGGGACCTGCGGGGCAGAAAGGCCAGACAAGGGGGGGGGGTCACCTGAGTGTCCTGTTTTGCACAGGACCCCAATGGCCATTACTACCTTTTAAATTAACCTGGGTCACTTTGCAATGACTGTTTACTCTCCAATTAAAACATGACACTGCAGGCTCTCTAAAGAACCAAGCTTAAATGTGATGTAGGGGTTTACAGACACGTCAGTGCTGGAAGTGACCATCCCCAGTTATCAGATACTTGGGGGCGGGATCACCCCTTGCCCCTATTTGTGAGCTTCCTTAGAAGCATCTGGCTGGTCACCGCTGGAATCGGTATGCCTGACCAGGTAGGACCAGCAGTTCAGTTCTTATCTTTTTATGTTCTCAGGAAACATTCTATCTAACCAGTTTGACAGTTTTTACATGAGGAAACTGTTCAAAAGCAAATGTCTTTGGGGAGGTTATAAGATAACCTATCTTACATTTGTCATTCATGGAGATCTTTAGGAAATGGGACTTTTTTTTTTTTAAAGAAAAAAAAAGGGTTCCATTTGAATGCAACTTCCACGGGGTACACATTGTGCCTCTTCAGCCATAATTGCGTCAGCTCATTCTGTGACTGTGGGCAGGAAAAGGGAACTGATCACATGGCGCAGACATGCCGTGTGGCACTCCTGACTGCCCAGCTAGTGCCAATGCAGACGTTTATGTTGTGCTGAGAACTCGAGTAACAGTAGGGTTCCCAGGTGCCTGCTGGGGATTTGCCTCCTTGCCTGCTGATCCTCCAGAGATTGGCAGGAGGTGGGATCTCCCCCTGGGAAAATGTGCGGTGCATGCGCTCCCACGAACTGCAACAACATCACTTCCTGAAGTGATGTTGCTGTGCTGGCTGCAGGTGTGTTCCTGCGCTTCACTGGGGTAAATTTTGGCCCCAAACAGGCCAGAATTAGCCCTGTGCAAAGCACAGGAGCTCACCCATGGCTGACACAATGACATCACTCCGGGAAGTGACATCATCACGCATGTACTGGGAGTGCACCTGCACAAGGAGGAAAACGCCAGAGGCACAAGGTAAGTAACAGGTCCCCCTTCCCGTTGGGAGTGTAGAGGGACCTGGCAACCCTAGGGAGCATAGCGGCAAAGGCCCAGGTCAAACATTATGGCCCAACTAGTGTGGAGGAGCTCTTCCTTCTCCCCCTCACACACTTTAGTTCCCTCTCTTACTTCCCTGGTTCAGGGTAACCATAGCCTGGTGAGATAACTGAATTAGGCCAGTTGTACTTTCTGCAAGCCATAGTTTGCCTCCAAACCAGAATGAGAAACCTTGGTTTCTAATTTGGGTTTGAAGGTAAACTATGGTTTCCAATAACTACATTTTGCCCAGGCCAGACTCCGTGGTAAACATGGTTTCTGTGAACCAGGGAGTGAGGGGGGAATCTGAGCCCAAGGGATTCAGGGAGGGAGGAAGAGCACATGCCAGAGGCATGCTCCCAATAGCCAAACCAGGTTATCTGATGCAAACCACATATCAAGTAGCACCTGGTTTGAATCTCACCTTGGTCACAAGTTCACTGAGGGCCAAATGAACCCTGGTCTAACTTCGACTCAGTCACAGGTCAGAGGCGGGGAAACTTGTTTCTCTAGTGCTTGGGGCTTCAAATCAGACGGGGACTGTGACACAGGGAGAGGAGAAGAGGTTTCAGCCTGCACCCCGAGACATTTTCCTGACTCAAAATGGCCCTGGAGTGTGTGCAAATGAACTGATAGACTACACACACAACCCCCCAAAAGGGCAATTAGCACTCCCAGGGGTTGTCTGAGGTGGGCAAAACAGTGCGGGTGGGAAAGCTGAAGCAGGCGCAGCATTTTAAAGATTTCCTACACCAGGGGCTTTCAAATTCCAGGAGAGGGGACGGAGCTCTCTCTCAAAGTGCGACTCATTGGCCATATTGCTGCTTGTTCTACTTAGGAGGATTCTGAGATGGTGGTTCTAGATATTCAGAATGACACAAGGAATCTAGTGTGCAACACAGAGCTCAGAGTCTGAGAAAGATTCAGTTGTCACTCTGCTTTCTTTGCCTCCAACTCTCCAGAAAATGAAAGTTTCTAGGATTCACGAACAATCTTTCAAACTGTGTGCAAGGTGGTTGCAATGGTCGAAATTTATCTCTTTCATTCAATTACAGTTTCCTTTCATGGACTCCCCTTTACCCCCTTCTCACTTGTATCAAATCTGGGCTTGCTCGTTCTATAAGCCAAAAGCCCTGATTCTGTTTAAAATCCAGAATATTGGTCTCAGGCCAAAGCACATAACTGGGAGTCCATTTGTTTACAAGCACCATTTAAACACAATAATCCACACTATCTGGATTTAGCAACTAATGGGTTAAATGTAAATCAATGTACATGTTACAGGCTCTTAATGAAAGTTTTTTTTGGACGCTCTTGATGCAAGCTAATTTTTTTAGACAGGGGCAATTGTGCTGGGCTTCACATACAGCAGCAGCAGGTGACATTAACACCAACAGACAGTAGAAATGTTTGAGATAATCAGACCCTTTTCTTTCCAAGGCACTATCACCAACAAAATGTAACCCTAGGGCCAGGAGTAACTTCAGCATTTGGGGCTTGCCCCACTCTCCATTTACTAGGCCATTGATTCCAGTGGAGGACTCTGCACTTATTGCCCTGTTGTGCATCTCTTGCAATTTTACTCAACTTATAACTCATTAACTCCTCTCCTCCTCCTGTCCCATGTACCCCGGCACAGCAATAGCTTGGTTAATAGCCTGGCTGGAGGACAGGGCAATAGAGCCCTCACCCCAGGCCAGAGCAGCAAGGAATACTTGCAGGCTCTGCTCCAGCTCTTGATAAGCAGCCTTGCCAACTTTTGTTACAAAATCCCACTAACTTTTAGTTCAAAACAACCCCCCAAAATTAGAAGGATCCCATTTGCAAAAAGTTGTATTTGCAAAAGAACCTAACTGATTGTGTGTGCATGTGGTGTCTTAATTTTTGAGACATAAAATCTGCTCCATTAAATTTGGAGGGGAAGGCAGCCAGCCCGTGAATCTCTCAGGGTTTTAAAATGGGTCTCTTGAAATCTGTTTTCCTTGAAGAGTTTTCTAAACAACTTATAGTATCAGGTTCTCTGTTAGTAGCTGTGCCACATCATCTATGCTGTAGGTTCAAAACTTATCTCTGCCAAAAGCTTACTAGGTAGCCAGCCCTAGGCAAGTCATCCTCTTTCAACCCGCAGTCTCCCCATATACAATATGGGCATAAGAATACTGGCTGAATATTTGTTAACTTTCCTTCCTCAGCCAGGAAACATCACTTTATGCTGCTATTTCATCCAGTCTGGTAGAAGGAAGGAGTCTGTGGTCCCTGTATAGATAATCAACTGCATTGACCAGTCACCTGAGGTTTGCAGCTCTAGAAAATAAGCCAACTGGCATTAAGAGATTTGCATAAAATTATTCTGAAGTGTGAAACTTTGGTTCTTTTCAGGGGTTGAAACACGAGAACTTCAGTTGCGGGCAGCATCAACCAGGCAGACAGGAGTTCCCCTACTGTTTCAATCTGCAATGAATACATGGTTTAAAATACCAAACAATAACTTCAGCATGCGGAAGGCAGGTCTGCCCTAAAAGTGGGGCAGTCTTTGGTCACCAGCCACCGATGCATTGGAAGAAGTGAGCTCTGACTCTTGTAAGCTGATGCTGGAATAAATTTCATTAGTCTTTAAAGCGCTACTGAACTCCTGTGTAATTTCAGTTCAACAGACTAACAATGCCGCTGCTCTGAAATCAATTTCCTGCAGTAGCACGCTGGGCTCTCCTGCAGTGATAACCATATCCTGCAGGGGACAGTGCTGAGCAGCATATTCCTTTCCTGCCAAAATCTCAGGCTAGGCTACAGAGACAGGATTAAAACTGAGTACCTGGACAGAGTAGCATCAGGCAGAAGAAGTAGGGAAGCTGGGAGAGGACCAGCTTCTCTCCGGGTCTTTCAGGTCCAGGCAGGCTGGCACCCAAACTGCATCTCCAAAAGAACCCTAGCAAAGAAGACGGCTCCTCGGGGTCTGCAGCTATATTGATCTCCATGGTGTGGTTTGCGCACACCACCTAAGCATAGCCCACTCTTGGCTGGTTGTGAGAGACACAGTGAATAAAGTGGTGTGAGACTGGTGTGTGTGTGTGTGTGCGAGAGAGAGAGAGAGAGAGAGAGAGAGAAATCATGCCCCTTTTTTATCTCTCACGATTTTGCTTGAACCATCAAGGCTTGTGTAGAGAGGGTGGGTAAAGCCAAGCTCCGCCCTGGATAAGGATAGGACAGTGATCCTGAAATGCTACGTGTCTGGGGGTGGGGTGGGATTTGGGTGTAGGGCAGTGGTGGGCGGCATTTTTGCTGCCTGCTGGGCAGGGGGAAGTCTAATACTGGAAATTCCTTTCTACACAGTCCATGTTGCCTCCCCAGTGAGATAACTGGAGAAAAGGAACGGAGAGGGGGAAGGGAGCAGGTGAGGGAGGAGGATCTCATTAGTAATTAGTCAGTACAACAACATGCAAACGAAGTTAGAATGCGGACAGGGGGAGGAGTAACTGGGTGGGGCTGAAACGGACACGTGCCTTCACCCTCCTTTTCCAACAGGCAATGCCCACCCACCTGCCCACCCGTTCCCTAGATTTTGCAAGGACAGGGCAGGAAGCAAACACAAAGCAGCTTCCTTGGAAAAGCAGAGGGCTACAGCTGGGCCAGCTGTTCACTACAAGGACAGATGTTGCAACTGCAGCAAGTCCATTGAGCTCCACCTTCCCTACTGACATCATAAACCAACATGGAAGCCAGAGGTCCGCCTCACAGGTTGCATATTATCTACTTGGATGCAGCGGGGTGGGGTGAAAAATCCCATGCAAGTTTTGATCAGCAAATATCCCACACGTCTACTTTACTCTGTGTATGTGCATTTCCAAGGGGGTAATGGGGTGGTCCCAGTCTCCAGCCTCCATGTAAACACTCAGCAGCCAAAGGAAAGTAGTCCATGGCTTAAACCGGGAGCCTCGTGGGCTGAGGTTTGGACTTAACCTATCAAACAGCTTTTATGGGGTTGTTCAGGAACAGAAGGGAAATGCAAAAAATGTCCCCTGTGATTGACAGGCAGCATGCATCCTCTGGGAGCCTGGATTTATGCCTCCTCTTAGCCTACCTTCTGCCTGTGGCACTTCAAGCCTTGATACCATTGACTGACATACACCAGGTCTGGGTTCAAGTCCAGCCAAACATGAGCCTAACAGAACCAGATCTACTGCTGTTCACTGGGAGAGTAGAAGGAACTGACAGCAGCCACAGCTGGGTCAGCCTTTGAGTCTGGAGTTGACACCAGGCAGGCATCAATGCAGCAATGCCAACCTGACAAGGACTTCAGTTTTGGTGCCACAAGAAACTCTGCAGCAGAAGCACCTGGGTGCACTAGAAGCTAACGGGGTGAGGAAGGAAGCATGATGCTGGAGATGGATTTCCAAGGATTTGAAAGAGTTAAACTATATCAGCTGCTTCGCTGTAAGTATTTCAAAACCAGGAACAGGGAAAAATAATGTCCCTTGTGACCCTGGAGTTAGATTATTGGGTGGTTATTTATTTGTGTAACACATGAAGGGCTTCCACCTGTGCAGGCACCTGCTCAGAATCTGTCCTAACCTACCTCATAGGTTTGGTGACCACAGGGGCAATTTTGAGCAGAGAAGGCAGCATTTCTGAGCATGTGGGAGGACGCTCTTCCACACCACTGGTCCCCATTCCGCTCCTGCTGGGCTGCAGCCAGTGCCAACATCTGCCTCTTTTCACAACAGAGGCATTAAATGCAGGAACACCGACCGTTTGCAGCGCGCTCCCTTCCTTATCTCTGATCCTCCATTGCTCCCAAAGCTGAGTAGGTGTCCTGCTGACCAGGCATCTGCTCCAACTCAGCCCCGCACCTTCAACTAGCAAAGACGCTTCATATCACACTACTTTTAGATAGGAAAACATAGGGAGAAAAAGTGATGATTTGCCATGATTTGGTAAAAAAACATTCTCCCCACCTTCTCTAGAAAATTACTTAGTTGGACGTTTTACAAATCAACTGTTCCCCCTCCCTCCTTCCCACTCATCACTACCAGGATAGAGGTTTAAACAGAGCAGCCCCTTAGGGGAAGAGTCACGGAGCAACAGGGAATAGGAAGGGGCAGAGAAGGGGGGGGGATGTTTGAGCAAAAGAATTTGGAGGGAGGGCAATCTCCTTGGACAAACTTAAAAGTTCAGACACAAAAATGGCAGTTAGTAGGAACAATCAACACAGTCTTTAATTAGTACACTATTAGTACAACAGAAGTTAATTATTGGCTAGCATTAATCATGACTCTCAATTAATTAATTAATTAATCATTAGAAAGAAGAAAGAGAGAGAGAGAGAGAGAGAGAGAGAGAGAGAGAGATCAGCTGAGAAGAGACTCAGATGGAGACAGAGCAGCCGTGCAAAGCGAGGACACAGGCCCAAAGCATGCGTGTTAGATGGCAGGGGGAGGCGCTAAGTGACGCTGAGGGGGCCAGAGAGAGAAAAGAGACAGGCAAAGGCATGCAAGAGAAGACAGAGAGTATGGAGAAGGCCCAAGTGGAAGAATCAGAGAGAGGGGGGCAGCAGAAAGATGGCTAGTTGGCCACTTCTAATGGGAGCACCTGGCAGTACCCGAAATAGGCATTCAGAGCACATCTGGAGCGCGTAGGAAAGGGGGTGCCCACCCCTCCACACACACTGATGCCGAGCCGACATTTTATGTCCATCGAGATCCAAGTCCAAACATTCAAAAAAGAGTGCATTCACTCCGTTCGTTGTATGCACACAAGTAGCCAAGCACACACATACACGCACACACACAGAGGTACAGTGACCATGCATTCCACGGCACACCAAGGTAGGCTTCAGAACTGCACACACACAGCCTGCTTAGGTAAGGTGCATTTGCACAAAGGAAGATGCTGCATTACCATTCACACAGAGAATGCCTGTCTGTCAGAGGCATGCACATCTTCACAATACAGCCACACTCAGGGAGCTGACCAGTTGACCTCATTCACACACATACTCCTGCTCTAAGCATAACCACATATTTGGAGACTTCTACACTTGAATTTTGTTTAAAGATGAGCTGCTAGCAGAAGAGAGCTCTCAGTGGGCAACTGTACATTTGTGCATCTTGTTAGACGATTCCTGCTGCACGCACATGCCAGAGACCATTTTTAAAAAATATTTCCATTTTTATGGTTTGCACCAACAGAGTCAAAAACAAATGGGAAAAATCCTAATTCAAAAGGGACTTCTGCACAGATTCATGAGCACAGCTTGTCTATGTATCAGCTCAGTAGA
Organism: Eublepharis macularius; assembly: GCF_028583425.1. Taxonomy (NCBI): domain Eukaryota; kingdom Metazoa; phylum Chordata; class Lepidosauria; order Squamata; family Eublepharidae; genus Eublepharis; species Eublepharis macularius. The sequence continues at coordinate 227,593,418 of NC_072790.1, read as the reverse complement.
CCACCTTACCTCCTTCCCCAGCTCTCTCTCTCTCTCACACACACACACACAGATACACACCTGAACCTTCAGCCTTCTGTCATTTACACTCCTGCAGCCCACCAGCTAATACATTCCAGTCTTTGTGCAAACACATATTGGAGAATTGGTCTACCAGCTGGAGGTGTGGTGAAGCAATACTGGGATATACATATATGTATGCATATATGGAGGGGGAATTAGCAGAGAGTTACTCCTGGAAAGAAAGGCGATGGGAGAAAGGGCTTTCAATTTGTAGTTGGACATAATCTTAGGTGGAGCTGCGTCCGGTATATAGCTGAGGGGGCTTGAGACAGGAACCAGGGGGAGGGGACAGATGTGTAACATACACTGCATAAACCTTAGATGCAGAGGAGTTAGCCGTGTTAGTCTGTGGTAGCAAAATCAAAAAGAGTCCAGTAGCACCTTTAAGACTAACCAATTTTATTGTAGCATAAGCTTTCGAGAATCACAGTTCTCTTCGTCAGATGCATGGTACAGAAACTGGTCAAATATAGAAGAGGAGGGGGGAGGAGAGAGAAGATGCAATTAGGGGGGGGAGAGGGAGGATGCAACCAAAACATTCCTTTGCTAGTAAATGTAAACATCTCCTTTTGGTGTGGGGATCAGTTGGCTTGTGTGAGGCTTCAAAGGAGTTTGCCGTGTTAGTTTGTAGCAGTAAAACAGCTAGACCATCCAATTCCAATGCAGTACAAGCCTTCGATAACCACAGCTCTCCCCGTCAGATGCATCTGACCAGTTTCTGTACCATGCATCTGACGAAGAGAACTTGATTCTCGAAAGCTTATGCTACAATAAAATTGGTTAGTCTTAAAGGTGCTAGCTACTAGACTCTTTTTGATTTTGCATAAACCTTAGAACCAACACATGTGAAGAAGCATACCAGTAGGGTGACATAGAAGCAAACACACACACGCAGTTCCATAACATATTGACCCACACAGAAGAAATACACACACACAGAGGCAATTGTCTATCATATCTACCCAACTGCACAGATACAGCACTGGAAAGAATTTCCACCAAAACACAAGGGCAAAATCCTCTGTCCAGACAGGATGAATGCCCAGCCCAAAGGGAAGATCCAAAATCTCTCTCATCCTGAGCAAAATCTTCATTCATTTCTGGACACCACTTTCCATTGTGCACCAAAGGGCCAAATTGTTGATCGGGAACCAACCCTGTGGAAGGCCTCTCTGTCAATCATTCTGGTTCTTTTCGATCCAGTACTTCGCAGTCAGCCACTAAACTTGCCACAGGGAGGGGGATGCCAATGGCCAGAGGGCCCTCCATGGGCAAGGTCCCATAATTTAGATCCAAGGTGCTACCATGTGCTCAGGCATGACAGCATCTAGGGTCACAGGGAAAATGTAGTTCATTTCGTTCTCAGCATTTCTATATCCTGCTGTCCAGGGGGTTGTCAAAAACCATGAGAACTACATTTCCTATGGTTCCCAGCACTTCTGGATGCTGGAACACATGTTCTCAGCAGCACTGAGGGCCTACCAAAGACCTTGTTGTGGAGCTGTCTGTGTGCCCTCCAGGTTGCCTGCACATCTTAGTAAACAAGAGGAAAAGAAGCAGAAGACAGGGCTGGTGTTGATTGGGGCTCAGGGCTCAGGAGAGAAGTCTAATCCATGCCAGACCTATTGTTTCCCTGAATTATTTCCAACAGACACTGAGGTTGTCTGCCTGGGGAATAAAAACAATCATATTGTAGAGTCTACAGCTTCCCTCCTCCTGGGGAGGGATGGAGGCTGTGTGGCTGAGCAAATACTTTGCACACACCCCAGGTCATCTCCAGCATCGGCACTGCAAAGGATGTAGCAGAGTTTGGAAGACGCTTTTCTGCCTGAGTCTTTGGAAAGCAGCTGTCAGTCAGCTCAGACTGTAAAGGGCTGGATGGGAAAGGGCCTAATTTGTGATAAGGCAATTTTCTATCTTCAATGCTTCCTGAACAGCCACTTTTTTCTGATGCCTACACAGAGGCACATACACTTTCTCTCCAACGAGCACTTCATTTTTCTTCTATGCAATTCTTTGCATGCATGAATGGTACCGTTCCATACACACACACACACACAAGATCGGCACACAACTCTATGGCACATATCTGATTCTGAGGATTGCTTAGAACTAAATGCATTATCCACTGAGCACTCTTACATGTGTCCAGCCAACACATACACACACAAGCACATTATACTCTGCTCAGCTCACAGAAGAGGCTTACGTGGTCTATGCACACAATAACAGTGCATTCCTAAGTAGAATTACATCCTTCTAAGTTCACTGATGTCTATGCACCTAGAATAATGTAACACTCTTTAGGACTGTACTGTAACCAGATTCCAATGTTTTTTAATTGGCAAGGCTTCTCCAAGATGTTCCTGCTGTGAATTATTGGCTAACAGCTCTGTAGCTCCTTTCACTGGCCACAACTGAAGCCATTCAAAAGATTTGGATCTGGTTTACATTAGTAGCAATTGGGCTCAGAAACCAACACACCTGTACATGTGAAATGCTGCCTCTTCAAAAGTCACAACCAGAACTTCAGAGAGATGTCTGAAATGTCAGCGGCATAAGACCACTGGCTGGCTGGTTCAGACTCATCTCAGCCGGCATTCGGTTTGTGCTGCTTCCCTCGGGAACAGACCAGTCCCTTTGCCACCAAAAAAATCTCAAGATATAGCTGTGACTAAGGAGAAGACGCTCATATTTGTGTAACCTTTTCTCTGCTTGGACTCAGGTCTTTTGCACCAAGTTGAGAAAATCCATGAGAAAATCACCTGCACGAGAAAATCACCTGCAGCAGTAATTATGATATTGAGTAGGAGAACCTGATGCTCCCTGAACCATGTGGATAGCACAGCCCTGGAGTAGACCCACAATGATCCCTTTTGCTCTATGCAAATAAGAAAGACGCAGAAAAACATGGAACTTTGTGCACATTTGCTAAAAGAAAAAAGAAGAGGTCCACTTAGATGCCAGATAGCTCACACTCCCGTTCAGGCACACCTGTGCACACTCATGCAACCTTCAGCAACAGTCCATCCCAATCAGCAATCCTAGGCACCATTCCTGCACTCGTGCTCCCTTTTGAAATGGCGAAGTTGTGAAGTCAATGGGCCATGCACAGTGGGGCAGAAGGCCTGGAAGAGTGTGATAGAGGGGAGAGAGGAAGAGGAAGGGAAAGGGAAAGGGCAGGGAACGCCACAGTGTACAACACACAGTGTTAGTTCAGCCCCAGAGAGGTGCTCTGAAAATAAAAACCGGACACAGAAGCCACATGCCCAAAGCAATCCCAGCATGCCATGTGGTATGGAGGGCTGGCAGCAGAACCCCAGGGGAGGGGAACAGGGCAGCCATTGTTTTTCCTAGAGGAAGGGGAGTACCCTTGACAGGCCTAATCCCAGCCCAGGGGCAAAGCTTCCTAAAGGTCAAAAGAGACCCCTCCCCTCCAAAAGTGGAGCACAGCAATTAAAATCCACATTCTGCTAAGTGGAGCAGTTCTGCGGGAAGACGTTTGGAGGAGAAAAGTCCCCCCTCCCCGATTTCAGAGTGTCAAACCGGAGTTTCTCAGGAAGGGAAAGGAAATGTGTTTTGTACTTCTGGGTGAGCTGACCCCCCCCCACCCCCCAACCCCCAGATGAGGTCATCAAGGTTTGCCTGCTGGCTGCCAGTTGCTGTCCTTCCCTGGGGGCAGCTCGGGTCATAGCGCAGGTGTGACAGCGCACAGAAGTTGCTTCATGGGATGGTGTTTTCCATGGATTTTTGGGGGGGTGGGGAGGGGGAGGGGAGGAAAACAAATTGAAACCATAAAATAAGAGCAAGTCTTCCAAAATGTTTTGGTTCTGTTTCGATTTTACAAAAAAAGGAAAAGAAACCACAGAAAATTAAAAATAAAGCAAGGTTTGGGTCTGTCTGTGTGTGTTTGGGGAAATGGGAAGAAAAGGATTCAGAATGCAGCCAGTTAAATACGCCAATTTAGGGGGAAAGATTCTGGATGATTTCCACTAGGCTGTGGTTTTATTTATACCAGTCATCCTGTCATTTGGCTCTCGAGTCAGCTGTCATTTGCACTGGCTTTAAGGTCAATCTTGCTTTGGTTGCCTGATGCTTTTTGCCAACTAGCCAAGATTTCCTTAAGACGATTGGGGTGTCTTTCACTTTCAAAAAAGCTGTCTTGAATTTCTACCAAGAGGCCACCATAGCACGGGGTTTGCTTCTGTCAGTAGGTGATTGTACCATCCATTATGATGATGTACTTCTGAGATTGCCATCAGAGTGGAAGATACATCACGGATGGCTTTTCTGATGAATTGGCTTGTGATTGGTGGCAACACATTGCTTGTTTTGGCCACTTAGGCGGGCTGGTTGAACAGACTGATCTGAAGTCAACACGCTCAGAAGGGAATAACTTTGCTTAGGTCTGCACTGTAAATTACGTACAATGTTTGGTCTTGGACAGGGACGTTTCAATTGTGGGGCATAGTGATTCAAATTTCCACTCTGCCATGAAGCTTGGGCGACCTTGGGTCAGTCACACACTCTCAAACTAACCTACCTCACTGGACCGTTGGAAGGATAAAATGCAGAACGATGGAAACAGCTTTGGGTCTTCATTGGGAAAAAAGGCAGGGTAAAAAATGAAATAAATAAATGCCAGTGGTTTTCAGTCGAGTGTTAAATCTTTATCAATCTATATTAGATAAGCATCAAATATGGGAAATTTTTTTTTTACTTTGTTAAATAAAATCTATTGGTGTGTTGGGGGGGTGTAAGAGAGAGAAAGATTGCGTGCTTGTAAAATAAGACATTTTAAAAATAATGATAATTTTTTAAAATCCAATTAACTAATTAAAAAAAAATAAGGAAGGGAGGGGAAGAGGTAAAACCCACGGCAAACCAAATGAGTAGACAATTAGACTGATATCTACCAGGTAATGCAGTTTGTTTACCATAGCGTGTCCAATTCCTGCGTGCTGTATGCGTAAAAAAAAGAAAAGAAAAAGAAAACAAAAACAAGAGGGAGAGGGGAGTAAAAAAAGGGGGGAAAAAAACGACCAACCATGAAATTCAAGGGAGATAAAAAGGAGAAATAAATTTCCCCATTTCTTGTGACCAGCAAAATAAAAAAGACACTAAACCACACACCCCTCCCCAAGAGCACCAGCCTCCTCACCCCACATCCCACCCACCCAACCCATGGAACTTTCTAGACCTTGGTTAGTAAGGAAAGAACAGAACAAAATGAAAGACTGGAAAATAAAAAAAGAAACGACCAACATTCCGTGGATGGCACAAAGGTTAGTTCTGGTTTCTCCAGCTGAGAAGTCGAGTCTTTTTCGAGAAGCGTGTTAGTAACACACAACGACAAAAGTTGCCAACGCAATCTCTAACGAGGTGGTTTGGGGGGTGGGAGGGTGGGGGAGTGAGGGGGTGGAAGGATGGAAAAAAAGCAAGGCCCATGTTAGCAGTATTAGTAGTTCCTAGGCAGCCAAGTTCAGAAAGGAAGGGCGGGAAGGGTGAGTGGACGGTGGGCCCAGCTGGGGCAGGCCCAACTGTGATGTGTGTCTGGGGGGAAGAAAGCATGGCCGTGGGGCTTGTTGGAGGCTGCTGCTTGTAAGGGAGGACTGGTATCCAAGTGGCTTTGGAGAGAGAGGGAGCAGCCAGAGGTATTTTGGGGTACAGAGGTTGGTTCCCCCATCCATCCCTTGGGGATAAAGCCATGTCGAGCATTTGCTGTTCTTTGTACAAAGAGGAGAAGAAATTAGTTACGAGGTTAGCAGAGAGCAGGAGCTGCCGAAGGCGGGGTAGGGAACCCAGTTCTGTCAATCACAACAGCAGTGTGGGACTGGCTGTCAACCCTCCCTGACCTAGCATACTAGCTTATTGTCCCACAGACTGTCCATTTACTGTTCCCATAAGAACCACCATTTTTGTTCATCTAGAAAACTTATACACTCACATACACACACACACTCTCACATGTGAACTCAAGAGTGAGGGGAAAGAACTCTGTGCATGCTCAGAAGCTCTCTTCATATTCTGTATGATTCAACTGGCTTCCTCTCAAACAATACCTGTGCTGTTCTTGCACCCTTCATTTGAGATGGTGCTATACCCTGCCCCCTCCATGTCATACCTCTGAAGCATGTGAAGAAAGAAGAGTGTCTCTTAACATTGCACAGAATACCTTTCATTGGAAGCAGCCATAAAACTACTGAAATTAGCAGGCAGGGCTTGGATGTTCACACAGACCTGAGTCTTTGTGTTGCTTATTTTAAAAATTAAGGACTGCACACATACACACACACCTCATTTCCCTCACCATCAACCTCCCCACTGAGATCTTTCCAAATATCCATAGCTTCCCTTTTAACTGCCAACCTGCCTCATTTCTTCCCACCCCACTCAGTTCTATTAGTTCACCACTTGGAGGGCAGCAGGTCTGTGAACAGGTTCCTTCGTAAGATTCACAGAACAAGACTTAGGGCTGCCCATAGGATTCACAGAACAAAGACCCCCCACCTTTCTTCTCACCCACCCCCATCTTCCATCGTCATGTAACCCTCTATATTCATGTTATTTTGCGTTTGTGGTCATTGTAAGTGTTGAGGCCTACATAGCAAGCCATATCCTGCGCAGTGAGAAATAATGAGAAGAGCAGTGGGGTACCAAGTAGTCCAGACACCATGCAGAGGAGATGGGGTAAAAAACAACTCCCTATGTTAAAAGGCTCCAGGATACAGACCTACTCTCCCCTTAACAAACAGGGAAGTATGTCCTCATGTTAGATGACTCTCCCCATCTACCCACAACTGGAAAAGCTTTTCTTTGCTGATTTACAACAAGCCGCCTTCAGGAAACACTGGCCATTTTCACACGCACCTGTAAGATCGCGCAAAACTTACAGAACGAAGCATCTTCCCAGCGCGATTTTCCAGCACGATCCCCTTTAATGGTGCAATGACATCAGAAATTGTGCTATTAAACGGGATTGTGCCTGGAAATCGTGCTAGGGAGACACTTTGTTCCGTGCGTTTCACGTGATCTTCCAGAGGCTTTGGCCATGTGGAAACAGCCATTTTCCTTCTTCAGCTCCCCGATTTTCTCCCCCACATATGCAACAAGAAGTCCTAGTAAATTGGTCAGGCTCCACATGGATTTTCTGTCTCAGGAATCAAACTCAAACATAAATGTGGAGGAATCTTCTGGAATGTTTCTTGGCATAGCACTGATACAAATGTTTGGGGCATCAAAAGCATTAAGACTAACAGCAATTTCATTTCCTCAGAGGATATGTGCAAACTAAACCAATTTGTCAGTGAAATCTTCCCTCAAAGGAACTCAGTGAAGTGTAGTTGCATGAGCACAGTGCTAATTCTCTTACCTCCTCAAGGAACTACAATTCCCAGCATTCCTAAAAGGGAAGCCATGACAGGTAAAATGGCTGCAATGCTTAAAACAGCTGATGTTTATTAACGGGGAAGCATCTATTTACTGGCCAGCCAAGCGGCTCCACCATTTATTGCCAATTATTGTACAGTAATTACATCTTTTTAAAATATCTGTACACACGATTGTCTTGTTAAATGTCTGCTTAGTGTAATTTAAAGCTAGAGTCCTATGCACATTTACAAGCTCCAATGAATGCAGTGTGACTTATTTCAGAGCAAAGATGCCTATGGTCAGGCCATGAGTGTAATTCTTGTTGTATTCACTCGGACTGGCTTCTAAGTAAACCTGTTTAGGATAGGACTGTAGGCACTATTTCAAAAATGCCAAGGGAGTATTCAGTGTACTAGTGTAGACAAACTCTTGAGGCCTCTGAAAAGGGTCCCAGGAAACCGAATCCTCCCAAACTATTTGCATGGGAGATGTTTAAATCAGTTATATTTCCCCTTTCCGTAAAGCAAATGGAATATCAAACACATTTGATTTCAGAATGGTTCCCCTTCCTTGCGAAGCAGTGATGGCAACATCCCCAAATACAGCCAGTGTGTTGTAATGGTTAGATTGCTGGACTAGGGTCTGGGAGATTTTGGTTCAAATCCCCACGTTGGCATGAAGCTTGTTTGGTGACCTTGGGCCAGCGACTCTCTCTCAGGTATAGCTACCTCGCAAGGTTGTTGTGAGGATAAAATGGAGGAGAGGGGAAATCATGCATGCTGCTCTAAGCACCTTGGAGACACGGCAAGATAAAAATATATTAAATAAATAGATAATACAGAGGTGCCACAGACTAAAACACATTTTAGTCATTTGCTGCTTGCAAAAAACTTTGTTGGATATGCAAAGGCTGAAACACTCGGCAGCTTTGTAAGATAAATGGCATCTGGAACATACTAGGAGTTGGCACCATGCAAATTTTTTTTTTAAAAAAAACACAAAACTGGCTGCTATTACTTAATGTAGGGTTAAAAGTAGAAAAGCAGGATGTATGTATGGTCGGACTTGCCAGAAGCTGCTCATGACAGAGGCAAACCGCAATGGTGGGGTGGGGGGGGACCTTTTCCATGTCACCTTGGCACCAACCACACCACGTGGCCTTGCACGGCCCTGGATATAAAAAGATGCTTGGCTGGAAGCTGCCAAACTGGATAAAAGTAGAGGCTGTGGCAGTAGAAGGAGCATGCCTCCCCAGCATAAATAGACACTGGATGCAAGGTAGGGTAGCCTGGAGAGGAGAGGCTGTAGTTTGAGAGCAACTATAAGAGGTGGCAGGGATTCAGGACCCTTATTGGCTTGGCCTGAAAGGGGAAGGAAAACCTTAAGTGAACTGGAACAGGGGTTTAGCTGTGCTTCCAATCTGCTTTTAGGTAAGTTATCAGCTCAAACTGCCTCTGAACATACGCAGAGGTACCTTTGAGGAACCAGAGCCTGTCTTCACATGTGGAGCTATAGGGGGCTGAAGTCACCTTTGAATCCCCACAGCTTTCCATTAAGAAACAAAGATCACATCTAGGTCCCAACCACCCTTCCCCAGCCTCGTAGATCCCACATCTTCTAGAACCAACCTGAGACAGTGGAAATTTTGGCTATAATTTAACACTATAATCACGCTCCAAGCTGGCTGTCCAACTGAGTTCCAAATCTCCCTGAGATTCCCATTCCTTCCCCAAAGTAGGGAACAGTTTGTGGGGAAGAAAAGGTAGAAATTTGGGGGGGGTGGAAAGGGAGAGCTATCCTCTTGATGGTGTCTGGAAAACGGGGAAAACCACTGTCAGCTACCCAAAGAACAGAATTCACCTTTCCCCAGAAAGGGCTTTGTCCCAAAGTCCAAGCCTTTGTCCCTTCCTATCACCCCCATCGCTGCCCTGTGTAAGGATCTCCACAGGAGATGGCCACTCACCTGGCGCAGGTTTCTGGTCACACGGATGTCATGCCAGTTGTTGTCATTGAACTTGCCGTTGACAGGCTCCACCAGCGCCTCAAATGCCCCTGAGCCCAAGTTGATGACCAGCCAGACGGCACCGCTCTTGAGTGACAGGTTGACATAGTCCGCCGACTTTCCAGTGTGGAGCATCAGGCCGTTGCGTTGCAGGGTGCGGAAGGACAGGGTGATCTCATCTGTGCTGCTTTGGATGGGGTTGTGTGAGAGGTCGTAGCAGAAGAATTCATTGCCCTTGAACGTTGCCACAAACTCTTCTTTCCCTGTAGACAAGAGGGGAGAGGGCAAAGGGCTGTGTGAGAACCACAGACCTCCCATGCATATGAACAGTCCCTCATTTCACACACAAGGATTCCCACATGCCTCTGAGAGCGGAACCACAAGTGACAAAAGGCACAGGTTGGACACTTGTCAGCTTCCCTCAAGTTTTGATGGGAAATGTAGGCAGCTTGGCGGAATGTTGGACAAGTGACAGTTGAAAAGTCCATTGGACAGCAGTCAGAGAGCCAAGCTGCAAGACTAGAATGCCTACATTTCCCATCAAAACTTGAGGGAAGCTGACAAGTGTCCAACCTGTGCCTTTTGTCACTTGTGGTTCCGCTCTGATTCTGTAAGATTATTTGCTAGCAGTGCGCTATGCACTGTACAGAATACAGAAACAACAGAGTTGGTCAATCCACTTGTGTATGAATCGTGCTCATAGACACCCTGCAGCTATCAAGACATTTCATGTATATCTGAAATTTTGCAATTTAAACTTTTTAAAAAATACCCATTTTGAACCATGATTTTTAAAAGGTTAAACGTTAAGCATAAATTAAAAGCATTTTAATTTATCTTTAAAATATAAGCACTTTATGTATATTATCCCACTCTAAAGTTCATAAATACAACAGTAACCATCACAAGGAACGTTCTGAAAAATTCACCTCGGAAGCAGACCATATGTTTAAATTTTCAAAGACATTTTTTTGAGTTAGGAGGGGAGTTCGTTGGCCCTTCCTATTCACATTTCTGCCCAGTTCCGCTTCTAAGTGTAGAATGTATGAATGCCAGCTCCAGGTTCCGAACGCTTTTGCCTTTGCTCCACTCTCCTCCCAGAAGCCTATACAAACCAGACAGCCTAAAGCACAACAAGCCGGAGAAGGAGACAGGCACGGGTTCCATTTGCAGTGCGTGGAATGGCTATTTCACTGCCTCCAGACCGAGCAAATCTCCCTCTGCCAACCCCAGTCCCCTGAACACACAGCTGATGTGACTCTGCACAGTGAAATGTCCCTCTTCCCCGACACCTGCCAATTAACTTGCCATCCCTTCCCGCCCGGGAAACAAATTTTGCTGTCTTTTCCTCTTCCTCACCGCCCCCCCCCCCCGGCAATCATTGTGTCATTGAAAGCTATTTGCAGTTCGGGCCCCTTCAGGAAGGAAGGAAGAAAATGGGGGTGGGGGTGGTTGCAGGCCAAGTCGAATCAATTTCAGAAAAAAGCCAGGTTTTTATCTTGTCCCTCAAACTGTCACTGCATTAAAAATGGCCCAGGCTGCAGGCAGGGAGTTAGATGGTTGCTGAAACCAGGAAGGGCAGCCGGCCCCTTTGGGGGTATGCATGAAGAGACAGAACAGAGAGGAAGTATGTGCCTGTGAGCGCGTGCATGCTGAATGTGATGTGTCCTCCGGGTCAGTGCTGAGTTCACCTTCCTTGTACATGTTTGAGGTTTGGACTGAGGGCGCTGCAGGGTCACTTGAGAGATTTCTGCATGTGTCCTGTCCAGTCTTGCTGAATGCTACTTGTTTTACTGATGGGAAATTTAAACCTGTTAATGTAGTGCTTGGATCAAGGGAGGAAGGAACCTGGGTCCACCCCAACATTGTCACAGGACAAATTGCTGTGCTTTGGTCTTACCTTCTTATCCATGAAATGGGATTCACAGTGCCCCACCTCACAGAGTTGTTGTGAGACCAAACCAAATAAAGACTGCAAGAATCCTATAGAACACTTTGCGCGACAGACAGAAGATACATGTTAAGGACTTATTAACTAACTGGAGGGGATGAATGTTGGAGTTCTTCAAGATGACCTAGAATGCTGAACTAGTTAGTAGTCACATATTACTAATGTTCATTATTTATCCATGCACACAGCACTTTATAGAATTACATAAGGAGAGAGAGAGAGGTGTCCCTTCCCCAAAGGAAGATACAATCTAGAACAGAGAACAGAGAATACAACACAGGGTAGGAAGGAAGAGACAAAGGAAAAGATTAATGTTCACACAGCCTCTTAGGCTAGATAAACAGGAGTGTTTATTAAGTTTATTCTTGTTTAAGCTTTTGCTGCCCTGACCTAGATGGTCCAGGTTAGCCTGATCTCACCACATCGTGGAGTCGTCCCTGGTTAGTACTTAGACGGGAGACCACCAAGGAAGTCTAGGGTTGCTGCACAGAGGGAGGCAATGGCAAACCATCTGTGAAAATCCTATGGGGTCACCATGTGACAGCACTTTACACACACACAACCTTTTGCTAGAATAACAACATGCTTACCTTTAAGACTCTTGTGCACTTTCACTGCAACAGACTGACAGTTACCACCCTGGAACTGTAATAGGGCCATGTTGTAAGGAAATGGTTAAAGAGAAGCATTGATTAAGGAACAGTGACTGTAGGCTGTCTGTTGCTTATTGGTGGTGGTGGAAAGTACCATCAAGCCATTACTGATGTATGGTGAGCCCCTCCCCCTCCCTGGCTGGAGTTCTCCAGGCAGCAGACTAACAGAGGTGGTTTGCCATTGCCTGCCTCTGCAACCCTGGTCTTCGTTGGAGGTCTCCCATCCAATTACTAACCAAGGCTGACCCTACTTAGCTTCTGAGATCTTACAAGATCAGGCTTGCCTGGGCTATCCAGGTCAGGGATTGTTGTTTATTATGTTTATGTTTCAATATTGTTTCAGCTCTGTATCAGATTTCTGCTTGTTTTCAAATTGTTCTGTAATCTATACTCTATTGTTTATTGAATGCCCCGGCTGTTGATTGTATTGACTAATATTATACTATGTAATCTGCCTTGATTCTCAGTGAGAAAGGCGGACAATAAATAACATAAATAAACAAATCTTTGCATGTGAAGGTATGTGAAGCACTTTGAAGACAGAAAGTGTTATATGAATGTGAAATATCATTACTTAGGCATCAATCATGTACGGACACGCAGCACAATTCTACCCTCTAGTTACACCCACTGGAGGAAGGTAGGGTTACTTCAAGGCTGTGTGGAAGGCACTTTCCCTTGTATCTGATGAAGGGAGCTTTGATTCTTGAAAGCTCATACCCTGGAAATGTTGTTGGTCTTTAAGGTGCTACTGGATTTGAATCTTGCTCTTCTACAGCAGACCAACGTGGCTACACTCCTGAAACCTGGTACTTTCCCTTGTGACTTTTAGGAAAAGGTGCCTAACAACCCCCCTGGATCTCGCACTGAGGTTTCCAACACGGGTTGTTTCCAGGGACCGCAAGATCCACACTGAGGCTGCCTTATCTGGGGACTCTGTGGTCCTCTGAGACAGTGACCCCAAAAATGGAGTCCACACACATCCAATTTTCTTTTTATTTATTTATTTATTTATTTATTTATTTATTTATTTATTTATTTATTTATTTATTTATTTATTTATTTATTTATTTTATTTTATTTTATTTTATTTTATTTTATTGTATTGTATTGTATTGTATTGTATTGTATTGTATTGTATTGTATTGTATTGTATTGTATTGTATTGTATTGTATTTTATCACATTTCTAGACTGCCCTCCCTGTCAGACAGGCTCAGGGCAGTTTAACAACAGTTTAAAAAAGTTAAAACATTATAAAAACATTAAAACATTATATCAAAACAATTAAAATTGGCGAGTATAAAATATTAAAATACAGCATTTTCCTGCATGGGTGGTGGAAGGTCTTCAGTGGTATGGCCGGTGAGAGGACAGCCTAGCCCCCACCAAATGCCTGGTGGAACATCTCCGTCTTGCAGGCCCGGCGGAAAGATAACAAATCCTGCCGGGCCCTAGTTTCCTCAGACAGAGAGTTCCACCAGGTCGGAGCCAAGACCGAAAAGGCCCTGGCTCTGGTAGAGGCCAGGAGGACCTCCCTGGGGCCAGGGGCCATCAGCAAGTGCTTAGTGGCTGATCGAAGCGACCTCCGGGGAATATATGGGGAGAGGCAATCCCAAAGGTATGCTGGGCCCAGTCCGCATAGGGCTTTATAGGTCAACACCAAAACCTTGAACCGGACCCGGTACTCAACCGGCAACCAGTGCAGCTGACGGAGGATAGGTGTTATATGAGCCATGACTGGTGCTCTGGCAACCACCCATGCAGCTGCATTCTGAACCAGCTGCAGTTTCTGGATCAAGCTCGAGGGAAGCCCTTTTCTTCTGTAATCAAAGCACTGTTAATGGAGAATGTGGTCACAACTTCTCCATCATGGACAGACTATTACCTGGTGATGGTTGGACTGATAAGTAACCAACATGAGGGCAAGAGGCCCATCAAGATGGTGCATCTCCAAAGGGCGATGAGTCTTGAAAGTTTCCTGAGGTCTCTTGATGGTTTTCTGTCAGCAGGACTGGTGCTTCTAATCTGCTTCTAACCTGCTCGATCTCTCGAATTCAGAGATGACTCCGGTGGAAGCTGCCCTTTCTCTCCTGGCAGTACTTGTTCAACAACTTGGTTCAAAGAAGAATTGAAGACAATGAAAGAGTTTGGGAAAAGGCTTTTTAGTTTATATAGTTTTTCTCTCTTCTTTGTTTTATTACTTCTGTTATGTGTTAGTTATTCTTTCTTTTATAAAAATTATAATATATTTTTTTTAAAGAAAGAGTTTGGGAGAAGGCTTGAGCATAAAGTGGAAGAAAACTCGAACCAAGAACATAGGATAGACTAGTAGGGCATATTTCTGTGCCTCCTTTGTAGAGTTCTTGCTTCTCCATCACCATGCTGCTAATGCAAAGCACGGAGCTTTTTCTGGACTGGTGGGGGGGGCTTCTTTATCTTGGCCCCCAGGAAGATCCGACAGGATACTTGGAGGCACGTGACATATCTGCGAGACATTTTGTAGATACGAATCTCTCACATCCAATCCAACAGATCCTGCATTTCTTGCAGGATCGGTATAGCATGTTATCAGAGTATGAAACAATAAGAATTGCTTCCATGGCTTTCAGACGTTGCAGTCCAAGTTATGTGAATAAGTTGCTTGGAGAGATCCAGCCTACTGCACCCAAGGCCTTCTTGATATAGTTCAGTTTGCCATACATGTGTCATTGACTGGGTCAAGGAGGCATTAAATGCTTAATTGAAGGATGGTGCCATTCCAACAGCATTGAAGAGATTTGGCACGAAGTGTCCACCTTAGACCTAGACATTGTTAACAGCTTTTGACTGATGGCAAACATCTCTTTTTTTTCCTTTGAGGTGCTTGAGTGAGTTTTGGCTGTTCAGGCTTTCTCGGAGGAGGCAGAACATTACAATCAGATTGTGAGACTCATATTTCTTTTGTTCCCCCTGATAGAGGAACTTTGCCAAGAGAAAGATATGGGAAGAGAGAAACTGTTGATTCTACTGGTGTAGTGTCATCTGTGGTTTTTTGATACCATAATCATGGTATCATTGTTAGCTGAGATGGGTACTAAGAGTCCCACACTCTGATGGTTCTCTTCGCATATGGCTGACCAATACCAGAAGGTGGTGCTGGGAAGGGGTGGTACAGAATGAAACAAACAAGCTGGAAATACATCCAGAAATCGCTGTTTCATTTACTTAAAGTGGCTTCTGGAATGGTGAACCAAATCTGAGAAACTAAGTTATAATGAACACCCTCCCATCAAAAAGTTTGTGTTTTTCTTTGTTTGGGTTCTTCTTGCACAGCAGTGGCAGCAGGCAGGCAGGCACTGGGCCAGCAGTATATTATTTTCCTTAACAGCATGTCTCCTACCAATCAGGTCCCAAGGGAAGAGAGCCCTTGCATTGCACTATTGCACTATTGCATTATTAACTCTTTTGGGGAGATGGGGGAATGTGCGTATAAGTGCATCTTTTTTTGTGGTGCTATCAGGGAAATGGTATTGTTTCCCTGACAATCAGGGCCTTACAGGGGGAGGAGCACTGACCCCTCCTCACCTATCACTTTTAGAAATGCATGAAGGGTAAAACTGTGGCCTGAAAAGATCATAGAGAAAGCCGGAGAGTGGTCTGGAATGGAGGTCTCCTGGAGGGAAGATGCAAATGGAATTATGTGTACCAATGAAACATCAGCTACTTCACAGTTTCCACCTATGAAACAATCTAATTTTCTCTACAGATTTCTCCATCCCACTGCAATCCGCCCCCATTCCAGCATCCACCAAAACATTTAAAACAAAACAAAACTCCACACCATGCTTAAGTCAAGCCCCCTGTGAGCCATTGGCCTACTCCACCCTTTCAAAAACAATCTTGCCTGCCCACAGCAAGAAGAAAACTTATGAAAAAAAACAGGTCTCTTTTTGGGGGGGGGGCAGAACTCAGACAATCATGCTGCCTACCTGCATGCACATGTGCAATAGCAATTGGTGGCAATTATTGCAAGAACACCTAAAGCAGGAATTTTTAAATACTGCTGTGCTGGCTGGAACACTCTCTTGCTTGAGCGCCACCTTGCAGCTGCCCTACTACGGCTTTGCCTGTTTCCCACCATAATGTGTGCCCGCCAACACTCGCCTTTTTCCGGGGCCTGTTGTGCATGTGTAGAATACTTGAGGAAAAATCTGATGGATTGATGGTTTGAGGGAGGACTATGGTCCGTAAGATTTTGGTGCTGTTAAACATGAAAACAGTTCTCCCACAGCCTCGTTCCCCAACTCCCACCTTGAAAAGAATAGAGTGTACATGCATCTCCAACTCTTGCCTTCCCCAAGCATTCTCTGGGGGCTGTAAACACCAAAGCCCATTGTTGTGGGAGATTCAAACTCAATGGGTCAATGATTTAGAGGGAAGAATATGGTTTGTGCGATTTTTGTGCCGTTAAGTGCAAAAACAGCTGTCCTAAAGAGCCTAGAAGCCCTCATTGCAAAGAATGGGGCCGAAACTCATGATAATGAAAAAAAAAACCCAAACAGATTAGAGCCGAAATAGCAAACGGATTAGAGCTGAAAAAACAATAAAAGGTTTTGGTTTTGTCCTCCATTCCATTTTCAACATCTACAACAACTCCCTGTGTGAGATTGTATGAATATTTAAATGCCATAGGTATGTTCACGACACACAACTGTATTTCTTCTTTTCAAGTGAAGCAGTAGAAGTTGAATTGGTGGAGTCAGTATTGGGCTGGATGATGCCCAATGAACTGAAGCTCGATCCAGACAAGACTTGGGAGCTGTTGATCAATACTGGTGCCATTTGAGGAACGGGGAGTCAGCCTGTTCTGGATGGGAATGGCATGTCTCCTGAAAGTTGCAGCTTTGGGGGATGGTATTAGTTCTGCTACTGTAGTGATTCCCTGACCCGGATAGCCAGGTAAGCCTGATCTTATCAGATCTCAGAAGCTAAGCAGGGTTGGCCTTGGTTAGTAATTGGATGGGAGACCTCCAACGAAGACCAGGGTTGCAGAGCCAGGCAGTGGCAAACCACCTCTGTTAGTCTCTTGCCATGAAAACCCTGCCAGGGGTCGCCATAAGTCAGCTTTGACTTGAGGGTACTTTCTACCACCACCACTGTAGAGATGATCATTCATCTACTCTATGGTAGGTATGACATTAAACCTACTTTAGTTGTCGAAGGCTTTCACGGCCGGAGAATGATGGTTGTTGTGGATTTTCCGGGCTGTATAGCCGTGGTTTTGGCATTGTATGTCAAAACCAGTCACAGCTGCTGTGATGCCAGTCACAGCTGCTGGTGAAACGTCAGGAACTACAATGCCAAGGGAAACAGTCAGATGTCAGATAAATGTTGGAAATGTGGGAAACATGAAGGTTCTTTTTACCATATGTGGTGGACGTGTGAAAAAGCTAAACAGTTCTGGGGGGAAATAGTAGACGCTATGTCAGATATATTACAGAAAAATGTTGTTAAAAACCCAGAATTGTTATTGTTATGTATGAACCTTGAAGAATTTGATAAAATGGACAGGATAATGGTGTTTTATATGACTACGGCGGCTAGGATACTATATGCTCAGTTGTGGAAGACAAAGGAGATACCATCAGTGGAAGACTGGATCTTGAAAACATTGAATCTGGCAGAAATGGACAAACTTACGAGGAAACTACGAGAAGAAGTTGCGGAAGAATATATAAGAAGCTGGGAGAAATTTAAGAATTATATGGAAAAAAAGTGGGACATTAAAGGGAAAGTGTGGTCTTTGGATACTTTTTAAGGGGAGGATAGTGCTCTGTTACTTTAACTGAATACAGAGATAGAAATTTTAACATTATATTGGAAAAGGATAATATAGTTTGTGATAACATACCAGGCTATAGCGATGTATTTTGCTATAATACACTAAGTCATAATAAGACGAGATTTATAGGGTATACACCAGATTATGGTATATTGTAGGATACTATATTAAACGCCTAATTTAAGTTATAAGAGGAAAAAATGAGACAATATATCTTAACGTAATACTGAAAATAACAATAATTTTGAATGTTATAGATATGGTATAATATATATTATTTTGGATATGGAATATTATAGGTTATACTATTATAGAGTATGTTATTATAGAGAGTGTATATGTTGAGTAATAGAATATATGATTCATTGCTAGAATATACTGGATATTATATAGTATTAAATATATGATACATATTGGTAGATTATATTATATGTTATTGGATAACTAGGTTATATAGGGTTTAGGATGGTTAAGGATTATATATTAAGAGGTAGTAAAGTTAATTAGATGAAGGGAATGGAAAACTGTCGGAAGTCAACGGAAAAGGGGGGGAAAGGGGGGATATTACTATATGGGGGAGATAAAATAATGTGTTGTATATGTGAATTGATATAATGACCCATCCAATAAAAATTCTTATTAAAAAAAAAGGAACTACAATGCCAAGACCGCGGCTATACAGCCCGGAAAATCCACAACAACCATCTACTTTAGTTGGTTCGCTAGTGGTGGACTTCTTTGGAAAAACCAGATTGGGCCGGTTATTCATGTTCTGATTTCATCCCGACTTGAACAGTGCAATACACTGTGCATGGGCTGCCTTGCAAGACTGCTCACAAGCTTCAATAAGGGCAGCAAGGTGGCTGAATGCTACGTCTGCAGAAAACACATCTTGCTGTTGATTAGTTTCCGAGCACAATGCTAAGTGCCACTCACTACTTGTCTTTAAAGTTCTACACGCTGCCTGGGCCCAGAGTACACTAAGGACCACTTCTTCCCATAGGACACTACCTTTGCACTACGATCTGCACTTAAGCCTCTGTTGTATGTGTTCCCATTTCACAGAGGAGAGATGGCTAGCCACAAGGGACCAACAGGGCCTTCTCAGCAATGGCACCAGACCCATGGAACTCCCTTCCCACTGCTGTTTGCCTGGCGCCTTTTCTTTTAAGTTTCAGGTGCCAAATGAAAAAAGTTTTTCTGTTCTCAGAATAAGCGGTGCTCCCCTCCTCCATTTTCATGGGCTGATAGGACCCTGTTTTAAGCCACAATACTGTTTTAAATTATACGGTACTTTTTCAGCTGCTTTTAAAATCTTCTCCTACATATTTTAATCATTTCTAATTACCTGCTGCTAACTGGATCAGTTTTTAAACAGTTTTTAATTTGAAATTTAATTATTGTTTTACTGATTAGGTTGCTATTAGATTAATTATTGCTTTGTTCACTGCCTCAAGAGCTAAATGCTGACAGGCGACATAAAAATTATATATGGAAATAAACAGTCGCGGTCTGAAGCCGGCTGTAGCTAGTTGCCTGATTACGGGGAGCAGCCATTGGCTGGGCAGACTTGATCCCACTTCCTTGCTGACCTCGTGCCAGGTGTCTCCCTGGTCATCAGGTAAGGTATCCTTGCCTACTTCTTCCTTGTCACGTTGGGTGAGGTTCGCTTTTTGCATTCTCACAGACACGTCGCTTTCAGCTCTGACTAGCTAGGACTGAACAACTACAGCAGGGGAAGGTTACATTGCTAATACTGTTCTTCTCAGAGCCCCCACGGCTAGCCTCGTAACTGAGGCAGCTTCCATAAGAGGAGCATGAAAAAATGCCCCCTTGTGGAAGCAGCAGTGAGCAGGGGCAGCATTCATACACCCTGTCCTCACACCTTTCACTGCTGTCTATACCCAAGCCACCCCAACTCTCCCTCTGAAATTGGAATATTGCTCTTGCAAGGACAAAGCTCCTTCCTACCCTGTTACCCATTGCGACATGGACAGTCCAGGTAGCGTGATCTTTTCAGATCTTTAAAGCTAAGCAGAGTTGGCCCTGGTCAGAATTTGGATGGGAGACCACCAAGGAAAGCTAGGGTCACAACACAGAGGCCAGCAATGGCAAGCCACTTCTTTTTTTTTAACAGCTCATAACAACAACTTTAATGGCAAGCCACTTCTGAATGCCTGAAAACCCTAGGAGGGGTCAGCATAAGTTGGCTGTAAATTTACAGCATTCACATACACAGGGCTTTTTTTCTGGGAAAAGAGGTGGTGGAACTCAGTGGGTTACCAGCACAGGGGGCAACTCTTGGCAGGAGGTGGTGCCCCTGGAGCCACATGTGTGCGTGCAAAGTACACGCATGCTCCCAGGGCCAATGATGTCACTTGGGGTCAGTTGGAACAAGGGGGGAGTTTTTAAAAGTTTAAATTGCCCTTGGCGAAAATGGTCACATGGCTGGAGCGGCGTGGAGGGCAATCTAAACTCCTCTCTATCTGGAGATCAGGGGGTAGGGCCACCAGCCATGTGACCATTTTCAAGAGGTTCCGGAACTCCGTTCCACCACATTCCAGCTGGAAAAAAGCCCTGCACATACATATACCCAGTTAACAGAGGAAGACCCTGGAATCACCAAAGTATGGCTCCTTTGCATGTCTCCTGCTCTACTCCTTCCACACAGTATGAGAAAGCTTCATGCAACCCAGCCCACAGTCAGTCAACAAGTTGCAGCAATGTCAGTCACAAGGGGGACACATTAAGTATGCACTGGGCATGTTACGTATGCAATGGTCATAAACTCCAATTCATTTGCCAAGGCACAACAGAATCCCATTCTGCTGGCTAAACACTCATAGCCCCTCTTTTCCTCACAAGATCAGAATCAGGTCTCACAGTAATTAAAGATGGAGTTCCAGGCAAGTCTTTCCATGGGTAAGAGAGTATTAAAATGACCATCAACAGGTGAGCCACCAAATCTGGACATCAAGGGAACCCCCACTTCTGGATAGGGTCTCTGGCATAAGTGTGGCACTCCGTCAGTCCTGCAGAACATGAAACTATCCAGATCAATAATCATCATTGTCCCTGTGCACAGGGCAAACTGGGCCTATGTGGGGAATCCAGCTGCTTCCCGTTTTGTCCTTCCAGGGTCTCCCAAGAGTACATGACAGGCAGAAATGGAACAGGTGCAGCTATAGCCAGAATGAAGGTGAAGCGATGCATATAACTACATCTCTTGCTCCCCATTCTCTCCTATCTCCACACAGGGGTCATGCATGAACCGAGGCAACTGCATCTCCTTATACTGCAGTTGGAACTCTTCCCCCCACAACATAGTTACTGTTCTAAAATAAGATGCTATTCTTCCAGCTGTGTCTCTATCGCGGTAGTTAGCAGTTCCCTCTTGCCCCCCTTTCCCATTCTACTCCCCCACGTAGCTGACTTCAGGAGGGAGTCTACAACAGGCCCAAGCGAAGCCATTAAAGAATCTGCAGAGTGATAAGGTGAAACCCAGCAGGTCCCTGCGGGTTGCTAGAGCTTGCTACTCACACTATTACTGGCATGAAAATAAACCAAGTGGGGGGCAGTGGTGGAGAATCTGCTGGGACCACAACCAGCAGGCTCTGGCAACCAACCACAGAAACAGGGTGATGTGGCTAGACAGGATGATCAAGCTGGCCCCAAAGGCAATGTATCCCGAGGCCTGTTAAGAGCCAAGCAATTATCTGAATGGGGCAATCAGCCCAGGAAAGGCACATACAGCCTGTGACTCTTTCTGCCTTTTTCTAGCTGAAACCATATCCAGGGGCTGAATATGAGATCTCACTTGTGCTGTACCTGCACTATCCCATTGGGCTTGGCTCTATATATGGTTCCCAGGTGCCTCCCAGTGGTGGACAAACACCCTGGGGTTTGTCCCATTGCCTGCTGATCTACCAGCGATCGGCAGGAGGTGGCAAGCCGCCCAGAGGTTGCCCGCCACTGAGCCACCGCAGGAACACATGTGCTTCCTGAAGTGACATCATTGTGCCAGCCGCAGGCATGCTCCCACACTTTGCTGGGGCCAATTTTGGCATCATACGAGCCAGAATTAACGTCGCGCAAAGTGCAGAAGCACACCCACGGCCAGCATGATGATGCCACTTCCTGGAAGTGATGTCATCATGCAAGTGCTGGTAGTGCATGTGCACAAATGGGCAAGGCAGAAGGTAAGTGTCGGGTCCCCCACCTCCTACCGAGAGAGTAAGGGGACCTGGCAACCCTAGCTCTAGACAACACCTCTCCCCAAGTCTTGCTAAATAAGACTGGGTTCATACAGGGCTGGGAGGGGGCAAGGTAAGAGTAGTTAGAACATGTAGCAGGCTTGTCCCTGTGAGATGACAAAAGCCACATATTGTGGGTTTTTGCCTTCTTACAGCTGTGTGGTTGGGGTGTTGCTTTGTGGAATGTGTGACAGATGTGAGGTGTAATTATGCAATCATGTGATTTGTAGTTGGCAGTGAACATAACAAGAGAACTGCTGAATCAGGGCCATGGTCCATGTAGCCCAGCACTCTGTTCCACAAAGTGCCCGATGAGTTGTCCTGAAGGGCCTACAAACAGGGCATGGATGCCAATGCTTTCTAGGCCTGGTATTCAAAGGTTTACTGCCTCTGTATATGGAGGCTCCCTTTAGTCACTATGGCAGTAGCCACTGACGTACACATCTGCTACGAATCTGTCTAACTCCCTTTTACAGCCATGTATACCTGTGACAATCACTTCACTACCACCACTGGAAGCAAATTCCACAATTTAATTACTTGTTTAATAAAGAAGTACTTCCTTTTGTTTGTCCTAAATTGATTACCGATCAGCTTCATTGGATGCCCCAATGTTCTAATATTACAGAAGATGGAGAAAAATTGATCTCTATCCAGTTTGTCCACCCCATGCATAATTCTAATAGTGGTGTTACCCTGAATGCGGTGGGAGTTGAGATTATTATTTTACTGCTTATTTCTATTAGTATTGCTTTGCTTTCCTATACATCAGGGTTCCCCAACATGGTGCCTGTGAGTGCTTTTAGAATTATGCATGACCTCACTCACTGAGATTTTGTGACTGGTTCCTCTTCTTGTGGCAGACATTTTGTGGTTGGCTCTGCCTCTTGAGGCGGCCATTTTGTGGTTGCCCCACCATCTAGAGTCTGAATTCCAAAGGCACCCAAAGGCTCAAAAGGGAATGTGGACCCCTGCTATACACTCTCCTGGGAGTGTATAGCACTGCAACTAATATTCCTATATCATGCTGGCACAGCTATGGGGCAATGGCCCCACAGCAGGACCATAGAATTACCTTGCTCTTTACTCACTGTTCAACACTGTTAAGGTGTTCCCATTTGAGTTAGTCAAATTTGGTACACATATAGTCAAATTTGGTACACATGCAGTCTACAACAACCTGGTTATTGAAGAAGCCCCCAAACAGAACATTTCTATCTTTCTCCCACAAACATGAAGATATGAAATTCCTAAATAAATAAATGAATTGTATTCCAGTTTTTGAGGTACTTTCGCACATGCCCAAAAGTTTAAAATGACAGTACACAATTATTACAGAAGCTGGACATTGGGATGTTTCTGAATTTCTGAAAAGGTGTGACATTAATTATACTATTTCCAAATTCTGAATGATGTGCAAGTATCCTAACAGCTAAAGTACCTCCACATCATCCAGAAACCTGCAGCTCAAGACACCCATATTACTCGAGAAGTCTGAAAGGGCTACATTTGTACCTCTTTCCTTAATATGGATTTCAGCTGTACTCCCAAAATAGCCAAGCTAGTCCCATACTCACTAGAAAGCTAAAAACTCATATGCAGGTATCTCAAGACACCCCTGATACTAAAAAATTTGAGAACTGGGTTTTCAAAAAATTTCTCAACACATGATGTTTACCTCATAACGGAGGGCAGCAATCCAACACAGAATAATCAAAGACACAGACTGGGTGTGCTATGGAAGTTCAATGTCCTTTCGCACACCTAGCCTTGGGCCAGTTTTTCTAGCAGCAGCCAGTTAGGCTTGCGATAAAACCAGAAATCAGAAATCTGATTCTTATGTAGTCCAAAGCATACTGATTACCAGGAGTGTCTGAAAATGGGATGTGTCTATGTATCTCCTTCAACAGGGCAACATGATGTGCACCCTAAAATAGTCCCAGAAATTATATGGAAACCCAAGACCCTCTAACTACCAGAGAAGTCTGAGAGCTGGAGAGAATGGCACATCTTTCTCCGTTGAAATACTCACTCCGGCCGAATCCACACTACCTATTTGTTTCCGCGGCTTTTTCGCAATTGGCGCGCTATTCATGCAGATACTCACACGCTTTCCCATTCCGCATGTTCCCCGCCATCACCACGCCACTATTGCGCCTTCCCTCCAAACCACGTGATATTCACGGAAATCCGTTTTCTCCCCTTTTTTTTCCACAGTGCATAAAGGTCGGTATACAGGTAAACCAACCGTAGTGAGCAGCAGTTTGAGCGGGAAGAAACGGTCACCGGAGTCAAGATATCAGTATACCGGATAACTGACCCTTAAAAAAAACAACGGGAAGTGATGAGCGCCGTTAATTCTGACGGCGGAGGATGGAACCGCCCACTGTGACGCTTTACTCAGTGGCGTGTGGAGAACTGATTGCGCCATGAAGACACACCGGAAGGGTGGATGTGAGGATGCACAGCCTGGTAGCGGAATGAAGGCGATTGCCACGACAGCGCAAGGTAAGTGGAAGATGAGTGAGTGTGGATTTGCCCTCAGTTTATTGTTTTAACAAGCTTGCAGCTTGACTCTGACCAAGAGAAGGGCACCTAGGGCACCTAGCCAGGCCATTGCTGAGCATGGGAACAGGCCTCAAGCCTTTATGAAAGCTTCTAGGTGAGGCCGGAACTACCAAGGGTCATCACCTTCTGGCTGCTCTCTCTGCGCCTCACTGCTAGGGACTTGTCCCCTGGATTTGGTAGATGCTCAAACAGTATAAGGCAGGAATGTGTCTCTTGAGGGTCAAGGGGGTTGTATTTGCATTTTTCTATGAGCGTGAATGTACGCACTGAGACTGTGCATCTCTATTTGTGCCTTAAAAACGTGGTGCAAAAAAGGAACGTGTTTGGCCATGTCCTGCAGATGAAATGTGTATTTCACATTTCAGAGATGGGCGGCATGTTTTGCTGTGATGGTGCTATATTTAAGAGCAATGTAATCAGCTGTCTTTTTGCTCTGGCTGGGTTGGGTGGAGATGGCGGAAGCCAGTCAGCATCAGAGTGAAGAGAGGCTGGTTCATACTCAAGCGCCAGCCACAAGTGGCTGCCTTCCAAAATGGGAAGAACTCTACTGGCCTCCCGATTCCGCACACATTGGATAATGCACTTTCAATGCACTTTAGCTATCGTTTGGAAGTGGATTTTTTGTTTCATGCTTGAAAAATTCAGTTCCAAATGATCTCTAAAGAGGATTGGAAGTGCATTATCCAATGTGTGTGAAATCAGCTATCTTGTAGCAGTAGAAAAGAGCAAGAGTCCAGTAGCACCTATAAGACTAACAAAATTTGTGGTAGGGTATGAGCTTTCATGAGTCACAGCTCTGATATCTGAAGAAATGAGCACTGACTCACGGAAGCTCATCCCTGACCACAAATTTTGTTAGTCTTATAGGTGCTACTGGACTCTTGATCTTTTCTACTTCCCCAGAATTGTGTTTTCTGAGCCTTAAGTTCAGCCTTAAAGAGAACAGGGGCAGATTTAAACATCCTTACTTCAGCATGTTGCTCTTCCTCCAATGGAGAGTTATTTAAGTTGCAGGAAATGTCCTTAAACTGGAGGAAGGCATCACAATTTGTTCAGTGGAGTGGTAGGATATGGAGAAGACCCCCTGCAGTGTGAAATTTTAGGCAGTTATCCCTGCTTTGTTCCTTTCATACATTATGCTGTGACGCTGTTTCTCTAATTGTTCAGGAAGGCTGTTTTACAAAAGGAACAGGGTCATAGTTAATGTCTAGAGAGTTTTTCTTGCATTTGTTCCTTGTATGCTTCCTGCGGTTGCCTTGTTTCCCTAATTTTGTGATCCAGATTTGTTTCATTGTTTGTTGTACATGTTTTGTTATGCACGTTATATTGTGTAGTTCACCACACTAATTTGGTAATCCCATTTTATGGCATTGCTGATTATACTGGTCAGATGGCATTGTTTCTAGTGGTGTGAGTTGCTTTGACTCTCAGTGAGAAGGGTGAATAAATGAAATAAATAATAAATAAATAAATTCTCAGGCATGAGGAATGGTTGGTTGTTGCTATCCGAGGGTGAAAGAAAAGAACTCGCACAGCCTTGGAGATACTGTCTTCTTTATGAGAAATTCCAAGGTACAGCTGAGATTCTGTTTATTTTACTGCATTTTTATCCTGCCCTTCCAAGGAGTTCAAGGAGCACACATAATCCTTCCCCACAAGAGCCGTATGAGGCAGGTCTGGCTGACAAGGAATGACCCAGGTTTATGACAAGTAGGGATTCGAACCTGGGTCTCCCTAGACCTAATCTAGCATGCTGGCTGTCTATGGAGGCTCTTTGGTTGCCCTCTGCATCTGTCTTCCAGGCTGGTCATTCTAAAGATCCCTGCAAGGACTCAACAGCCCAGGGGCAGCAGCCACCAGCCATCCAACCCTATGATTCTATGATCCTGGGGTATCAGCAAAAAGAACACTCAACTCCCTTCTCTGTCCTTTACTCCTGCTCCACCCCCCCCACCCCCCCCATCACTAAGCTTCAAAACTGCTGGGTCAGGGGTCTGTCCTGGCGAGAGATAAATCGTCCCTAGGTCCATTCCAGCTCCGCTGGAGCTGGGAATGCTATTAATTCACAGCTAACCCGAGGCCCTCTCTCTGGCTGGCTCCCAACCAACAGGCCTCTCGCCACCGTAAGCAGTTTTCTCTTTTTCAGCTCTGTGACCTTGGGGCTGCAGCCATCCCTCTCAATCCCATCTGAGCCCCCAAACATTGACCTTCCTAGCTAATTTTTTTTCCTTTTTAAAAAAGGAACTGTTAGACAAGAGGAATGAAATGGCGTACCAGAACTCAATGGAAGGAGGTAAGAAAGGGTAGGATGGATGATTAAAAATATATAAGAAAACTGATAGAAAAAGAAGAGAGCCAACCCCAGGATGGAAGGATCTATTCTGGGATCTATTGCAAGGTAGCAAAAGATGCTTGTGTGTAACTCTTACAGCTGTGTACTACCTGGGAGTTGCTGTTCCCAGGAACTTTTCTAAGACCCTGGCATTGTTTGTACTTTTGAGTTAGGCAGGCATTACAAACGTGCATGCTGTCAAGCCACAAACAACTTACGGTGACACCAGCAAGCGGCTTTCAATGGAAGTTAGGAGCAGAGGTGGTTTGCCATTCCTTTGCTCTACAGAGTCTTCCTTGGAGTTCCCCCATCCAAGTACTGGCTGGGGCCAATCCTGCTTAACTTCTGAGATCTGATGAGATCAGGCTATACCATACTGCCTTTCCTCCGCTGAGTTAGGCACCAGGGGTAAGGAAATTGGGTGGTGGATGAGGAGGGATGGGGAAAACAGAGAGGCAACCGTCCCTCAGTGCAATATCCTGTTTACTTAGCAGGAAGCCACACTAGTCTGAGTTCAATTAGACAGCTGCTTTAATTTGAAATGGGAGATCACTAAAGCCAAGAACTGGAGTTCTTGAACTTGTCTATATATTTTTCCATTTGAGGGATAACAATGGGGGGGGGGCTTCCAATCAATGAAACTGCACAAGAATTAACCCCCCCCCCAAAAAAAAACCCTGTACGGCCCTAACCTAAATCAGATCCTCATAAACTTTCTATTAGCATTTTTGGGAGGACCTGCTTTAATCCTGGCATATAAAATGGTCATGAAGAAGAGAGTGCTTCTGAATATATGCAAAATACCAGGGCTTTTTTTTCAGCTGGAATGCGGTGGAACGGAGTTCCGGAACCTCTTGAAAATGGTTTGCCCAGCGGCGTGGAGGGCAAATCTCAACTCCCCTCTGTCTGGACATCAGGGGGCGGGGCCACCAGCCACGTGACCATTTTCTCCGAGGTCAACCCACTGAGTTCCACCACCTCTTTCCCCAGAAAAAAAAGCCCTGCAAAATACTATCCCCCTCTATCATTGAATTACCACATCTAGCCTTCTTATTTCCAGTATTAAGGTACTAGGTTTCAGTCTTGATCTCCAGCATTCTTGCTGAGAAATTAAGCCATGCAAAGTAAGAACTCAGTTGGAGCCCAAAGCTCAGCCTTAGAACCTAATATGGGTTCATTTGCCCTGACATTCAGTACTTATACTGTGCTTTTCTTCTGAATGGGCACCCAAAACAACTTTTCACGTTGGTATCCTCTCCTCCCCCTTATCCTCCCAACAACAACCATATACAGTAGGTTAGACTGAGACAACATGACGGGCCCTGGGCCACCTGGCACGCTCCCATGGCTGAGCAGGGATTCAGTCCTGGTTGACTAAGGTCCTAGCCCAACAATTTAACTACTATGCCACACCAGCTCACACGTTTCTGGTTTGAAGCCTGCCACATCCCAAGGATTCAGAGTAGGCAGCAGTGTGTCACTGAAGTGACACTTGATCAAGGTGGATAGCTTTTTTAGTTTGTCTGTAGCAGCAGAAAAGAGCAAGAGTCCAGTAGCACCTATAAAACTAACAACATTTGTGGTAGGGTATGAGCTTTCGTGAGCCACAGCTCACTTCTTCAGATACAGTTAGAATGTGAGTCCTTATATCTTGGAGAGTGGATTGATTACAGAAGCCGAATGATAGTAGCCAGTGAATGATAATGGCAGATGTGATTGAATAGAGTGGGGTAGTGGGTGTTGAGAAATCAGCATTGGTAATGAGACAGGAAGCCTTTGTCTCAATTCATTCCAGGTAGATGCATCATCTTCATCTTCGTTATCAGCTGCAATTCAGAAGTGACACTAGACACTGCCTCTACACGAGACATCTTACTTGAGAACGCTCAAGTGTAGGGATACTCAATGGCCGTTTCCACAGTACTCACCTTCATCGGGAACGCTGCAGAGCGTCGTGAAAAAAACGCAGAGGATAGCATTTTCTCATGCAAGTTTTGCGCGATGTTGTGCAAAATTCGCGTGAGAAGACGCTATCTTCTGCGGGTTTTTTGCAACATTCTGCAGCGTTCCAGCTGAAGGTGAGTAGTGTGGAAATGGCCAATGTTAGCCAAGAAGAGTAGTTTAAAAAGCCAAAGCCAAAGGCTTTGTCAATTTCAACTCTCTACAGAGCTGGCAAAGATGGCTCCTCAGAAGGTTTGTTAATTTTATCTTGGCATCCCAGAAGGGGAGGTGAAATTGACAGAGCCTTTGGCTCTTTTTAAACTATGCTTCCCGGCTAGCATTGTGTCTCTCTACACTTGAGCATTCTCGAGTCTACCAGATGAAGTCTGTGTCTACCCGATGAAAAAATAAGAAAGGCAAGCCCCAAACCTGTTGTCTCCAAACGTAACCTCGTTCACCAGTCCTTTTAGGATCTAACTGTTATTAAGAAGTCCATCTTCCATGAGATTCCAGTGAGTTAGAAAAGTATATATGGGAAAAGAGGTGATACCGGGGCAGTGTAAGGACAGCAAACAATGCAGAGGGGAGAGGGGTGTTTTTCAATATTGTATGTTTACAATACCTAATTTTATTGGCTATATTAGTTACCTGTAATTTGCAGAAAAGTAAGAAACAAACCTTCCTTATTAATTTGGTGACAGCTCCATCACAGGACCTGTTTCTGGCAACCCTCCCCTTCTGCCCCTAGCCCCGCTTCCTTCCTGATTCTTAATAACAATAAATCCGCCAGCAGTGATGGTATTCTACAGAATAACAACAGATTCAAAACAAGAGTAGGAAGACTGAGGCATATCCATGTGGCATGCTGAGTCCAGAGGAAAGTAATTTTCACCAAATCCTTTTCTTGCCTGCCTGCCTGCTTCTCCTTCCTCATCTCCCTTTCCACAAGTTGCTGGTGCTACCACAACTGTTGCATCCAATACGATGCACATAAACAGGCCCAGGGATGAACTGGCTGCTAAACTCATTTTACAACAGTTTGCACACAACTTGTTAAGGCCTCACAATGCACCAGAGGGGGTCCTACAGAAAGCAGGAAGATAGGAAGAAATAGCCAAGAGGGGAATAAAGTGCCCTCTGGAGGGGGAAAAAGTCCCGTGAATTAGACACAGGGGCCTAGGAATTCATTCCCCAACCAATGTAGGGATGGTTCCTAAGAAGCAGGAGAAGGGCTTTTTTTTAAAGCTTTGCCAGGGTCTCCCCCACTGCAAAGACCCATAATCCATGAGGGGAATGGGGGAGCAAGGAGCAAAGAGCTGCAAACAAGAAAGCTCTTTTCATTGCAGGGATGTAATTGGTACACCTTACACCTTATATCTCTGCAATGAAAAGGACTAGATACTTTAAAAGAAAATAATAATAACAACAAGAACATCCAATTTATATACTGCCCTTCAGGACAACTTAACGCCCACTCAGAGGGGTTTACAAAGTATGTTATTATTATCCCCACAACAATCACCCTGGGAGGTGGGTGGGGCTGAGAGAGCTCGGAGAAGCTGTGACTGACCCAAGGTCACTCAGCTGGCTTCAAGTGGAGGAGTGAGGAAGCAAACCTGGTTCTCCAGATTACAGTCCTGCCGCTCTTAACCACTACACCAAACTGAAAATTTGTAATTCAGAGGAACTAGTAAATCATGACACTAGATTATTATAATGTTATAACATTACAGAAATCACCATTTTTGAAGTCCCCAAAGCCCTCCACTGGTGCTCGTGTGGGAGGGTGGAGATGGTAGTCACAAATGACTGAGGCAATGAAAATGATGCTGATGTGAGCAGGGTCATGAAAACTGTGCATCTTCTCATCCACACAGAGAGCAAGGCACTTTGACGGCCGCCTTTCAAAAACACTGTATCAAACCTCATCGGGGGGAAATCACTGCAAAGCAGAAGAAACCCCCAAAGCAGATGATTAGGGAGACGGTGTCATACGGATGCTCCAAAAAAACCTGCTCCAGTTTGAATGCCAAACCAGAGCAAAACCTCCATGTGGAAGTAACCTGTGATGTATCCTGCTCATACATGCAGGCACCAAAATCCATGCAGCATGAGTGGGGGAGGGGGCACATTACTATCTATGCATGGCTCACATGTTCTCCAGCTCCTACACGGAAGCCTGGCAGCCCTGAACACATTTCCCGCTCTAAGCCTGTGTTTTCATCATAAGAATATGTTTGTCTCCCTGCAGAGCGATGCAAGCTGACTCCGGCCCAAGTGCATGCCATGTACCTCAAGGCGGATGTGTGGAGCGGAACATTTTAAATGGAACAAATTTGCTGTTTTCGTTCCCTTCTCAGAGCCTGCAGCAGAGAACGAGCAAAATATTCAAGCCAGCCAACCTTCCCTTCTCTCTCTCTCCCTCTCTCCCCGCACCCCTTTCCCTGGCTCTCTTTCCTCCAACCAGACAAGGAAGTAAGGGCTACACCAGAGCAACACAGACTGTCTGCAGATCCACAGCTGGCCAATCCAGTGCCTTTGTGAGGAGTTCCCATCTGCAGGCCTTCTACAACCGTTCACTACACAAGGCTTTGTCCTTTTGGGAGCTCCCCTACTTCATCTCCCGCCAACGCCTACCATGGACAGCTCCTAGTGCATGCTCAGACACCTTTGAGGAGCTCAAAGCTTTGAGGAGCTCAAACCAAGCACTTTTCCACCAGCAACCCAGCTGCAGTTACTTAGATTTTTGGTCTAGCAAAAGCTGTACAGCCATATTGGTCCATGCAAAATTCCAATACTAGAACAATGCATGGATGTTACAGGCTGGATGTTACCAAAAAAAAAAAAAAAGACAGAAAGGTGGAAACCAGGTTTTTCAGACCATGATGTTAAGGTCTGATCTAGAGCCTTTCATGTGCCTCTTTCATATACATTGGATAGTGTACTTTCAATGCTCTTTCGCAATCATTTGCAGGTGAATTTTCTTGTGTGAAACAGAAAAATCTACTTGCAAACTATTACTAAAGGGCATTGAAAGAGCATTATTCAATGAGTGTGAAAGCAGCTTAGAAGTCATGGTCTTCTACAGTGGTCTCCTTAAGTATAACATATGGTCCTCCAACACTTCATTGGTTGCAAAATGCAGGTACTCTTTCAGCTGCTTTTGTTTTGACTCTAGTGGCAAAAGACGGGTGCATCTTTTGGGGGGTGGCCAAACTGGAGTGTTGGGAAGGCTGATCACAGACTTGACCAAAGCAGATACTGGCTAATGTCACAAAATCATAGTACCAAAGTCAGAAGGGGCCCGAAAGGCCATACAGTCCAAATATCTATTGAACACAGGAAATCCAACCCTGGAGCATCTCAACAGGTGATCGATGGTTGCTGTGGGTTTTCCGGGCTGTATTGCCGTGGTCTTGGCATTGTAGTTCCTGACGTTTCGCCAGCAGCTGTGGCTGGCATCTTCAGAGGTGTAGCACCAAAAGACAGAGATCTCTCAGTGTCACAGTGTGGAGAAGGTGTTGGCAGGTCATTTGTATCTACTCAGGAGGGGTGGGGTTGAGCTGAGTCATCCTGTAAGAGTTTCCCAGGGTGTGGAATGCTAATGGCGGGAGGCTTGTATCTACTCCTGAGTAGATACAAATGACCTTCCAACATCTTCTCCACACTGTGACAGTGAGAGATCTCTGTCTTTTGGTGCTACACCTCTGAAGATGCCAGCCACAGCTGCTGGCGAAACGTCAGGAACTACAATGCCAAGACCACGGCAATACAGCCCGGAAAACCCACAACAACCATCGTTCTCCGGCCGTGAAAGCCTTCAACAATACATCAACAGGTGATCGTCCAGCCTTTGCTTGGAATATCTCCAGCAAGGGCTGCTATTCCCAACAGGTTCCACAGCTGAACTGCTTTTACCAACTTGAAGTCTCTTGTGAGGTTCATCCCAAATCTACCTTTCTTTAACTTAAGCCCATTAGATTTAGTTGCAGAGAGCACTGTTTGCTGTATTATTCTGTTATTTTTTAGTTCTTTCATTTTGTAATCCAGTTTTAATGCTGTGTGTACATATTATACAGTTTATGTTGCTCCCTTCCAATTGTATAATCTGCCTCAAGTTTCAGCATTAAAAGCAGGCTGTAAATTAAGCAAGTAATGAAATCAAGCATTGGACAGACTAGTATTTCAAGAGTATGATCAGAACAAAGAAGGTGCAGGGAGTGACTGCAGCCAGCAGCAGCAATTGCCGACTGAGCATGAATAGGGAGTTCTCACTCTCCCCCCTCCCCCCCCACACCAATAAAGCCCCTGGCAGCAGCCACTCTGAACCTCCACGACCCCCACTCACCCAACCTGGAGGCAGAAGCGACCGGCAAGAGCCCCAGGAGATCCTGATGAGTGGAAAACCTCAGCGACCCACACCAAACTCCCAGGATGCCCGACAGAGCCATGGCCAATATGTGGGGACAGCCCCACATTTCAGCTGGCACTTGGAAGATGATGGAAATGCTAGCCCCAGTGGAGGTACAGGGCCTTTCCCAGGCCTCACACCCAGGACCACAGAGTCGGCCCCAGGCCTCGGCTGCCCAAGGGAATACCGGTATTTATTGGCTTAACCAAACACTGAAAATGATGTCACAGAAACTGGCTCATGACAAGCCTATCCGGGGGGATCTGTACATTCACCCGCTACTGTTCGCCGTCAGAAAAATGATTCAAGATTTGACTGTGTTTACACTATTTGAACTGCTGTACAGCCAGAAACCCCAGGGCATCTTGGATGGGGTGGAAGGTGAGTGGGTAGCCCTGACAGAGGAAGTTGGACTGCTGGCCCAGGAGTACCTGCAATGACAAAAGAAGCAGCTGGAGAGAGCCGCGAGGAGGCCAGCTAGCACCTGCAAGAGGCCCAGGTGATGAAAAATTCCCATTATGACTGAGAAACCTGGGCACAGGGAGGGAGGGAGGGAGAGTACTGGTCAGTCGCAGGGTGCTGGGTCCCTGACCTGCTGATGTGTGGCAGGAGCCCTTCCCAATCACCTGGTTTCCCCATCCCCCTCTCCTACGAGCTACAACGTGGGCCCTCACAGTGGCAAGAAAAGCAGTTTCATGTTAATGACCTTAAAGAATGGACGGAGTGACCCCTGCCAGAGTGCCAGTTGGCTAAGGATCCCCTGGATCTAAGGGGTGGAGATTTCCCATAAGCATCTATGGATGGATTTGAGGGCAGGCCCCTGCTGGACAATAGATTGTCCCCAGGCCAACGTGCCCAGGTATGGGTTCTTCAGCAAAGCCTACCTGGGGTGTTTTCATGGTGGCCCAGCTGTACTATCGTGCTCTCGCACATTATACCAACCCCACCAGGAAAGGATACTCAGGCAGTCTGGAGACACTGCCGCAGAAACGTTGGGAGGCAGTGTGAGAGGAGTAAAATATGCTCTGTTTAATGTCATTGAGCCATCATACAGTGCCTGGTGAAGCCCCACAGTCCTGGTCCCCAATCCAGACAGGACTATGACTTCAGCTTCAATTACAGGGAAGTCAACAAGATTGCACAGTTTGACACCTATTTGATGCCCTGCACCAACATCCTCATAGACCAGCTATGCTCTGCTCATTACATCTCAATGTTAGTCCTCATTAAGGCATATTGGCAGGTGCCCATGGCCCAGAAGGAGCAAGAGAAGATGGCCTTTGCTACCTCCAAAGGGCTCTTTCAATTCATCGCCATGCCATTTGGGCTCTAAGGGACCACTGCTACTTTGTAGCAGTTGGTGGACATGGTGCTGGCATAATGCCAGGGGTATGCTCTCAGCTACGTAAGTGATTTTATCATCTTCAACCCAAACTGGCCCTCTCACTTCCAACAACTACAGAGGGCCTTGTAAGGCCTGGATGTTGCCGGCTTAAAAGCCAATCCCAGGAAAAAAAGGGATTGGCTTCCAAGAGCTGAAATACCTGGACTTCCATGTAGGGTGAGGCCAGCTAAAATCTCCTCCAGGAAAGGTGGCTACCCTGGGGAGTTGTCCCTCCCCAACCATGAAGAGGTAGACGCATTGGTTTCTGGGCTTTGAGGGCAACTTTGCCAGGTTGGCTAGCTCATTTTCTGACTGCCTCAAGAAAAAAAAGCCCAATGAGACCTGATGGAGCCCTGACCATCAACATGCCTTTCAGATGCTGTGAACTGCCCTGTGGCAAGTGCCTGCCCTAAGAAACCCAGATTTTGACAGTCCATTTATTGTCCAGAAAGATGCATCGGACTTGAGGCTGGGGGTCGTGTTACCTAGGAGGAACACAGCAAGGAGCACCCCGTTCTCTTTATTAGTTGCAAGTGACAACAGACAGAAACAAAATATGCAGGAGGCTTGGCCATCAAATGGACTGTAGGAGCCTCTCAATATCACCTCTCCGATAACCTCTTCACGTTAGTTATGGCTCATGTCCCATTATTGTGGATGGCCCACATAACAACCATATTCTAAGATGGTATTTGTCACTCTTGAATTTCAGCTTCTCTGTGTAACATTGAGTGGGTCAACACCATGCCAATGCTAACTTCATGTCACCGCTCTTTGACGAGGCATTCCAAATGGAAGCTTCCTTGAGGGTAGGGGTGTGTCCAGAGCTGGCAGCACCAACTGGTTCAGACTTGGCATGAGCAGGCAGGGGCTTTCTCACACATACACCCAGGAAGCCCTGGGCAGCAACCATACTAAGACTCCCCCATTACCCCCACTGACTCAGCCCAGAGGCAGCAGTGACCAGCAGGGGCCCCAAGAGGCAGCCTGGTAGAGAGGAAAATCTCAGTAACTCTTGCTGAGCTCCCAGAATATCTAACAGAGCTATGGCTGACAGAATGGCCCCAGATGGCACCATCAGCCAGCACCTCGAAGATGCTGGAAGCACTGACTGCATGGCCTGTCTGGGCCTCACAACCAGGCCCAGAGGGATAACAGAGTTGATCCCCAAGCCTTGGCTGCTCATAGGGGCAGCACAGCAAGCATGGCCTGGGAGGCAGGGAAAAGGCTGGAGTTGCAAAAAGATCTAGGGAGAAGGTGGGGCCAGGGAATGGGAAAGGCGGCACTACAACTCTTAGCCCAGATGTTGGGAAGCACCATCGGGGCAGGATTCTGGAGTGGAGCTTGGAATAACCTAACAGGGAGAGATAAAAGAGGGCTCCTAAACATGCCCATGAAGGAGACAGGAGGGTGGGCTCTGAGGCTTAAGAGCAATCTTCCAGGTAACAAAGGAGGGCAATAAGAGTTACAGAACCCTGTGCACCCCCTGCATCTGGGGCCAAGGGAGCCCTCAGTGGCAACTGGTACAATGACAGAAGGCCAAGAGGCAGCTCCACCCCAGAAGGAGCCTCACATGAGATCTTCCCAACATCATTTAAGCTCAGCTGGAGCTGTGTATAGTCCTGATTTGGTATGGGAGAGAGGGGTTAACCCTTTCACCCACACAACGCTTTGCAAATTGAAACTCATCCCCTGAACTGTTGTACCACTTTCAAGAACAAAAAGGAGCAAAAGACTGTTGCGGGGTTTTTTTACTTTGCCTTTTTTTCCTTTCAAGGGCTAATAACAAGGGAGGATCAGTTAGTGAGACTGTGCAGTGATGGAAGGGTTAAACTCCCCCTCCCCTCCTCATGCAGTCCTAATCTGAAGCAGGGCCGGACGGAGCTGCGACCATAATTTGAAAGAATAATGAACTCCATCATGCCAGCCTGAAAGTCACATCAGGGGCCAGTTCATCAAGGATGGGGATCAGAGGAACCTCTGCAGCCAAGTCCTTCCTGGGGCTCAAATTAGGCACCCACCCCAGTCAGTGTTTGGCTCCTTGACTTTTGGGGTGGTTTTGTGGCCTCCCCTGCAAATGCAACAGACATCCACTTCCTATTTTACCGAGTAATGAATAACCCACACCATGACACCTAAGGGTCCGATCTTGGAGACAGGGTAATGTACGGGAAGCCTTTAGCAGGATTCAGCTTCCCTGCAGTCCCTCCAATTTATCTTGCTGTGGGGAGATGGGCAATTTCTGATCCCTTGCCATCTTTCCCCTCTGATGAACAGCAGGATCTCCCTTTGGGCTGGATGCCTACCTACTGCCTCTTGCACAGAAGATTATCCCAGTGGGACTCTGCCCGATAGGTCAGAACCACCTGTCTCCCGCTCTAGCAGTCTTGACAGCTCTCCCGATTCACCACCCATTGTGTCACTATAGGTCACTTGAGGATTGGCTCTATTCTCAGGGTGAGTACAGGGACGCCCACAGCTCACGTGCACTGATTGAGGGCTGCTGAAGAACCTGAGCTTATCCCCCAAAGCTGTTCTTAATGCCATGAACATGTGAGAGAATGAAGAAAAAAGAGTGCCTCTGAGCAGGCGGGGAGTGCCTTTCCCATACCAGTGAGAACCCCAACCAGCCCCCTCCCCCCCAAAGGGATTACGGCTCCAAGATCAGAAGACATGGCTTCCAATCACGCTTGAGCCTCAGAACCTCTCTTAAACTGTCTACAGCACCAATTCATGCCTCTTACCCACATTTCCCTCCAAAATAAACAGGAACTACATTTTCGCTTCTCTTCAGAAATAAGAAAAACCTAATAGTGTTTCATCTTGTACACCAATGGTGTTTTGCCATCTTCTGGGCATGAAGCAGGGGTCACTGGGGGTGTGGGAGGGAGGTAGTTGTGAATTTCCTGCATTGTGCAGGGGGTTGGACTAGATGATGCCAGAGGTCCCTTCCAACCCTATGATTCTATGATCTTCAGCACTGAAAAGATAGGCCTGGCCTTCATGCATTAATCACCCTGTCATCAAACAATTGCTTCTGCTGCCCATTACAACATCCTGTAGCAATGAGTTCCAAAGCCAGTACCACGTAGTAGAAAAGGTGCAGACCAGAGCCAACCTGGCAAAGTGCAAACCAGGGTACAAATCTTTTTCATGCCAGAGAAGCTCGCTTGGTGACCTGGGCCAGTCTTTCTTTCTCAGTCCGACGTACCCCACAAGATTGTTGTGAGCCTCAACAGTGGCTGGAAAAGAGTTCCATGTACACAGCATGGAAAAAGGGTAGGAGGGGGAAAAAAGTAGTAATAGACTAAGCAAACATGAGGGCTGAGAGCTCTAATTGATGGGTTAATCAGCTAGAGCGTTGGATGATTACGTAGCTCTATGAGGGGAAAGAACTAAAAGCTTGATCTGATTAATTGTAGAGGG
Source organism: Eublepharis macularius (assembly GCF_028583425.1). Taxonomy (NCBI): domain Eukaryota; kingdom Metazoa; phylum Chordata; class Lepidosauria; order Squamata; family Eublepharidae; genus Eublepharis; species Eublepharis macularius. The sequence goes on along the minus strand of NC_072790.1, from coordinate 227,555,240 downwards.
GAGGACTACGTGTTGAGGCCACACTTGTTTGCATTGTAAGAGTCTGTTTAGCTCCGGGTGTATTGTTGTGATAGCGAATGAAGAAGAATCTGTTCAGAAGGACCCTTTTCTCCTGATGAAGGGCACCTTCTGTTTATTCAACAGAGAGACTGCAGCCAGAGGCCTTTCAATCCGGCATCATCACAAGCCTGAGACTGCAGTGCGAAGTGACCACAGCTGCCCACAGGATGGCCTGCTCCACGATATTGGTCCCCCGGCTGGTACCCAGATTCCAGAAACAGGATGCTTTCAGATAACGGGTTGGATCCTACCTACAATTCCCATGGGTGAAACTTCCCCATCTCCCGCAGCCTGCAGCAGCCCAAAATGATACAGGAGAAGGGGGAGTGGCAAAAATCACACATAGACTTTATGCAGGCAGGAATTTTAGGCGAGAGACAACCCTACCTCTTGTTAGGGGTACCACCCTCCAGATGGGGCCTAGAGATCTCCTGGAATTGCAATTTATCTCAAGACTGCAGAAGAGATGGCCCTGCAGAAAACTGCTGCTTTGGATAGTGGCCCCACTGAAGTCCCTCCCTTGCACAAATGCTGCCCTCCCCATGCACATGACCTGGACCTGCCAGGGCTCAGATTTGAAACACAGAAGATAAAGATCATGGACATGAGCGCCTTTCCCTCACAATGGAAAAGCAACCGCAGCCGGGCCCTTGCACCTGGGATTCTGCACCCTGTACAGTAATGTAGAGACAGACCCCAGGCTGTACATGGCGGAAATTGATAAAATGACAAGGAAGCTGAGAGATCAGAATCCAGCGGAATTTTTTACGGACTGGGGAAGATTGAAAACATATTTAGAAAAGAAGTGGGACGTAAAGGGGGAATTATGGCAATTTGAAAATTATTAGAATGGATTTGTTATTAGAAGAGATAGAGTCTTTACCATATGAAGTGAAGTATTAGCTAATTGTTAGCCCAAATGTAAGTGGACTTAGAGTTAATAGATATTGTTAGAATTACTAAAGTAGATATTTTATCCGACTGTTAGTTAGTTTAAATTTAAATATATGTGGAGCTAATATAAAGTAATAGATAAGTAAACATGAGATAAGGAGTTACAGAAAAAGGGGACAGATTGGGAATAGATTAGGCTATAGGGTTGGAAAGCTGTTGGAAGTCTTGGAAAAGGGGGGGAGGGAAAGGGTGGGGGAAAGGATAATGAGATGCTATTTGAAAGTTGTATATTAATATTCTCACCTAATAAAAGCTTTCTAATAGAGACAGACCCCAGGACTTAAACTTTAAGTAAAAACTTTTTTAAAAAAACCCAAAAGCACAATCCTAAACAGAGTGACCCCCTTCCAAGCTTGGAAACTTCAAGAGGAGTCCTTAGGAAAGCAGTGCAAGTTATCTTCCAGATAACTGAAAGCTGAAACAGCATCTTCCTCCACTTCAGCTACATTGTGCTGGGATAAATAGCAGAGGATTATGAATCATGTGCTCCCCAAAGTTCAGAATCTAAGGGAAGAAGAGCTGGATTTTCCTTGGGAAGGCTGACCTGAGAATTCCGAGCAAAAGAGTCAGCCCCTGCCAGGCCCCGCAAAAAAAGATGCAAAGCGAGATGGAGGGAGGAAGTTTGTCTCAAAATCCTTGGTGCAGCACTCCTTTTCCTATTCTGCTCAAGGGGACACAAACAGGCCTGCTCCCATCTGGAACGGCCAAGGACAACGTGCCAGGCCCGGGGACACCTTTTTCCTTCTGTCCTCAGTCAGGCCTGAGGCTGCCACAAGCTGGCATTGCTCCCTCCGTGTACGAACACTATCCACCCTCTGACACTCTGCTCCTCTCGCCAACCCTGTAACAGCCACCCCAAATCTTTGGTTTCAGGAGGAAAAAAAATTGAACACAGCTGATTATGAGGGGTGTGAAGGCAGCTGAGTGCGGACCAGAATCCAGGAGTTGCAACGCGATCAGAGCAACAGCACAAAGTACACAGAGAAAGCGGTACTGCTGGAGGCTGTGGAGAGAAGGTGAAGCAGCCCCATCCCACTGGTTATTTTCTAAAAGAGAAATCTTTGGATTCAAGAGATTTCTGATTCTTAGGAGACTGCATTATTTAGGTTGCAGATCTAAAGGAAATACTCAGTAGGAGCCTTGTTTATTTGCTTTGCAGGGCTGGGCCTTGGCACTGAATAGGGGTCCCAGGTCCCCTGGTGGGGGCAGGATACTCCCCCCCCCACTCACACAGCCAGCAGGGGGGAAAGGTGGGGGAACAGGTGTGCAAGGAGCAACGAAAAGGTGAGTGCTGAGTTCCCCCTCCCCCTGGGAGGGTAAAAGGACCTGCAACCCTAGCGCTGAATGAGCATACTGAACACTTGTTTGCTCACATGAAAAGTGGCGTTGTTCCACGACAATTTTCCCTCAAGCTCAGAGGTCTCATATAAGGTAGTGGGAAGAGTGTTGGACTAGTCCTGGTGAGGCCCAGGTTCAAATCCCTGATTCAGCCATACAACTCACTGGGAGACCTTGGGCCAATCACTCTTAGTCTAAACCTCCTCACAGGGTTGTTGTTATGAGGACAAAGAAGAAAGATCATGCAAGGCCCCCTGAACTCTTTGGAGGAAGGGAAGGATAAAAATGTGACAGGTAGAACAAAAATCTCCCAGCATGAGCAACGGGAACCAATTTGATGTAGCAACCCACATGTTGGACTCGGAGCAGTTGCTCAAATCCCAGTTTGGCCGCAAGCGTCACTGGATGACACTAGGCCAGTCCCCATCTGTTATCTTGTAAGGACAGAAAAGAAGGGGAGATCATCTTGCTTTCGGAAAGCCACTGCTTTGCGCCCACCTCCCTTCCAGTATAAAGCTTAGGTGTGGTCAGGGGCGTGATCCCCTGGCTCTAGCCAAAGGGCTCTTTGCTGTGACTCATAGCTGGTGAGCCTGTGAATGAACCACTTGCAATATTCTGGACCAGCCCAAGAAACAGTTTGCCATTTTGTTTGTTGGTTGGTATACTAATTTTCCCCTTTGCTGTTGTGAGCCGCTCTGGATCCCTTTGGGGGAAAAGAGCAGGAAATAAACTTTGAAATAAAAGTCCTAATCCCATCTAGGTTCTCCGAGGTTCTTGGAGGAACAGACGCTAAGTAAAATTCCAGCAAGCTCTTCTCATCTGTTTGCAGACTCTGAACCATATCTAAATGTCAATGGCTTGATGAACACAAATTTTCAGACATCTTTCAAGATGGCTGTCCCTCGTTCCTGGCTTTGCTGCAGGGTACCTGCTGCTCTCCTAACTGGGAATAGCATCTTTTTTTTCTGCTAGCGATAGGCAGATGTGGAATTTCCAAGACTGAAATAATGGTTGCTGTAATGGCACGATGTCAGCACGGAAACTGGGTAAAATATTTTCGATACCTCATGTGAAACAGGCCCAAGGCACTGTCCAATGGCTTGAGTTCCATAGAACCCACAGACTCAAAAGCTTTTTGCTGACGTTAAGAAGCATCTTGTGCTGCCTAGAAGCCTTCCATTTTCTCCAACATGAATGCTGGTGCAGTAACAAACCATGCTGGATTTTGAAGAAAGGCTTTGCTAACATGCAGGCATCTGTTTGCATCCCAGGTTAGCTCAGGCTCCTCTTCTCCTCTCCTTCCCCTCAATTAAGTTTAGGGCTGCCAATACATGCCCCCCCCCAATTAAGTTTTAGGGCTGTACTAAATGTGGGTGCTCAGGCAAGCAAAGGGAGGATCTTGTTTCCCTGCCAGCCCCAATCGTTCCCCCACCATTGTTCAAGCTTCCCTCGCAAACCTATAATTCCCACCCTGCCCGCAGCAGGGGTGTCAATCATGGCTTGTCAGGATCCACGAAGCCACCCACTTCTGTCATTGTGTCCCATCACTGCGTGGGCGCAGAAGGTGGGGGTGTTGCAGCTCAGCTTTCTGCTCCTAGTCAGCAAGCCATGAAGCAAGATCCTTGATCCCCTCCCCTTTTTCCACTTTCACCCCCCCCCCCCAAACATCTCACCACTATTCGCGCAAAGGGCTGAGAACAAGGAAGGTCCCCCTGGGGCCAAAACAAAATCAAAGCCCACCCAAGAGGCCTACAAAGGAAAAATAAAAACATCGATATGGAAGGGTCTCTCAAGGGGGTCATCTAGTCCAGCCCCCTGCACAACACAGGAAATTCACAGCTCTCTCCCCCTCTCACTCCCCCAGTAGCTGATGCTCTATGCCCAGAGGAAGGCCAATCTGGCCTGGAGGAAAATTCCTTCCTGGCCTCAAAGTGGCGATTGGCATTACCCTGGGCCTATCAGAAAAGGCCACAGGAGCCTAGCACCAACTCATCCCTTCCTGCCCTCCCTCTCACAGCCTGCCTACATTTATATTCAGTCATAGAATCATCATTGCTGACAGATGGTCATGTAGCCTCTTCTTTAAAACTTCCAAAGAACAAGGAGAGCCCACTATCTTCCAAGGAAGCCTATTTCACTAAGGAACTGCTCTAACTCTCAGGAAGTTCTTCCTAATGTTTAGCCCCAAACCCTTTCAATTTATTTTTAACCTGTTGGTTCCCTCTGGGGCAAAAGAAAACAATTCCGCTCCATCCTCTATGTGACAGCCCTTCAAATACTTGAAGAGGGCTATCTTATCACCTCTCAGTCGCCTGCTTTCCAGGCTAAACATACCCAGCTCTTTCAACCTTTCCTCATAGGACTTGGTCTCCAGATCCCTCACCACCATTGTTGCCCTCCTTTGGACACGTTCCAGCTTGTCAACATCCTTCTTAAACTGCGATGCCCCAAACTGAACACTGTACTCCAAGTACTATGATGTGATGCTCCTTCAAAGACAGCAAATGCAATGCCTGGCCAATGTGAGCAGTGCAGCCGATAAAGCAGGTCATTTGCAGAGCTGGAAAGAGACCAAAAGACCACCAATGCCAAACCAAAGGTACAGCCTGTGCAATGCAGAGAGGAGGTTTGCTGCTGAAAAGGCAGAGCAAAGAGCTCAAGCCAGTGAGACCGTGCCGCTGGGGGAGGGGGGAGAATCCCCACTCTGTCCCCAGACACTAGCTCATCCCGTTTGAAATCAGAATGTAAGTGATGCCCCTATGGGTCAGACCCATGGCCCATCCAGACCACCATCCTGTTTTACACAGAGGTCAACACTTGCCCTGGAGGACTAACAAACAGGCCATAGAGGTCAAGTCAAAGCTGGAGTCAGTACACGGTTATGTGGGGCAGCTGCCAGGGCCCGTGGTTTCCGGTGGGGCGCACTGCTGTTGCCTCCCTACTCATGCACCTCTGCTGATGCCTGCCCTCACACCCTTCCTCTGCTGCTTGTGAGTGTTTTGCCCCCTCTGCTTCCGGCTGCATATGCTGCCTAGCACTGCTGGAGAAGGGCAGAAAGCATCAGCATTCCTGGTGGGCATGGCAGTGGCAGTCTTAGCCACACCCACCGCCTAGCGCCCTCAGGGAAAGGGCATGCTGGCCGTGTGGGCAGCTGTGACTGGAGATGGTGGGAGAGCTTGCGAATGAGCCAAGGAAAGAACCACAGGCAGGTGGGGGCAGGTGGGTGGGAGGGCAAGAAGGGGAGCCTAGTGGTGGGCATGGGGAGGGGGCTGAGCACTCTCTTCCCACCCAAACCTGGAACCAACCCTGGGCCAAGGCCTTCCCTTGATGTTGCTTCCTATCACTAGTATTTAGAGGCTTACTGCCTCTGGAACTGGTAGTTCCCTTTAGTCATCACGGCTCCACGCATCTGTCCTATCCTCTTTTAAAGGCATGGCCACCACTATGTCAACTGCAGTGATTTTCACAATTTAATTACTCCTTGAGTAAAGAGGCACTTACCTACCACCCATAAAGAGACTTTAAGAGGTGCAATTCCACCCTCCCATGAACTGTGGAGTCCCCAAGGAAGCTGGAAGGGGAATGGAATCCAGCAAAGCACAGTGGTACACCCTGGACCTGATGGCCATTTAGTACTATAGTAAGTATTCCATAGTAATAAGCGATAACAATAATACTTAGCACTTAAGAGTCTAAAGTGCTCTATATAATTTTGCACACTTGTCTTCACAACAGCCCCATAAAGCAGGTCAGTATTATTATCCCTATACTGCAGAGGGGGCAGCGAGGCAGAGAAAGAGTAGCTGGCCATAGAGGCGCACTGTGATTTGTCAGCAAACACGTGAATGCTCAGACAACAACAGCCCCACATCTCTTCCTCTCCCTCTTGATGATGTTCAGTAAAAGGGAATGCACGGTCCCTCATTGTGCTTTTCTCCCCATTGGGTGAAGTGGAGCACTGCTGAGTATGATGACATCATGTATCTTCTTTCAGGACCCATTGTCAGGGGAGAGGGGAAGAAGAGAAGCAGGGCTGCTGTTTTCTGAAGCAGCCGCACTTCTCCGCATAATACGTAGTTAATTATTTTGTTGTTGTTGTTAATTAAAATATTGATATCTCATTTTGACATCAAATATCTCCAAAGCAGCCTACATCATAAATATATAAATTTATTTATATATCATATCATAAACACTATATATACAATTATAACACATTATGACAGCCAGGGCTTTTTTTTCTGGGAAAAGAGGTGGTGGAATTCAGTGGGTTGCCAGCACAGGGGGCAACTCCTGGTGGGAGGTGGTGCCCCTGGCACCACACGCGCGCGTGCAAAGTGTGCACACGCTCCCAGGACTGTCACTTTGGGTCAGCTGGAACAAGAGGTGAGATTTAAAAGTTTGAATCACCCTTGGCAAAAATGGTCACATGGCTGGTGGCCCCGCCCCCGATCTCCAGACAGAGGGGAGTTTAGATTGCCCTCCGCGCCGCTGAGTGGCGTGGAGGGCAATCTAAACTCCCCTCTGTCTGGAGATCAGGGGGCGGGGCCACCAGCCATGTGACCATTTTCAAGAGGTGCCACCACATTCCAGCTGAAAAAAAGCCCTGATAGAATCATAGAGTTGGAAGGGGCCATACAGACCATCTAGTCCAACCCCTGCCCAGTGCAGGATCAGACTAAAGTATCTCTGACAAGTATTCATCCAGCCTCTTCTTGAAAACTGCCAGTGAGGGGGAGCTCACCACCTCCCTCGGCAGCTGATTCCACCTTTGAACTACTCTGACCGTGAAAAAGTTTTTCCTAATATCCAGCCGGGAACCTTTGTGCATGTAATTTAAGTCCATTGCTTTGGGTCCTACCCTCTGCTGCCAACTGGAACAGCTCCTTGCTCTCCTCCAAATGACAGCCTTTCAAATATTTAAAGAGAGCAATCATGTCCCCCCTCAACCTCCTCTTCTCCAAACTAAACATTCCCCAGGCCCCCAGCCTTTCCTCGTAGGGCTCAGTCTCCAGACCCCTGATCATCCTCGTCGCTCTCCTCTGCACCCTCTCGATTTTGGCCACATCCTTTTTGAAGTGAGGCCTCCAGAACTGCACACAATACTCCAGGTGTGGCCTGACCAAGGCAGTATAGAGAGGGGCTATGACTTCCTGCGATTTCGACGCTATGGCCCCTTTGATACAACCCAAGATTGAATTAGCCTTTTTTGCCACCGCATCACACTGACTGCTCATATTTAGTTTACAGTCCACTCTTACCCCAAGATCCCTTTCACATATACTACTGTCCAGAAGTGTATCCCCCATCCAGTATTTGTGCTTCCCATTTTTGTGGCCCAGATGTAATACTGTGCACTTGTCTTTGTCAATACCTCCCTCTGATGATACGCCGTTGACCACCACTCTTTGAGTGCGGTCCTCTAACCAGTTCCCTATCCACCGAACTGTCCTCTAGTCCACTCCACAGTCTTCCAGTTTGCCCATCAGAATGTCATGGGGGACCTTATCAAAAGCTTTACTGAAATCCAGAAAAATCACGTCAACAGATTTCCCGATCCAGTAAGCTGGTCACTTGATCAAAGAAGGAAACCAGGTTGGTCTGGCAAGATCTGTTAGGAACAAAACCATGCTGACTTCCCCGGATCACTGAGCGGTCCTTCAGATGCTTACAGATTGATCCCTTTAAAATCTGTTCTAATATCTTCCCAGCAACAGAAGTCAGACTGACCAGCCTGTAGTTTCCCGGGTCATCCTTCTTCCCTTTCTTAAAGATTGGGATAACATTCGCTCTTCTCCAGTCTTGTGGCACATCCCCAGTCCTCCAGGAGGCCTTGAAGATGATGGACAGGGGTTCTGCAAGTTCTCTAGAAAGTTCTTTCAGCACTCTTGGGTGCACCCCATCCGGCCCAGGGGATTTGTATTCATCCCGTGCAGCCAGATGCCTCTCCACTACCTCCCTGTCAATGTCAATTAGCCACTCAGGTGTCCTGCCACATTTTCTACTATCTCGAGATGTTCCTGTGTTCTTCAGGGAGAAAACAGAGGCAAAAAAGTCATTAAGCCTGTCTGCTTTTTCTCTGTCCTGCATCAGAGTTTCTCCATCTATTCCCAACAGCGGTCCAATTGCCTCTTTTACCTTGCATTTGCTTCTCACATATATGTAGAAGTTTTTCTTACTGTGCGAGCCCTCCTGGCCAGACCCAGCTCGTACTGAGCTTTGGCCTCTCTGATGGCTGATCTGCAGTACCTAGTAACCCTCATATACTCCTCTTTATAGGTCTGTCTTTCTATTTCCTGAACATTTCCTTTTTCTCCCTTAGTTTATTCTGGAGCTCTCTGTACATCCACATTGGTTTCTTGGAGCCCTTACCATGTTTCCGTCTTGCTGGGATAGTGAGGGCTTGAGCTTGCAAAAGCCCGTGTTTGAGAAGGGCCCACCCTTCACTCGCTCCTTTCCCTTCCAGCACACTCCCCCACGGAATGACTCTCATCAAGCCTCTGAGTTCATTGAAGTTGGCCCAACGAAAATCTAACCTACGAGTCTGGCTACGAACTTCCTTGGCCCCTCCACAGCAACTGGAATTCAAGGAGGACATGGTCACTTCCCCCTAAGGTCCCCACCACCTTCATCTCATCTACCAATTCTTCCCTGTTGGTTAATATCAAGTCTAGTTGGTTAATATCAAGTTTAGTATTGTGATGACAGCCATCACAATCAAACTCATTAAATCAACCCTCAGAAATTGTGGTATACGTGTGTGGGGGGTGCAGGTGTCTAACTTTCAAAACTTTCAATGTGTGTGCGGAGCTACCTTTCAAAAATAATCAGCAGAAACCAACAAAAATCCAGAGAATAGTCTAGATAATGAACAAAACCATCTAAGCAGGGGAGGAGGGAACAGATCTTCTATGATAGCGGGAGAATTCCCTGCTACTGCTTGTTACACCCATGGGTGAAAAAACAGGGGAGGGGGCTCTTCAGCATTGCACCAAAGTATGCGTGTCATGTGCCGTCAATTAGCCTCCGACCTATGGCAATCCATTGAATAAAAATGTCCTATCAGACTTGCTCACCGCTTGCAAACTGGAGGACATGGCTTCCTTTATTGAGTCAAGGCATCTCAGTTTGGAACTTCCTCTTTTCCTATGGCCTTCTACTTTTCCTAGTATTGATTTTTTCCAGAGAATCTTATCTTCTCATGATGTGACCAAAGTATAATAGCCTCAGTTTTGTCATTTTAGCTTCTAGGGAGAATTTAGGTTTGATTTGATCTACAACCCACTTATTTGTCTTTTTGGCCATCCATGGTACTCGCAAAACTCCTCCAGCACCAAATTTCAAATGAATCAATTTTCTTCCTGTCAGCTTTCTTCATTGTCCAACTTTCACATCCATACATAGTAATGGGGAAAACCACAGTTTGGATTATCTTGATCTTGGCTCCCAGAGAGACATCTTTATCTTTAAGGATCTTTTCTAGTTTCCTCACAGCTGCCCTTCCAAATCTTAGTATTCTTCTGATTTCTTGGTTGCAGTTTCCCTTTTGGTGGACTAAGCCAAGGAATAGAGAATCTTGAACAATTTCAATTTCCTCATTGCCAACTTTAAAAATATGTAATTCCTTAGTAGTCATTACTTTTGTCTTCTTGATGTTCAGCTGTAATCCTGTTTTGGTGCTTTATCCCTTATCAGTAATCATTTCATGTCTTCACTATTAATAACATTTGAATTATATACTGTTCTTCAGGACAACTTAACGCCAACTCAGAGTGGTTTACAAAGCATGTTATTATTATCCCCACGGTAAACAAATTGTGAGGTGAGTGAGGCTGAGAGAGCTCCAGAGAGCTGTGACAGACCCAAGGTCACCCAGCTGGCTTCAAGTGGAGGAGTGGGGAATCAAACCCAGTTCTCCAGATTAGAGGCCCTTGCTCTTAACCACTACACCAAACTGGCTGCCAGTAACATGGTGTCATTTAGTAAAAAGACCAGTAGCACCTAAGCTTTTGAGAACCACAGTTCTCTTCATCATATGCATGGAGGGTATGAAGAAACTGGCCAGAGATATATAGGTGGTGAGGGGAGGAGGGAGAGGGTGCAGGGAGTGAGGGCCATGTAGATACAAATCAGTTGCAAGTTACCTCTTTCATGACTTTTGCAACTGATTGGTTAGTCTTAAAGGTGCTACTGGACTTTTTACTATTTTGCAACTATAGACTAACACGGTTAACTCCTCTGGATCTATGACCGTGGAGTCATCTGCATATCCCATCCACCAATTTTCACTCCACCTTCTTCTAGATATAATCCAGCTTTCCTTATGATAAGTTCCGCATAGAGGTTGAACAGGTAGGGAGATATTATGCATTCTTGGATTCACTCAAAACTCTACGGTTTAACCATTTCCCCAGCATGATGACATCATTTCCAATTGTGTTCAGGAAGTGACATCACACATAGGTGTGATGCCAAAGAGATTCCTGCCCCGCAGTCTCCTACATTAATCAAATCTTGGAATTCAACAAATCCCCATTCTGCCATAAAACTGGCTGTATAAACTTGGGCCAGTCTCTTTTTCATCTTCACCTACCTCACAAGGCTGTTGTGAGGATAAAAAGGGAAAGGAAAAACTATGTATGCTGTCCTCAGCTCCTTGGAAGATGGAAAAAATGCACAAAATGGATAGATAAATGAGGTTAACTAAGCCGAAAGACCACAGAAAGGGAAGGGTTTTAACTGTCCTTTTACATGTCAAGAGGGATGAAGCCTCACGAGGGAGGTACTTCCACTACCTCGGTACCCCTATTAAGATGGCTCTGTCAGATGAGGCCGCTTGCCAAATCTTCAATAGAAGAGGCGTACATAGAACAGCCGCTCAAAAGGATCTCTCTCAATATCTGCATGGGCCCATGTCGGAGGAGATGGTCCTGCAGGTATATCCTAGTCCGAAACCAGGTCTTTAAAGGTCCATACAAGCACTTTGAACTGTGTATGAACTGGAAACCAAAGAAGATGGAGCAAAACTGATGAAATATGGATCAAAGCAACTTATTCCAAAAAACAACATTGTGGCCAGCAGCGTTCTAAACTGTCTGAAGTTTACAAGAACTTTTCAAAGGCAGACTTTGATAGTATGTATTCAAACAACCTGGTCTGGAAGACAACAGCATGTATAACTGTAGCCTGGTCAAACTTTGCCAGTTGATAATAGGCCTGAGCAGCCAGGAGAAAGGTAGATCTAGAAGTACCCCTTAACTGAGCATGTGGGTTTTGGGAGAAGAAAAATTCTGCCGCATACTGGTTGCATACTACATCCCAAATCAGCTGAACCCCCAGCCAACAGTACCTTCATCTTATTCAACACCTTTATTCAGCTTATCACTGTAGTACAAATCAAAACCCTGTCTGTCTAAGACAATGGAACTAGTGGAAGATTCTCCACTCTAAGATCACCATCCCCCTAACTAGAACAGATACTAAAGCAATGATGTGTTGTTTTGTTGAATGTGTTGGGCCAGATATAATCTGAGATAGACCCTTGGTTGTCATGGAGGCTGTGAAATCCACAATCAGGCCAGATAAGGGAGTCTCAGCATGAATGCCGACATTCTGCAGGACAATAAACGTAGGGGACTTCGACACCATCTCTGAGACCAGTTCTCCCAGCTCAGGAAGGAAGAATTCTGAGCAGCAGAATGGGTAGGTATGCCAAAAGAATCCCTAGACTGTATCTGCCCAAGTCACAATATTTGGATAATGCTGGACAGAGCATCTGCCAAGGGAGAGGGAAATCAAGACAAAACACAAAGACCTCAACTAGATTTGGTTGCCGATGCACAGAAAATCAAAGCGGACAGGACTGGGATATATTCTTCCCGTTCATCATCCTCTCAGGTTTCCAGGTGTGCCTGGTTGGGCTGTTCATCCAAGATCATACCTGAGAATACAGTAGATTTTTTTTTCACTGACCTGGCATTAATGAGCACAATTTCAGACCAGATGAGACAGGGTAATAGCAACCAGGAAGTCGCAGAAAGGAAGAGCAATGAGATGAACACTAACAACGAGTTCCCTGTGCATCTCTTGAAGCATCATCTGTCATAGTGGAAGTGTGTGAACACCTGCCCGGGTAAAAAGAATCCATCCACCTTCATCTGAGCAATGCATGCTTCCTGACACAAACAGCAGCCGCATGGGCAGTTGTCTGAATATTTCTCTCTGTGCTGCTGATAGTTTGCCGCTGGTAGGAAATCCTAGGGTTGCCAGCCTCCCGGTGGTGGCTGGAGATCCCCCGGAATTACAACTGATCTCCAGGAGAGAGATCAGTTCACCTGGAGAAAATGGCTGCTTTGGAGGGTGAACTCTATAGTATTATACCATTCCGAGGCCCCTCCCCAAACTCTGCCCTCCCCAGGCTCCACCCCTCAAATCTCCAGGAATTTCCCAGCCTGGACCTGGCAACCCTTTGGACCGCTTCTTCAATGGTGAAGCAAGGATCACCCAAGGGCAGGGAATGGGGTAGGAAAACTAATGATGGTACAATGGGTCTGGCCAAATAAGGAGAAGAGACTTTCAACATTTACAACTCTATCCTTTCTTCCATTCCTTTTTCCAGCATGGAGCTCCCAGATGACATCCACCTGGTCTGAATTTGCTGCTGATTAACACCAGGTCAGTGAGAGGAATTGTTCACCCCCTTGAGGATCCTATTAGGGTGGAAAGGTGGCATCTATGGGACTGCCCTTTTCATGCTCCTCCACAGCAGCTTAGCTCATCTGAACAGGGCCTTCTGCAGATGCCACCCTGCAAATGGGCGAAATCAGTATCTCCCCGTACATGGACAGTCATTTTGGTAGCCCCACCTTATGGAATGGCCTGCCTGAAGACAACAGGAAAGATCCTGGCTTTTTTAGGAAAAGCCAACCTCTGGCTACCTCTCCGTGTCTGTCTGGCTCCTGCCACCCATGACCCCAAGCCAGAGTACATAGCCAGCATCCTTTCCCCTCCTTATCTCTAGGTGTTTATAAAGAATGGGAACGAGGAGGCAAAGGGCACTGGTGGTGGCAGCTGTGACAAGAGGAGATAACTAGTCACGACCACACTGGTAGAGAAGAAATCTCCCCAAATAGTTTCATTCAGAGTTGGCCACTCTAGAGTATGTGTGTGTGCTGGGTGGGGGGATTGTCTTCTGTCTGGATATTACCACCTTTGCCAAGTATTCCACAGAGCAATCTCTACACATTTTGTGTGTTTGCATCTGGTATGGGGCTCTTGGGACACATTACGGATTTCTGTTGGTATACCAGTCACTTTGCCCAACAGTCTCTCTGCCTGAGCTGATGGAAGTGAAGAAAATCTTGTCATACCTGATAAGGTTTAGGTATACGGTTTCACTTGTTCTCTGCAGGAGAGGCAAGCTAATAACATGGTCCACTGTCAAAGACTAGTGGGTCCAGATAGCTTGAGATGGCAGTCTTGCTGATCCCCTGATCAAGATCTGGAATGTGGAAATGGCGGAGGAATGAATCCACAGCACAGATGAGCTCTTCAGGCTCAGAGTTCAGGTTTGTCGCCACTAAAATTCACTGGTTTTCTATAATTTGGCCTGGAGAACTATTTCAATTCCTAGATCAGAAAGTCTGATAGAATGAGAGAAATGGCATTACCGCACACACAACTTTTACTAAGCCAAACTCACATACTACAAGCAAGCTTCTGAGTTCCACGTAACACATTTTCAAGCGTGTTCAGAACAAAAAAAAATGGAAAATGTATGACATTAACCACGCTGAGGAGAAGAAAGGATCAAGTAGAGATGAAGCTCCTGGTTTCCAGGATCACATTTTGAGGCAGGCGGGAGTTTTCCCAGTCCTGCAACAATCCTATATTTATATTTGTTTGCCTGATCCCCAGCTGTTCAGAAAAAAAATTCCCTGTTCCTCAACCAAGGAGACCCGCGCACTGTGTTCATGCAAATTAAGGTGTTTTGCATCTATTTGCACAATTCTTTCCAATCCTAACCTAAATTACCAGGACATGCAAGTTATTGTCAAAGCCGGGAGACTGGGGCTCGGTAGCCAACCATGGAAGGGAGCCAGAAAGGGCAGTTCTGGTGAAGGTGGGGGAAAGGGCCCTTCCCTGAAGCCACATTCTAGAACAGCCTCCACCCACACTCACAATACCCCAGGAGGATCCCAGACGCCAGTGCTTGAGGTCAACCCTGAGGCGGCTTCTCCCCAAACTGGCTTTCCCCTTCAAGTGTTCCCAGTCAGCCTCATCCATTTTTAAAAGCCCACTTTCCTCTTAAAAGCGGCCTTTTAAGAAAAACCCTTTGAAATATCCCAGCCACTCTGTCAGACAAGACAGTTTTGCTAAGTCAGGGAAAGAGTGGTCCCCCATGAAGAGGGGGGAGTCTCAACTGGATCCCCAAATAAGCTGCAAGATTTGCAGTTTCCCAGAACCCACTGCCTACCTAAGTTAGAGCAAAGATTGGGTGGTGTTGGTGGGGTGTCAGGCACAGGGCCAATTCTCATGTATATGTTGTGAGTTGCATACATAACTGCTTGTGCAAGCAGTTGCTCCAATCATCTTCACATGGCTGGATTCACACCCTGGGTCCTCCACAGACACAGTCCATGTTGTGTGAGCATTTGTCACACTCGCCTCACTTCTCCTCCATATTCCATAAGCTTGCCAACTGCTGGATCCACTTAGAGAATCTGTTGCACAAGCCCTCATGCCCACATCTATCCCTGGTGTGCTTTATCACTGTGATGCACCAGGTAAGGGCACTCGGTTCCTGTGGGAGCGGACCCAGGTTCAAATCCCCTCAAGCCATGAGGCTCATTGCTTCTTCGACCCAAGCTACAAGAGACAAATTACACAAGGACGCAGATGTGAAGGGAGTCACAATGTTAGCCAGGAAGCTGAGTTTTAAAAGAGATCAGAAGGCATTGCCAATTTTCCCTCTCTACAGAGCCAGGGAAGATCCCTCCTCAGAGGGTTTGTTAATTTCCTCTTTGCCTCCAGAAGGCTCTGTCCATTTCACCTCCCCTTCTAGGAGGTGAAGAGGAAATTAACAAACCCTCCCAGGAGTGATTTTCCCTGGCTACCACCTAACCTACCTCACAGTGTCATTTTGAAAAATAAAAGGAGGTGGTAGAATGGAATGCCACACGTCTTTCCCCAAGTCTGTGAAGGAAATAGAATAAATGTAAAAGGTATCAACAAACAAAGAAATAAATAAAGGTCCATCATGGTGGTTCACATACCCGAAGTCAGACCTAGGAGACCCAGTTTCCAATTCCTGCTTGCTGGGAAACTCCCAGGCTGACGTCGAACCAGTCACTCTCTCAGCCTAACTCACCTCACAGTAGTCAAAGACACATTGGTCCAAAGCAAAATCCCCCCCCCAAATAATCCATGTAATACTTTTTACTAGGACCAGAACTCTTCATCAACCTTGGTGTTAAAAAAAAACAAAAAGAGGGTAGAAGGAGAGGAGGAAAAGAAATATTGCGAGGATAAGACAAATGAGGAGAGAACCAAGCACAAAGCCTTGAGCTTCTTGGGGGAATGGTGGGATAAAAATGGGCTAGACAGATTGATTCCTTACACCAGTTCTCTCACCTCTGTGCCATCAGAGCACACAAGCCCACATTACGTTGCAACCTGCCCCCCCAATTCACTCCACAGTCTACACAACTGGAACTCTGCCAACCACCACTAACATACCCTTCACGGATCCAGAGAAACCACAGCTGCAGCAGTCTGGCCCCACAAGCACCACCCTATATACCTGCACCCATCCCTCTCTGGGAAATCCCTTCCCAGCCATGCACAGCACACCAGCACACACAAGTGTCCACTCCTAACACCCAGAGAGTGCAGCCACGTCCATGCCGAAATCACTGTGTCGGCAGCAAGCTGGAGCCCAAGTAGCTCCTTCTGCGCACTGCCAGCTTTAGTCATTAGCTCATCAACTCGAGACTTTGGGACAATTAATCCTATTCCCCTTCCCCTGGGACCCAGCACGCCAGCATCCCAGCGCATGGTCGGCATAGCAACCAGCCAGCAGCCTGATCCAAGGATGTTCATGTCCTCTCGCTGCCATGGAGGAGGGGGCTTGAGAAAGGGGAGAGGGGAGGAGAGGAGAGAGGAGAGGTCGCTGGAAAGGGAGGAAGGATAGAGGTTCCAAACCACAGGGATGAAGCCGGTAATATTTTTGGAAGAGGAACACTTTGGCTTGGAGGCACTGCAAACAGCCTGGCAGCGCCCTGGGAATCCCCAACACCTGCTACCCCCAACACACCCTTCATTATCTCTTGCACATGCACGCACGAGCGTGCACGCGCACACACAGAGCCTTCTAAGCACATAAATATCACAAATTGTCACTTGAGTTTACACTATAGACATCACAAGTCCTCTCCTTCTGCAGGAGGGGGTGGGGGAAGAGAAAGAAGGATTTCATGCAGCCTTGGGATTCCCTCCAACAAAGCCTTTGCATCCTTGAGCACTTGAGGCAAGTGTGGAATCTGGGACAGGATCCGGCATCTTGAGAATCGAAAACATTCATTTTTTTTTTAAAGTGGGGCAAAGGTTCTCAGTTCCACAAGCGTCAAATGAAAGCTTCAAAGGAAAACACACATCAACTGTGCCTGGTGAAGAAAGGAAAGGGATTAGTGCAATAGTTAGGGAGGGGACTTGGTGATCTTTGTGCCCCCTCCCCGTGCTAGCAGGAGCAAAAAAAAGACCCCAGCTCCTGAACAAATGGATGCAGGTGCTGCAGCCCACAAAACGAGCTTTTTCTTGGCACAGAAAACTCAGCCATGGTGGCTCTCCGGGGACTGGGTGTCCCATACGGTACAAGAGACCCCTGTAGCGTCTTGGCGCAGCATCTAATCTCTTCCATTCCCCAGCTGAAAACATGGATTTATGCCATCTGAAGAGCAGAAGAGTTCTCTCCTATCTCCCTTTGGGTGCTTCCTGCACCCCTAAAAAGACAACTCTTCCTTCCTAGCTGACGCAGATGCTTCAAGAGAGAGATTTTGGATGCTGTTAAGAGCAGCAGGACGGGAGAACAGGCTGGCCTCACAGAAATGAAGCTGCGGTTATAGAGAGGCTCAGGCATTAAAAACTGCCCACTGGATTTTGCCCTGCGTTAATTAGTGGGATGTGGGGGTGGGGGTGGGGTATTCTGCATTGCGACCTAAAATACCTTCAGCCGGGCCAGATACTGGGTATTCAAGAGGATCTCTTTCCTGCTGCCTTTCTGAACACATATGTAAATAAGCACCCAGGAAGATAATGAACAAACAATCTGACAGGCACCCTCTCCCCAGTAAACTTAGGGAGTAATGTGGCATTTTCTATTGGGAAGGCAGCCTAGAAATCTATTGAATAAATAGCTCCTGCCCATGAACTCCCCGCTCCTACAACTGGCTAATTCAGATAATCAGAAGAGGCTCCGATCGATTGAGGAAAGGTAAGGAGCAGCAGGGCCTTAGCACTGGTGGCTCTGGATCTGTGGAACTATTTTAAATATGTTTTTGCCTTTCACCTGCGTTTCTGAAATATTAAACCATTTCTGCTTCAGAACTAGTCAAAACAGTAACAAGAGCCAGAACATACCTTGACTAGCACTAAGCAGGCTGCATGGCTAATGAAGATTATGTCAACAGGCCCCGACCCTTGACATCATCAGGCCCTGCCCCATGAGTCTCAAGGTTTGGGATGCTGGGAATTTGGGAACAATTAAACTTGACTGTTTTGGCACACAGAGGCAACAAAGAAGATACCTCACAGATAAAAGCAGGGTCTATAAGAAAGAGACAAAGGACCGCCCCACCCCTGGCTGTTGAGGCCCTCCTCACCCTTCCTTCTCCCAGCACCATGGTCAACTTAACTACAAGGAGCACAGGAGGGCTCCTGTGGCCTTTGTGATGATGTCACTTCTGGAAGTGACATCATCATGCAGGCACCAGAGCGCTTGCATGCTTTTTGTGCGTGCAAAGAACACCTTGTCACTTGCACAAGGTAAGTGCCTGGTGCCCCTTCCCACCGGGAGGGTATAGGGACCTTGCAACCCTAGTGGGAAGTGTCACTCAGCCTCCTTCCTCCTACTAAGATGGAGGAAAGAAAGAAAGAAAGATGGCCCACCCTGCCCCTCCCCACAACGGAGGCTGCCGTTGGGGCTAGGGGCACTTCCCAGCTCCGCTACTTGCCATGCCAGACCCTGATGCTACAGTCCTGTGACAGTAGGGCTGGCTGGCACCCCTCTGGCATCCTAGGCAATCACCGGGAGGTGCCTGGTGAACTGACTGCCCCTCCACTCCACCATGCCACTCCTTTCCTCCTCCACTCTCACCTCCTGCCACAATCTTAATCCTCTTTAAATAACACCCAACAATCTGTGCATGTTCTGGGGCGCAGCTCCCAAGCTCCCATTTGTCCATCAAGGTCAGTACTGTCCACTCCGGCTGGCAGCAGCTCTCCAGGGTCTCAGGTGGAGGTTTTTCACATCACCTACAACTAGGGTTGCCAGGTCCCCTAGAGCCCAACCTGGCAGACAAGGGGGGGGTGCATGGGGGTGGAACTCATCAAATCAGCCCCGCGCAGGGCCTTCCCTTCCTTGTCATGCTGGGAATGACATCATTCCCGGTACAACAAGGAAGAGCTCCTGGGCATATTCCCACCACCACCGGCCAGGTGAGTGGGGAGGGCGGAGGCTGGGAGCAGGGGATCCCCTTCTCCAGCTGGGAGCTGGTAACCCTACCTACTACCTGATCCTTATCTGGAGATGCTGGTAACTGAAACTGGGACCTTCTGCATGCAAAGCAGAGGCTCATCCATTGAGCCACAGCCCCTCCCCAGGTTCTGGTAAGAACCTAGGAACCAGAGGGGTTGGCCTAAACCACTATCCAGGGCATCTGCACCTCTTGACAGCTTGCCTAAGACTTGCCACGCATCTCTTGTAGAGGGACGTCAGTGCCTGGGATTTCCATTCACATTACTGAGCTGAACCTGCTTGGAGCTGCAGCCCGCTACTTCAGATCCCAAGCCCTACTCGTTGTGCCCCCATCTGCAGAGGCGAGGGAGGCAGAGGCCAGAGACAGGCTCAAGGGCATTCTTTAGAATGTCACTGTTCCCAAAACAGTGACTAAAACAGCCCACCCACCCCCTGCCAAAAGTGCAGGGGGGGGGACAATCATTACTGTCCAAACTACAGCTCATTTGAGGGGCCAAGATGACTATACAAGAGACTGGTAGGGAGGCTCACTAAGATGAATACAAGATCAGCCTCAACCATATGCCTGGCAGAACATCTCAGTCTTATGGGCCTCCTGAAAGGATAAGAAATCTTGGCGGGCCCGAGTATCTACAGACAGAGAATTCCACCAGGTTGGAGCCAGGACCGAAAAGGCCCTGTCTCTGGTTGAGGCCAGTCTAGCCTCCCTGGGGCCAAGGACCACCAGTAGGTGTTTATCAGCTGATCTAAGCACTCTCCAGGGGACATGCAGCAAGAGGCAGTCCCATAGGTATGCTGGTCCTAGTCTGCCAACGGCTTTATAGGTCAAAACCCAAACCTTGAATCTGATCTGGAACTCCATGGGGAGCCAGTGCAGCTGCTGCAAGATCGGAGTAATATGCGCCCTATATGGGGTACCTGTAAGGACACACGCAGCTGCATTCTGGACCCATTGTAATTTCCAGATCAGACCCAAGGGAAGCCCTGCGTAGAGCAAGTTACAGTAGTCCAACCTGGAGGTGACCATTGCTTGGATCCCTGCAATTAGGTCATGGGTCGACAGGTAGGGGGCCAGCTGCCCGACCTCCTGAAGATGACAAAAAGCAGACCGAGCAACTGCCGCAACCTGAGCCTTCGTTGATAAGGAGACATCCAACACCACTCCCAGGCTCCTGACTGCTGGAATGGGCACAAGTGGTACCCCATCGAGAGTCAGGAGCTGGATCCCCAAACCCAACCGCCCCACGACTCAAGCATAGGGCCTTCATCTTCATGGGATTCAGCTTCAGTCAACTCTGCTTCACCATCCAAACACAGCCTCCAAAACTCTGACCAGGACATCTGGGGCAGAGCCAGGCCAGCTGTCCATCAGCAGATATAACTGGGTGTTATCCACATACTGGTGACAACCCAGTCCAAAACTTGGTGCCAGCTGGGCTAGGGGGCACATTTAGAGATTAATTGTCGAGTTCTGTCTTTTAAAGCTTTGTTTTTTAATTGTCCGCTTCTTGGCAGAGAACTATTTTATGAAAATCATTTTAAGTTCCTGGATTTTGTTTAATGCTATTTTATGCCCCTGGTTTGTGTTTATGGCTTGTTTTATTGTTGATAAAGTTTTAGGTTGTTTTTAAAAATCATTTTATATTGTTTTTACTTTGTGAGTTACCCTAAGTAGGTCTCTGGAGAGGCAACTAAGACAGACCTTGTGGTGCCGGGGTGATAGAGACTGTATCCCATACGTTCCTGTTTTGAAATTATTATAAAGGAGTTAAATATGATGTAATAGCTCCAGTGTTGGATATGGTGCCAGGCGATTCAGTAGAATAGCTGGTACCCTTCTTCTCGCTGGAGAGAATTTACGTATCACTAAAAAGGTGGATATCTTTTTAAATATAGCAATAATTAAGACTAGATTCTATATATGGAAAGAACTAGACAGATAAAGAAAAAGACTGAGAGTCTCTCTACACAAAACATCTTACACGGGGATGCTCAAGTGACTTACTTTCTGTGTGGTCTTATATTCGAGTGTACTCTGCCCCCCTAGCAGTGAATGCGTATCCACAATGGGAGAACAAGTGTAAGATCTTTCACTTGAGCATCCCCATGTAAGATGTCTTGTGTAGAGAGAATCTGAGTCTAGAAATACCTACCAGAAAGTGCTGTTGGGGACACAGGCCACATATGGACCCTGGACCCTATTTTATGTACCTTGGCATAAACAATGCTCTCGATTTCTAACAGGAATTGCACTAGATAGTCACTTCTTCATTTATCAATCTGTAATATGTTATCTTCACCTTCGCTATTTTAAAAACAAACTTTATATAAGTTTTTAAGTGCTGGAAGTCACCCAATTTTATGACCATTTTAAATAATTAAAAATATATATCCGAACCACACATAATATAGAGCTGGGGGAGGGGAGACTTAGCTGTTGTCACACAAACTTTTTACTTTTTATTGGTACATATGAACTCCACTGTTGGAGACAGGAGCACAGAGTTTTCACATAACTATGTAAAAAGAATTCATTTTGAAAGAAAACATAGCAGAGATTCGCGAACTAGCAGGCCTGGCTGTTGAGGGAAGGAGATGGATGCCTTTGGTGGCATTCATAGGGTTGCCAGCTCCAAGTTGGGAGATTCCTGGAGATCTGAGGGGTGAAACCTGGAGAAAATGGGGTTTGGGAAAGGAAAGGACCTTGGCATGGCATAATTCCATAGAGTCGACCCCCCCCCCCCAAAGTAGCCATTTTCTCCAGGTGAACTGATTTCTGTGGCCTGGAGACCAGCTGTAATTCCAGGAGATCTCCAGCTACTACCTGGAGGCTGGCAATCCTAGGTATTCACGTGGTTGTAGTAAAGGACCAGAGTGGATGAGCAAGGGAAAGCAGCTTAGTCTCCAAAGGATTTTGAATTTTAAGGGATGAGATGCCATTCGTCCCAGTCCTTACATGGCAAACAATATCTGTACATGTAGCTGCCTGACAAAGAACAATTTTACTCCAGATGCAGAACGCTGCACTCTGATGCAGAATGGACAGAAAATGTAGTGTCTTGCAACAGAAAGGCAACACTGAAGGAAACATCCTGCTAGTACACAAGAGCTCAGGAACCCGTGTGCGTTCTGTCAGACTGGAGACGTTCGCCTGGCAAAACCTCCCCACCTCCTCATTCCTGGAGCCCTTCTTCCTTGCCGCATACTACAAAGACACATGGAAAAGCCCATCCTTCAGATGTATCCGAAGAAGGGAGCTTTGACTCTCAAAAGCTTAAACACTTGAGAAAAACCTTGTTGGTCCCTAAGGTACCCCTGGACCTGCCATTCTACTACAGACCAATATGGCCATCACCCCGAAACTTCCTTTAGATGTGCTCAGGGAAAAGTAAATACAGTTGCCAACTCCTGCTTGGGGGAATTCCTGGAGCTTTGGGGGTAGAGGACAGCAAAAAAGAGGACAAAAATACAACCGTGTATAAGAAAGGTTGGAATAAGTAGTTATATTTAATTCACTTTTTTTGTTCCAACCAATTTGGGGGGTGAAGCCTGAGGAGGGAAGAGCTTGCGGAGGAGAGGGAGCTCAGCAGGAATACGATGCCACAGAGCCCACCCCTCTGAGGCTGCCATTTCCTCCAGGGGAACTGAACTCTGTAGCCTGAACTTTAGAAATTAATTATAATTCCAGGCAAGCTCCAGGCCCCACCAGGAGGCTGGCAATCCTAAGAGTAACCCAGAGAGACCCTTTTCACGACAACCCACAACCCAAGTTTCTTAAGCAGGAAACCACGACTGCTGCAGGGAAACCAGGCTAGGTGGGCCACAGATGTGATTCACGGCGGGCAAAGAAGTGAACTCAGACTCACAAAAGCCCCGTTGGAATAAATGCTGATCATCTTCAAGGTGCCACTGCTGCTTTGTTTTTCTCACCAGCCTTCATAGAATCATAGCGTTGGAAGGGGCCATACAGACCACCTAGTCCAACCCCCTGCCCAGTGCCGGATCAGCCTAAAGCAGCCTTCTGCTGCTTTAGGCTGATCAGCCATGAACAGCCTTCTGCTGTCCTTCTAGGAATCCCAGCTCATGGACCAGCACCCACAGCCACAACTTAAGCAGAGCGCTCTGGGTGGGACCTGAGCCTAAGTATTGTGCCCAGAGAGCTGCCTACGCAAAGTGCTCTTTGGCTTGTCTTGGGCAAAGCTCCTTCTGCCCAGATATTGCCCTTGCCCATCTTGCTCTGCCACGAACAGTGCAAGCTGCCCATTTTGTGCACTTCCTCCCAGAACATCCTGATTGAAATCAATCACAGCCTTTTGTATATTAATGGCATCTTATTTGTATTGAATGCATCATTAATGTTAACGATTCCTGGGAGTTTTCCCCCACTCTCCCTGGACGAAGCGTATTAATTGCTCACGTTGTAATTAAATATTAAGGCTGGGATTTTTCACGCTCTGCACAGCTGGCACGGGGAGGGCGTGTGTGTGACTGGGGCACAGGGGCTGGGCTTGAGCCACTCAGAAGCCAGGGGCATGTGGGGAGCGACAAGGTTGCAAAGTGGGCAAGCTGACACGCTCGCACAATGTCAAATCATCTCCCAAATATGTGCATACGCATCGGTGCTCGTGAGCAACGAGGTATGCAACTACACAATAATGTGGAAAAGAACGGCACCCAGCAATTCAAGAGCGGAGGCACATGCGCACATGCATGTGCGCGCACACACAGAGTGTTGTATAGGCACAGGCATTCACTTTACAGACAGCAACGCAGATACTCTCACCTGATATCATCTTACCAACGTATGCTTACAAAGAATTTAGTACTAGAAGTTGTCTCAGCCGAAACTTGAGGTTTACAAGATAATCACGATGTGGCAGGTGAGGATCGCTTGCAAAGCGGAATGGGCAGGAAGGAGAGAGGGAAGGAAGGATGCCGAACCCCTCCGGCATCTGCACATTGTTCCTGCAAATGCTCCCCCCCCCCCACCCCAGGCCAAGCTTTCTTCGATTTCTGGATTCCAGCTGGGGGGAAAGAAATAATTGAAACAGCTGGGCTCCAGGGGAGGCCTTTGCAGAGGAGCACCAGAAAGGGGAGGACAAGCTAAGCGCCTGAAAATGCCCTTCCCTGCCCCAGCATTATGGGGGGGAAGCACAGGGCTCGGAAGATCCACAGAACCCCCAGAAATGAGCAATCCTGCCAGTCAACACAATCCCTTCCACTCCACCTACCCACCCACCCACAGAGAGAGTGAGAGATTCTCTGTCTTTCCTGGGGAATCTGACCATCTGGAATAACGACTTCCTCATAATATTAGTTTGCTTATTCACCTCACAGGTCACCATCAAATGGACTCCCTCTTTCACACACAGACTTGTACACCCCTGGCCACCACCGCAACTATAAGCATTTGGATGTGTACACAAACAATGCCCCATCTTGTCATCGACTACAAACAGCACTTCAGAAAGTAAATCCCCTCTTATGTAGGGCATTGTATGGGTGCTGTTCTGCTGTCTTTAGCTTCTAAGAGCTGTGAGACAGGAGGAAAAATGGCAGATGTCTAGGATAGACTGCATGGAGCATTTCGTCCCATGCCCTGAGGACAGCATCCCTAGCTGTGGCCTCACTCAAAGTTGGGATAGAGGGGTACCACCATTCCTTTTGACCAGGAATGTTCAAATCTTTCCCCCTTTTGGAGTCCACCACTGTCACTGATCGCACTCCATTTTTCTAATCCAACTGTTAGGAGATGAGCAACACAAAATTGTTAGGAACGCTTTGAGGGGGCTCATGAGAACTGAACAAACAAAACTAGAAACAGGCATAACCCCCTCAGAGGCAATTCTGTAATGTTTTAGTTGATGGTAGTGGATGTATTGATCTCAGTGGGCAAGAAGGTCAAAGCCATTACAAACAGGTCTTTTCATTAGGCCAAGTTAGTTTGATACAGAAAGATGCACGTTTTTTGAGTTTCACAGAACTCTTCATCAACAGACAGCATGGGAATGGAGTAAAGTGTTAAGCATGCATTTAGCAAGATCTATTACAAGGGCATGAAAGCACACACACAGCCAGTTATGAGCAATATACATTTTCCCCTCATTGTGCCCGTTAAAGAGTTCTATGGATTCCAGAAGTCTGCATACTCTATAGCAACTTAAACTAATCAAAAAGGTATTGTTTTTGCCTAATTTGCACCTTCTAATTAACTCTGGACATTTTGGCTCTGTGTTCTGTATTTGCATCAGGGGGATGGATTTGGGGTGGGGGGTTGCACTGACCTTTTGATGTCTGGTGCACCTCACTGGCTCCTCTCCCTGCCCCCCCTTCCGAGTACAGTAGGGACCCTACTGGAGAAGCAGAACCACAGCATTAGGGAGGAAAGAGAGCCCCGCACCCAGCCACTTCCATGTGTAGCATATCATTCCCCACACATCCTGGGCAAAAGAGGGTGTCCCACATAATGGCTGCCAAGGGCTGCACCCACACACTCACTCCCATACACACAAATTCTGACCTTTGCAGAGGCAGTTGGGAGCCCAGGTAGCAAAGCATCATTACACTGAAAGCTTGGGACCAGGTCCTCTCCTAAACGCCTGAGCGGACCCCTTGGATCATGGGCAGCATATGCAGAGAGTGAGGTCAAACCGTAACCAGGGCTCAGCATTGCTACAGGTGCAATCAGAACATGCAGAATTCCTGACACTCACCAGTGGATAAGTCCAGCCCCAATAAACATGCATGCCCCCCCCCTGCTGTGTAACTGCCAGGGAGACACAAAGTTTACTGGGTCAAGTTGAAACTTTCTGCCCCCCTGCCTCCATGGAAGAGCACAAAAAACCCTGCATGGAAGATGTCTGAGCAGGAGACATGTAGAAAGAGTTTGCTGCTCTTGCAATTCTTCTTTGACAAATCTGCATAGATTTTCCACCTTCTCCCAGGATGCAGCATGATTCCTTCAAATGTGTTATGTTGGATCAGCTTCAAACTGCCCTTGCGTACCTGAGAGGAGGGTACATCTTGGGCAGAAGGGATGACATCCAGGGAGGCTCGACCGTAGGCACCTTCCTTTTCAGAAATTCTCCACTATGGCGGAGAGCATTTATACACTATGTCAACAATTTATCCAAAGGTCAAGCCTTCCCACCATTAACTATCCCACTTGTACTTCGAGGGCCTCCTCTTTTCAGAGCTGGCTAAGGAGGAGCAGATCCTGGGTGTCCCCACAACAGAAGCTTTTCATGTGACAAAAAAGGAGCCACTGTTTGGTCTTTGCTTCCCTACCTTTCTGAGACCAGGGATTCTCAATAGTAAAGAGTCCAGTAGCACCTTTAAGACTTACCAACTTTACTGTAGCATAAGCTTTCGAGAACTACAGCTCTCTTCGTCAGATGCATCTGATGAAGAGAGCTGTGGTTCTCAAAAGCTTATGCTACAATAAAATTGGTTAGTCTTAAAGGTGCTACTGGACTCTTTACTATTTTGCAACTACAGACAAACACGGCTAACTCCTCTGGATCTATGACCAAAGGTTTTCAGACTCCCTTTGTGGGGCCCAGCCACCACAAAACCACAGCTATTCAAGCCTTCTCCAAACACAAAACAGGAAGTTTCACTTGCAAGGAAGAAGGGGGGGAAGTGGAAGCATGGCTTTTACATATGAGCCAGCAATACCGCTCACACAACCAGGGAACATTCAGCACTGAATACAGCATCACAGACTTTTTTATTTAAAAAAAAAACTCAAGCAAGTTTCTAGCTCTCATGACCATATGCTGTAAAGCACATGGGAAATCTTTCCAGATGTTCAATTGTAAATGCGCAATTATTGCCATTCTCAGTAGGTCTTCCCTCCATGTGGGGCTTCAATTACAGGCATTTTCCATGTAGTGAAGGAACAATTTTTTGTGCTTGGACCAATGCAATAGACAAAGAGCCAGTAAGGGCATCTGCCTTGCTTGAAGGCTTCCCAGTCCCAGAGCATTTGGCTGGTTACTGTTATAAACAGGATGACGTGACAAAATGGGCCCCTAGTCTGATCTCTTTTTATGTTCTTAATACACTGCAACCCCCCACCCCAATTATACCCTGCTATTGTTAATGCTGCATGGAACCATCTCTGTTATTTTTGGCATCACTGATTCCCCAGTCCCACTATTTGCACTACTTTATGAACCCTGTTACATGTTTTTTTGCTTATTTTACTTCTTTGGAGGTGCACCAATCACCTCTGTTTACATCCACCACAAGGTGGCCTCTCTCTCCCCTCCCTTTGGCAGTGGCACCAGCAGCAAGCTTGGTCACCCAGCCAGATGGAGACACTGCCATATATTTTCAAAACCTTTCCCTCTTTTGGAGGCTCCCCACTTCTCCTCTTCTGTTGGGGAAGCATCTGCTTTGCCCCTGTTCATGCTTTCTTGCCTGGTGAAAGGGCTAGAATCTTCCTGGTGAGCACCAGTATGCCTGGCAGAACCTCCAGCCGCTTGGCTAATTCTCCCAGCCGCTCCAGCAATATATTACATACACACAGGACGTGGCATATTTGGGATCTGTCGAGTACCAACAGAAAGCAGCCAAAATGTTCCCATGCCCAGAAAAGCCCTCAGAAGCAGAAGGCAAATCCAGTCATGCAAGGAAAGCAATGTTTAATTTGCATTCTCGTTGTAAAATCGGGAAGAAGAAAAAATTTAAGCACAGAGAACACAAACCAGGTTCACATGGTCCTTTCTAATTGCAAAGTTAGGAACTTCTGGGGTTCCTTCATTTGGTACAGGCAAATGGCAACCAATTCCAGCCCTCTCCTCAGCCAGCAAAGACCACACAAAAATTAAGGTGTGGTCAAATGGCAGTCCCCCCCCCACATTGAGTTTCATGCAAGGGGCAGCATGCAAGGGGCACCAAACTGCACTGGAATTTTATTCAAGGCTCTCGCCTGCCTCCTTTTTACTTTGCTTCCTCCCCAGCCCACTGTTCGGCCTAACGGCCATTAACCTAACAATTGTTGCAACTTGAAAATATCAGGTGGCACACAAACAAGGCACAGTCAGACCCCAAATTTAGTTTGTCTGCCTTACTAGCTTTACAAGACATCCAAACTTTGCCGTGTCGGAACAGGTCATGGTCTGACTTGGATTAAGCGGCCCACCAAACAGCATGTGCGGGCAGGCAAGATTCCTTATGGCTTCATTTGCACTGGGGCCTAGCCCTGGGAGGCAGTTTTCTTCATTAGCATTGCCTAAGAGGACCTCTAAGCGCACAAACTGTGCATTTCTCTCACTCGCTAAGCAACCAGGTCAAGCGCAAGGAGAAGGCCAGGGCATCCCGTGTCAGAGGACAGGGCTTCACAAATTCTATCTTTCTGACAAGTACATTTTTATTGTGCTCATCCTCCAAGAAGCTCAGGGTGGCACACCTGGTTGAGGGGTGGCAGCCCAGGGACAGAACATCTGCTTGGCATGCGGAACGTCCCAGGTTCAGTCCCCGGCATCTCCAGTTAAAAGGATCAGGTAGTAGGCGATGAGAGAAACCTCAGCCTGAGACCCTAGAGAGTCATTGCCAGTCTGAATAGACAGTACCGACTTTGATGGAGTAAGGGTCTGATTCAGAATACGGCAGCTTCATGTGACCTGGTTCTCCCACCTCATTGTATCCTCTCAACTAGGGCTGACAACAGGCTTGGTGAGCAGCATCCTGTCTCTTTAATAGAAGCTTGATGTATGGAAATGAGCAGCTAAAGCTTTTCAGGGCATGGAGGTAAAGCTTCTATTAAAAGAAAAGGGCATTTTCCTCCAAGGCAGTTGGCAACCCAGTGAGGTTGCACAGGCTGAGAGAGAGTGACTGACCAAAGACTTTTCAGCAAGTTTCATGCCAGACTGGGAAGAGCAGGGATGCTCAACGGACTTCCCCCCATGACAAGAGCTTCATCAGTGTGCAACTTGTGCTCTCTCTTTCTCATTCTCTCCTTTCCTACATTTGTCTTAAAGGTGCAAAATGGTTTGTTCATCTGACCAAGACCAAGATCTGTTGTGTCAGTATTTTGAATGTTAAGGCTCAGCGCAGACAAAACGGCTGCCTAATTGCCTAGCCATAGTTAGCTGACTGGGAGCATGCTGGGAGCTTGCCCCCTGCTCCCCTCTCGAGTGGGCATCCACACCCACCAATGCTTTCAAATTTGGATGTAACTGTAGTCAGTGTTACATTTGCACTATAGTTGCTATTACATCTGCTCAAGCATTTTCACTAACCACAGGTTGCATCCACACAAGGATGCAAAAGCACACCGCCTATTATGGCAGCAGCAACAGCAGGAGAGGAATGAGTAAGAACTGCTCCACAGCAGGGTTGCCAACTGCTTGGAGAAAAAAATGTCCCGTCCATTCAACAGAGACTACACAGAATGTTATTTACCAGGTGATGTGATCTACCTCCACCCCTTTAAAAGCTTCAGCTGCCCATTTCCATGCATTAAGCCTCTCTTAAAGCAGATAGAACATTTTTATCCAGGCCTGTTGGCAACTCTTGTTCACACACATCTGCTCTTCCTGCACTCACAGCTGCCCTGGCCTCCCTGCCCACTCCTCACTTTTCTTCTGTCACACATGTGCAAAAGCACAGCACGTTCCCTCCTCCTCCCCTCTCCCCCCAGCCTGGAACCACACTTTTCCTCTCATCACTTCCCCTTTTGCAGTACAGGACAGCTGGCCTGGGGAAGGCAAAGTGCCCCTTAAAGGGCTAAAAGGGGGCATAACGGTGCGTGGCAGAGAGCTACTCTGCACCATTTTGAAAGCAGAACAGAGCTCTGGATGGATGCTCCACTAGCAGCCACCCCGCAGCTCCTCCTCTGAAACTGATCAAAGAGGGTTTATTTTTGATCTGGTTTAAAAGGGGAATCCCTGGGAAGGCCACGAGTCGTGCTCAGAATGAGCATAACCTCATGAGGACATTCCCTTTAAATATGGGGCTTCCTGCTCTCCGTGCAAGGAAACCCCCCAGTCTGTGTTTTAGAGGTTAAGACTCAGCATGGACAGAAAAGGTTGCCTCGCTGCCTAGCAGTGGTGAGCGGATTGGGAGGGACTTAGGAGCTTTGCACCCTTCTCTTCGCTTACATGGGCACTCCCCTTATTGTTTGGTAATGAACTACAGCCAGTATTCCCTTTGCACTACAGTTGGCATCATGCCTGTGCAGGCATTTTTTTTTTTTTTTTGCTGACCATCATTAGTCAAAACACAGTTTGCAACAATGGTTGTTGTGGATTTTCCGGGCTGTATCGCCATGGTCTTGGCAAGACCACGGTGATACAGCCTGTAAAATCCACAACAACCATTGTCCTCCAGCCGTGAAAGCCTTTGACAATATACAGTTTGCAACCAATGTCAAGTTGTGGGTCGGCAAGATGTGACCTCACGAGGGGCAGAGGAAAAAGTGGGAGTGTGTGAGTCCACAGCATACCCCCTAAGTCATAGCTGCAGAAGCATAACCGGGGTGAACATTATCAGAAAGGACCTGGAGGTACAGGTAATTCCCATGTTTGTTATTGATTTACACGAGATGTTTGTCCCACCTTTCTTCCAAGGACTGCTGGGCTATATTTATGGTTTCACCCTCCTCCAATTTATCCTCACAACAATCCTACAAGAGTAGGATGGCTGAGACACTGGCTGACCAGCCAGTGTCTCAGCCATGACAGAGGGTCATGACAGAGGCCCTTTTCACACTGCTTACCTGCTGCCGCAACGACGCGAAATATCATGCAAAAAATGCGGAACATTGCATTTTCTCACGCGAGAAAACGCGATGTTCTGCGTTTTTTGTGCGATATTTCGCGTAATTGTGGCAGCAGGTAAGCAGTGTGAAAAGGGCCAGAGTCAGGATTTGAATCCAGTTCACAGTCCAGTACTGCTATGCCACACTAGCTTTAGCCATATTCAGAATAGAGAGAGATGCTGTCCAGAGAGCACAGGATGCTGGAGCAGAAAGTGGAGACTATGTTGAACCTAGCAGCCCTGAGTTCAAATTTCCACTCAGCTTCACCTACAAAGCTATTGTTGTATGGACAAGACAATAATCCTGGTGTTTGTCACCATGACTTTCTTGGAGGAAGGTGGGATACAAATGCAAATTTCTTTCCAAACTAGACTCAGTAGCCACTACTGTTGCCAGCTTCTTGCTAGGAGTGGGGGATCTCCTACCTCCAGCTCCTGTTGCCTGCCACCAATAAGCTGGGTGATGGAAGGAAATGGCTGCATGACATGGGGCCAGGGGTTGCAATCAGCATTCCTGGTGCAATGATATCATTCTAGAGCAACCCAGAAGTGACGTCATCACGCCATGTTATACTCCAGCATTCACCCAAAACGTTGTAGTTAAACCATCGAGTTTTGGTGAATGTCAGAGTGGGCCCCATGTGATGACATCTCTACTGAGTCATTACTTCTTGGTCATCACACCAGATGACACTAGGCTAGTGTCTGCCTGTCAGGTACATCTCACAGATTCCTGACTGTGTTGGCTGCCACTGCTTGGAGCGGTGGCAGATGAAAATTCTATTTAAAACACAGCAACGTCAGCAACTTTGCTATGTCAGTTCAGGGCACAACCTGGAAGTGACAAAGGATAACTTTAGGAATCACCAGAAACTCATAGAGTTTTCAGCAATTCCTAGAGCTATCCTTTGTCACTTTGAGATTGTACTTTTTATATATTTATTATATTAGACTTTTAGTCCGCCCTCCCTGCCAGGTGGGCTCAGGGTGGAGTACAGCATTTCAAATTACATAAATACAGTTAAAAACAGATAAAACAGTATACAAATAACATTAAAACAACTTTATACAATACAGCTTCAATTCAGATGGCAATGATAAAATACTGCTTTTCAAGCCCTGGCTCATATGTGGGGTGGTGGACAGATCTTTAGTGTGGCCAGTGGGGGCCCAACCTAGCCTCCACCATATGCCTGGCAGAACATCTCTGTCTTACAGGCCTGGCAGAAAGATAATAAATCCCATCGGGCCCTGGTTTCCTCAGACAGAGAGTTCCACCAGGTCGATACCAGGACCGAAAAGGCCCTGGCTCTGGTCGAGGGCAGGCGGGCCTCCCTTGGGCCAGGGACCACCAACAGTTGTTTATTTGTTGAACGAAGCATCCTCTGGGGTTCATATGAGGAGAGGCGATCCTGCAGATATGCTGGGCCCAGTCCGCATAGGGCTTTATAGGTCAACACCAAAACCTTGAACCGGACCCGGTACTCAACTGGTAACCAGTGCAGCTGGTGTAGTGTAGGTGGTATATGTTCCCTAATTGGGACCCTTGAAATTACTCGCGCAGTTGCATTTTGGACCAACTGTAGCCTGCGGATCAGGCCCAGGAGAAGCCCTGCATAGAGTGAGTTGCAGTAGTCTAATCTAGAGGTGACCATTGCTTGGATCACTGCAGTTAAGTCATAGGTTGATAGGTAGGGGACAAGCTGCCGGGCCTGTCTTAGATAGAAAAATGAAGATCGGGCAACCGCTGCGACCTGTGCCTCTGTAGTCAGGGAGGCATCCAGGATCACCCCCTGGGGAGAGTATTACCCTCTGAGGGACACCGCACACCAATGGGTGGCAGGATGACAATTTCTCCCCAAGTGCCACCCTCTGTCCCCGACCGTGGAGAAAAGAGACAAGCCGCTGTGAGGCAGTCCCTCGTATCCCCACATCGGCAAGGCGGTGGGTCAGTGGATCATAATCGACCGTACTGAATGCTGCTGACAGATCCAGTAATAGCAGCAGCACCGATCCACTGCGATCCAGCTGCCTGCGGAGATCATCTGTGAGGGCAACCAGCAATGTCTCCACCCCATGTCCCAGGCGAAAGTCAGACTGGAAGGGATCTAGGGATGAGGAATCATTCAGGAAACCCTGTAGCTGCTCCACCACCACCCGCTCAATCACCTTACCCAGAAATGGGAGGTTTGAAACTGGGCGGTAACTGACCAGGTCGGTGGGGTTCAAAGATGGTTTCTTCAGTAGAGGCCTAACCACAGCTTCCTTCAGTGCTCCAGGAAAGACCCCAGAGTTCAAGTACATGTTGACAATGGCCTCCAAGGCAGTCCGTAGCCCATCCACACTGGCCTTCACCAGCCATAACAGGCACGGGTCCAAGGAGCACGTGGTAGGTCTCACTGCTAGCAGGGTCCTTTCAATCTCATCCCCAGAGAGTGGGTTGAAATGATCTAATATCATCCCAGTAGATGGCCAAGGGGCCTCTAGTTCACGTACTGTGTCAATTGTGGCCAGCAAGTCACAGCAGAGAGACAAGATTTTATCAGCAAAAAAGCTCCCCAAATCCTCATAGCTAATATCTGAATTCAAAATTTGACAGTCTCCCCCTGATAGGGAGACAAGTGATCGAACCACATTAAACAATTTTGCTGGGTGTGAGCTAGCTGATGCAAAGGAAGCTGCATAGAAATTTTTCTTTGCAGCCTTCACTGCCATCTCATAGGCTTTCATAAACGTCCTATAAGATGATCTTGCTTCTTCCTCGCGAGATCACCGCTACCCTCGCTCAAGCCGTCTCAGCTCCCACTTCATCCATCGTAGTTCCTCTGTATACCAGGGAACCAATCTGATGTGGGGGCGAAGAGGGCGATGGGGGGGGCGATTTTGTTGATGGCTTCGGAAAGATGGACTTGCCAGTCTTCCACCAGCTCATCCAATGAACCACCAGGGAGTATCGGATCCCACAGAGCATTCTGGAAACCAATTGGATCCATAAGTCTCTGCGGGCGAGCATAAATAAGCTCACCGCCCTTGCAGGGTGGGGGTGGCATATCCAGGTGAGCCTTCAGAACCAAGTGGTCTGACCATGGCACCAGTTCAACTGCTTCCAGATCCACATTTATCCACACCCCAAAGATCAGATCCAGTGTGTGGCCTGCTTGATGCGTGGGGGTCAAAACAATCTGGGAGAGTCCCAGTGCGGCCATGGAGGATACCAGATCCACAGCCCGAGTAGAGGTGGCATCATCGGCGTGGACGTTGAAGTCTCTCAGCACTATCAGTCTCAGATACTCCCAGGCCCACCCCGCTACCGCCTCCAACAGGCGTGACAGGGTATCTGCTGGTGTGCTAGGCGGTCGGTACACCACACAGATAGCCAAACTCTCCTCAGCACCCCACACTAGGCCCACACAATCAATAATGGAGATCTCCAGGGCAGGGAGAGGTCTGAAGGAAAAAGACTCTCGAACAAGGATTGCCACCCCTCCCCCCCAGCCACCCATTCGGGACTGATGGAGGACCGAAAACCCAGGTGGGGGATCAGTTCTTTCAAGGCGACTGTTTCGCCCTCCCTTACCCAGGTCTTGGTCATGCACACCAGGTCCATATCATTCGCTGCAAAATAATCATGCAGCGTTCTAGTTTTATTATTTATGGACCTGGTATTGCACAACATCAGTGTCGAAGGGGCGCTAAATTTCCTAACTCCACACCTAGCATTTCTCAGGATGGGATGCAGGTTGGAAGGACACCAAGCTCTACCATATCTCCATGTCCTTCTCATCTTGGCCAAAGTCCCACCGCCATACCTCCCTCGCCCCCAGAGGACTGGGATCCCTGACTTCATACTGGCCAATCCTTCATCCACCACCCTTTGCCTTGCTCTATCTGCCAAGCTACCAGCTCTTAAATAATTACAGCTTAATTTTTTGACATAGCAATGTTGCTGATAGTGCAGTCACCTCCCATGACCCTACCCTAGCCCTCCTGCTGGAAGCCAGGTTGGCATGCCATTCCTAGGTGACACTTAACACTTACCCAAAATGTTTTGGGGGAATGTTAGAGTACCCCCTGCATGGTGACATTCTGAAAGTGACCTCACTGGGCAAGAGGCAACTTTAGCAACCACCACTGATGTCTTCCAAATCTCTAAACTAGGCTTAGGCTCTAAACTAGGCTATTACTAAATGCACTACAGATGGAGCTAGACCTGTCGGCTGTTTTAAAGGTGTTTCCACACATGGTCGGGGAAAAGTCAAGTCCACTGTGGAAGCAGCAGCAAGAGAGGTGGGACAAGTCTATATGCCCTGTCCCCACATGACTTGCTGCTCTCCACCTTATTGTGCCATGTTGCTGCAAAACTGCTGACAAGACAAGAATCGTCCAAGGCCCCCTAGTCCAGTTTAGAGATGGACACGAACCTAATTACGACCCCAAAAAACCTACGAAACAGGCTGGTTCGTGGTTCGTGAACCAGGGTTCATGGTTCTTTTCACAGAACTTTCACAAACTTTATACTGGTTTGTTGGGTTGTATTACAGGGGCAGTTTAAATGGCCAAATGGACATTTAAACTGTCCCTTTAAGGGACTTGCAAGGACAGGTCCCTTTAAACTATCAGCTGGCAGGCGGCGAGGGGGGGACCCCCCCCCCGCTGCCTGCCAGCTGATAGTTTAAAGGGACCTGCTGCCAGCAGGTCCTTTTAAACTGGCCAAACCCTAGCCCCCCCACCCCCCAGCCCCAACCCCAACTTACCTTAAGAAGGGCCGCGGCATCCTCCCCCTCCTCCTGTGAGGGGCGGCAAGGCCGTTTTTGGCCTCCTCCACCCCTGCGCAAGCCCACAGAGGAATGGAGGAGGCCGAGAATGGCCTTGCTGCCCCACAAATGGCCGTGGCGCGCCACAGCCATTTGAGCGGCAGCAAAGCCATTGTTAGCCTCCTCTGCCCCTCTGCTGGCCCATGCAGGGGCGTTGGCCGAAAACAACCTCCTCCGTCCCACTGCGGGCTCGCAGAGGGATGGAGGAGGCCAAGAACGGCCTTGCCACCCCTCAAATGGCCGCGCCACAATTCCCTTTAAACTATCAGCTGGCAGTGGGGGGAATCCCCCCCTGCCGCCTGCCAGCTGATAGTTTAAAAGGACCTGCTGCTTGCAAGGCAGGAAAGGGCCCTTTGAACAGTTAAATGCCCCTTTCCCTGCTGCTGCTAAGCGGCCAGAAAGGGGTATTTAAACCCCACGAACCACAAACTGGGTTGTAACTGGCCCCAGTTCCATACCAGTTCGTGGTTTTTGGTTCGTTAAAATCCACAAACCACGAATCTCATGGTTTGGGGGGGGGTTGGTTCATGCTCAGGGGTCATTTCGTAGAAAAAGAGCTGGAGGAACTCATTAGCATAACTCATTAGCATATGCCACACCTCTTGCCATCAACGGAAGTGTGTCATTAGTGTGACTGATTTGCATATGCCACACCCCCTAGACCACCTATTCTGGCTGTTTTGGACCCAATCCTGGTCATTCAGGGCCAAAATTGGGCCCAAAATGACAAAAAGGGGCTGAAAATGTCTGAGAAGGGGCCCAAAATGGTCAGGATCAGGCCACTGATGAGCAGGAGAGTTATCCACCACCCGTCAGAGGCCTGAGTTTAAATTCAACATTTTGAAGGGGAAGTTTAGCTCTGCCCCCTTCCAAGATTGGTTGCAGGCAGAACTTCCATATGAGGCTCTGCCTTTTTGCCACCTGACCATTTCCCCTTGCAAAAAACGTTTTTCCTTTGCTTCAGCTTAGGATAGCCGTAGGAGTACTATACTTTGTGCTCAGAAAAATTATAACATGGTGTGAAGGCTCGCCATAAAAACAGAGGCCTAGTGAGCCCCACCCAGAGAGGCAGTCCATATTATTCAAGTGGCAAGGAACAAGGTCGTCCCCACTGAAAGCCAACCTGCATCTATTTCAGCATGCCTGTCCACTGCCTGTCAGGGATATCTCACAGATTTCTGACTATGACCTACAATCTTGAGCCTTGCACAGAGGGCATCCATCTCTTTTAGGGTTGCCAATTTCTAGGTGGGGCTTGGAGGTATCCCAGAATTACAATTGATCTCCAAACAATACAGATCAGTTCCCCTGGAGAAAATGGCTGCTTTGGAGGGTAGACTCTTATGCTATCATATATGCTGAAGTAGCTCCCTTCTTCAAACTCTGCCCAACTTACTCTTAGGAATCCCAGGTGCCTGCCGGTAGTGGGCAACCTCCCGGCAGTATGCCCACTTGCCCACTGGCAACTGGCGGGAGGTTCCAAACCACCCAGCAATTGCCTGCCACCAGCAGCCACCCCAGGCACAAGCACAGCACACACACTCCTGGTAGCTATGATCACTTCTAGAAGTAATGTCATCACGCCAGCCATTAGACTGCTCCTGTGCTTCACTTGGGGCCAATTTTGGTCCCAAAGGGGCCAACTGGCCACACGCAAAGGGCGGGAGCACTCCCGTGACAGGGAAAATGACATCTCATCGGAAGTGATGTCATTGCATTGGTGCTGGGAACACACATATGGGGTCAACGTCCCAGTGAATCCTGGGTCCCCTCCCTCCTGCTGGGAAGGTATAGGGACCTGGCAACCCTACCTGGTCTCTACTCTCAAATCTTCAAAAATTTTCCAACCTAAACAATTTTTTTTAAACAATTCCAACCTGTTGTTAGCATCCCTAATCCCTTCTGTTCTTCAGTCTCTTTTTTTCAATCCCTACACTCACCCCCTCCCACATACACCCCCCAGCCAATGAGTACTTGGAGGGGCAAGTTTATAAAAGGAAAAGATCTCTCCAACAAAGAAAATTTTCATCTCCCTCACAAAACTGCAATTCCCAGAGTACTTGGGGAGGATCCAAGTTATTCACAGTGATTCAAACATTTGCAGTTTGATGGGCTGAGGCATAGTAGAGAGACTCTTTACAGCACATGGAGATATTCACTGTGGCTGCCCTGTAATCAGGGCTTTTTTTCTGGGAAAAGAGGCAGTGGAACTCAGAACCGCACAATCACGTCACTTTGGGTCAGCTGGAACAAGGGGTTGTTTTTTAAATTTTCAATCACCCTGGGTGAAAATGGTCACATGGCCAGTAGCCCCGCCCCCTAATCTCCAGACAGAGGGGAGTTTAGATTGCCCTCCTGTCTGGAGATAAGGGGGCGGGGCCACCGGCCATGTGACCATTTTCAAGAGGTGCTGGAACTCCATTCCACCACATTCCAGCTGAAAAGCCCTGCCTGTAATGATGGAACTCCTTGCCTCTTAATGGTAACTACAGCCCAATCCTATAAAACCTTCTCTTCCCCCCTCCCCCAAATTCTGTTTATTGTTTTCAAAAACACCTTCTCTGACTTCCCTTGGCACAGAAAGGGCTCCATGCCACCTGGTGTACACAACTGCCCCATCTGTGGCCGCAGTGGGTGTTCCACTCCAGGTGTTCTAAATGGGCAAAGTTTGCAGTGCAACCACATTGCTTAATTGGGTGGTTAAAACAGCCTAAAGAGGAAACTAGCACCCCATTTGCACAAATATTTGGAGGGAGGGAGTTCTGCAGTCTCTGGATTTATTTATAGCTTAGGCCCGATAAATTTTTGCCCACACAGAGACGAACTATGCCTTACATTTTAAACCTAGGTCCTTGTAAGCCATGTGGTCTTATGAGTTGTGTGAGAGGAAATAGCTTCAGCTTCTCCTATGCTATTTTCCTCACTAGAAGTGGCTGGGGGTGGGGCACTATTTGCTCCACATGTACTAATGGGGTACATGCAGGTTTCCCTAATGAGACTAACAGAATTCACCCAGGGCCAGGAAAACACAATCAGCGATTTTTTTAAAAAAGTGGAGGCATAAGCACCTTCTCCCCATGTGCTATGGTCCCAACTTGAATCAGGACCTGTGCACCTGGGAATGGAGTTTCCAGTGGAAAACCTGCTTGCACACATGTCCTCATGGCAGACCTGAACCTGCACATAGGTAGAGCCTTGACACAGAGAAGGTGACTCTCCCACAACTGTTGATTTCTATCTCTGAACACTGGCTGAAACTGCAGTACCTTCCACAGACTTTTCTGTTTGGCCTGGCATTTGATGCAATAATAGGAATGGAATTTTCAGTAGTTGCCAATAGGGTCGTGAGGGGTGGTTTCCTCTTCCTAATGGAACTATTTTATAAAGATGTCTGTTTATGTCTGTCCTTGGGAAAGGGTCGGGCCATTTTGGATCAGTAGATGCCCTAGGCATTATTGAATCAATAATGGGCACATTAACAAAAGTACTGTACAACTGATGGACTGCTAATATTTCCCTACTACTGTTCTCTTCATGGGTAGAAAAAGAGTCGGCTAGATTGGCCTTTCCAAAGCCAGCTATTTCATTTTCCCACATTCAGCCCACTCGTACATGATACGGCCACTTCTCTTCCTCTCAGAAAGTGGGCACAGAAGAAATGTAGGCATTTAGTCCCAACGAAAGCAGCTGTGGGAACTACACAGAAGTGTAGTCTACGTGCGTATAAACCATGGCAGTCTACAGCTGCGAACGGAATGAAATATCAAATGGAATTTAAAAGAAAACCCCCTGAAAAGCAAGAAGCCTAGCCTTACAGACCTTCTACTTTCTGAAGGAAGTAGGGAGGTGGGTTGTGGGAATATGGCTGCCAGCTGTAGAAGCCAAGGCTGAGCATTTGTCACCCTTCCTGTTTTAGTTACTAAGTCAGAGGCATGAAAGCTTTGGGCCCTTGGCTCATGGCCTCTGGTGCTGAGCGCCCAACATATCCCAGAAACAGCCCTGAAATAAACTGAATTATTTTTCTTTTGCTGGTTGCTTGTTTATTTGTGTGTTTTCCCCCCCTAATAGCCACTTTGGTTTCCTTCTCAGAACAAAAGCAACAAATACAGCTCATGAGAGGGAGGGCAGGAAAGGTTAGTTCTCTTGGCCCTTTCTTACATGCCTAGGGTAATGACAATCACCACCTTGGGATCAGGTAGCAATTTTCCCCAGGCCAGTTTGGCTAGGGATCCTGACAGTGTTTTGCCATCTTCTGGGCATGGAGCAGGGGTCACTGGGGGGGTGTTGGCGGGACGTAGTTGTGAATTTCCTGCATTGTGCAAAGGGTTGGACTAGATGACCCTGGATGTCCCTTTTAAACCCTATGATTCTATGAAATAAATAAACCTTAGCCTGCAATCATGCTGGGTGAAGAATCAAAGAGTACCTTTGCCACCTGGGGGAAGTGCAGTGGCAGAAAATGTCTATACAGTTTCAGCAGGCCAACAAACTAGCAAACTTTCTGGCTGCCATAAACCAGTGCAGCAGCCCGTTATAAGTCTTTTGGCAGGCAATGTCAGTTTGTGCCAGCCCCGGGATGAGTCCCCAAGAATGCAATCAATGAAGCAAGCCGCACAAGGCTGTTAATAATCAGATCATCAGCATAAGTTGCACAGTTCATCCAAGCTCTGCAGCGACGCAGAGATGAAATACAGTTTTCTTTCCCTTTCTTTCCAAAACATGCTTTTTTCTTTCTAATAAACATTGATGTACGAAATAACAAAAAAAAAATCAGCTGCATAAGCGAGAGATCTATGCAATGTCAGAAACCAACGTGGGATGAGATGGGCGTAAGCGAATGGGAGGAGAAAAATCAAGAGCGTGAGGAAGAGAGAAATGGAGAAGGAGAGCAATGGTAAGAGACTGGGGAGGAGGAGAACAGAAGAAATTAAAAACTCGTTTGTTGAAAGAAACTTAAAACCATACCTTGGCTGTTTAACGTCAGGTGAGCTGGACCTTGAGGGGGAAGGAAAGGAAAAAAAGAAAGAAAGAAAAAAGACGAGTCATATAAACGCACGGAAAAAAGGAGGGTTTTTCCCCTCTTTGCCACAATTTAAAAGCTTTTTTTAACTTGTGACAGACATCCAGGCCCCCAGCAGAGAGAGAGAGGGAAGGGGGTTGAGGGTCGGATGCCGAAACAAACAGAAAGGAGAGGAGAAGAAACTTAAAATCCCGGACAGAACCAAAGCAATAACAAGAGGGGAACAGGGGGAAAAGTTTGGTTTCTTTTAGGGTTAAAAAAAAAAAGCATTTCGGGCAAACGGCTACATCGCCCACTGAGAGAAAATGCTTTTTTTTTTCCAGGTTAAAACAACAAAAATGGAAAAAACAAACACACAAACCAAGCAGTCTTGAGGGGAGAGTGTTGTGTTTGCGGCCTGCGAGCCTCCCTCGGAATGAGCACGCTGCTCCAGGAAGAAAAAGCGTTAGTGGTAACAAGACCAGGGACAGCCGGCCTTTCCCTGTGGAAACTCTGTCACTCTATTGGGGGTGGAGGTCAATGGTGGGGAGAGAGGGAGACTGAACCCTTGTTCTTAGCCTCAGTGTCAATGAGACTGGGACACAATTTCCCTCCAGGCCATTTTATTTGTAACACCTTCTGGATAAGAGGAACTCCACATAAATGCCAGGTACCACCTCTGTCACCATGTCCCACCCCCAATGTAGAGAGACACAGGCTCCAAAGAGCCAACAGTAGCCTTGAATGGGAGTTTGTAGGGGCAGAACCCTTGACTCCGTCAGCAGTAGAGATAGACCAGACTCATATATGCACACACCACAGTACCATGCTTTTGTATTCTGGGTTAAAGTTTGAAGTCACTACCATTCCCACCCTCATCTCCACCTCTGAGTTGTAATCAAGGCAGATAAGAAAGCCATCCTTCCCCCATTTCGTCATAAGCATGAACTGGAACACTGAAAACGTTTCCCAACTGCAAGTCAAACAGAGAGCTTCTCAACAGCCACCCTCCCCAACCTGGTCAAGTGAGGTGAGTAACAGTTACCTCCAGGCGATCAAGCAGGGAAGAGACAAATGTAAGTATGTGTAGGCAGGCTACTAAACATGGCGGCCGTCTAGTAGCTTTTGAGGACTTCTTTGCACGAATGGAGTTAAAGGCTGTTAATAATATACCCTGAATGCGAGCATCCATCCTTTCTTCCACCCACCACAAGCATGCATTCAATGAGAAGCAGAGTACCAAACCCAGCATGCATTTACCTTGTCTGGGGAGAAAAAAACACCTCCTCAATTGTTAGGGCTTTTGTTACTAAGCAGAGTTTCACCCACAGACACTGTGCCATTCATATTTCTTCACTGCAAAGTGGCAGAATCCAGCCTTTCTAATCATGGGATTTGAAGAGTTGTCTTACATTATGCCAGTCTTTAGCTATGTTCCAAGCACAGGACTGGCCCTTCAGTGGCCTTTAGGTGACACTCAATCCACAGCAAATATCAAGATCACATATGTGTGTGTGCATCACACACACGCACAGACACAGACACACTTTATTTGGGGAACATTTTCAAGCAAGAAATCTTTGCTGATTTCCAGGCTTGCAAATCCTGCAAGGAATAACGAGAAACCTTGCACAGGGGGCAAGCAGGATCGGAAACCTAATGACACTGGAGGCAGGGGCTTGATCACTGAACAGGCCAAAGAAGAGGCCCACAAGGAAGAGGGGTGACCACACATCCCTTTCCCTGATGCTTAAGAATGTGGGCAGCAGCAGACTGAGGGGGCATTGCTATTCCTTCCCTGCCGTCCCCCTGCCACCATTCATCACCATATCAGCTGGCAGCTGTTTCCAAAAAGCACACAATTTCATGGAAATGAGAGGTCCTCATTCTGCTGCACCTCAAAATACACACTCAACGAACCACACCATGCCAATCAATCTGCCAAGCAACTCCAGCCCTAAAGTGGCTGCGTTCACCACTGTCGGACTCTTCCCTATGCAAACACACACAGAGCAGTAAAACCTCTGAAACACTCACAACAGGAAAGTGGAACAGGCTGTCATGGGGAGACAGAACCACGCATGGGGTGGAAGTTTTAACTCGGGGACCCTCTCATTCCCTGCCCTGCTTCTTAGAGGGGGCTATTCTCTTCCATTTCTGTGAGAAAGCAGTTTTACCAAGGTAGATTCACGCTGTGGATGATACTGCATTTTATCCTCTGTCGAGAATTTGCATTTCCTGTCTACACAGCAAAGGGGATAGTACATGGCTGATGGCTGATATCTGATCAGTGCTTCAAACAAAATTAAAAGGGGTGGGGGATTACTTGATCCCACCCAAAGAGGCAACAGAAGCCACCCATCCGTAATGTACTCTCTCCTTCTCCAACCTGCCCAATGAATAGAAATGTCTACAGTTCCAGTTTCCAAATATTAACTACAGAGATTAAAAATGAGAAAGCCCATAAAGGGAAAAAAGAAGACATGAGATTACAACTGCCTGGTTTTTACTAGGAGAGGTTAGAAAGGTCAGATAAAGGCATCAGAATCTTGTTCAAGTGAAACAGAAGCCAAGGTAAGGTCTGCTAGTGATGGGACCTAAAGCTGGGAAGGATCTGGGGGGTTTGTGAGCTTATTTCTAAGAAACCTTTGCTCCTGATTGGAGGGAAAAAACAATGCCACTGGTTGCACTATCGTTGTAATTGTGCTTGACAGCAAATAAATCTCGACAAACTAACTCTTGAAAGAAATAGGATAAGGATGAGAAAACACTGGAAATCAGCAGGTGGGGTAAGATGTCATCTGGGTTTACTAATAACAAGGTAAACCAAGTATTATAATTGCAGAAGAAAAAAAGTTATATAGATTGTCCCTGACCTGCTAGGAATCAGCCCTACTCTCCTTTTTAAACTGGAGAATAAACCCCTGGCCCTACTTCCTGGGATGGAAGCAAGTGGCCCTAAATCCAGATGTATAGGGGCGGGCCAAGATTTCTGAGTGAGCGATTAAAAAAGCACACTCTGCACAAGGTAAGAAGTAATATTTCACATTTCAAAGCCTTGACATTGCAAAGCGGTTTTTAGAGGAGGGGCTACGGCTCAGTGGTAGAGCAGTTGCTTAGCATGCAAAAGGTCCCAAGTTCAATCCTCCAAACCTCCAACTAAAAGGATCAGGCAATAGGTGACTATGAGACTCCAGAAAGCCACTGTCCATTAAAGAAGACTCTGGCCGGACTCAGTATGAGGCATCTTCATGTGTTTGCTACACCCTGGCTTGTACAAGAGGGAAGAGGGAGACATCATACTTTGAATAACATTGCTGTGGTCAGAATTCGATCCTCTGCATCCAACTGGATAACTCCCCTTCCCTTCCACTATCCAAAACTGGGCCCAGGGGTCCTGATTTCTACTTTCCCCAACCCATTAACCCCTTCCAAAGCTGCAAAAGGAGCCCTAATAATATGCAGCCTAACATCCCCTTCCCAACCAGAGGATACAGGAGTCCAGGGTCCCAGTCCCACCCAACACTTCCCTCTCAACAACAGGAGGCTCACCCTAAGTCAGCACACTCTTATCCTAGTTTCAGGAAGGAATGAAAGTGGGGATGTAACTCAGTGCCCCTATTCTAAAGCCTACAAGGGGGGGGGGATAATTATGGTGTATATGTCAAGAAAGGGTGTTGATTTTTAGAGATAGTTTTGAGCTGGGGAGCCAAAAATTGGTTCAAGATTTTCTGCAATAGCTAACCAGCTCTTACTCTGAGTAATCCAGGAAGAGGGGGGGAAAGGGGACCAGAGTGTGACAAATAACACCAGTTCACTTGAGC
Source organism: Eublepharis macularius (assembly GCF_028583425.1). Lineage (NCBI taxonomy): Eukaryota > Metazoa > Chordata > Lepidosauria > Squamata > Eublepharidae > Eublepharis > Eublepharis macularius. Next base: position 227,510,732 of record NC_072790.1, on the reverse strand, counting down.
AAGTGAGCCAATTCGTGCAACAGGAGCCATCCATTCACTCCCCCTCACATCCACAGCCAATCTGAAAGAGCAGCATGGCGGCAGGGGGGAGGTAGCAATTAATCAACAAATAAATAAGAAAACAAATACTCCAGCCAAACTGATGTGTCAAGTCTCAAAGGCTTGGGCCTTTTCTACATATATCACTAAATAAGCGTTGCTGAGACACCCAGCCTTTTCCAGCTCCCAACAAGCACCACCAAAAATGAGGCATGAGGTGATTGGTTGGAAGAACTTGTGAGGGGGGAGAGGGCTGTTGGAAGGGGGAGCAGGCATGCCTGGCTCTTGCTGGAGGGGTCTGGAAGCCTTGGTGCCTGTGGGGGTGCTGACCTGACCCATCTTGCTAGGCGCCTGAGTTGTATGGAGGAGGAAAAGGAGGCTGGGCGCATTAGGATGCTGCTCTCTCCTCTCGTTGCCATGGAGACCACTCCAATGATCCCTCAGGCATGACGGTGGCGGCCATATTGTTCTGACTGCTGCAGCCCCCCTCCCATTAACGAACTAGATTTGTCTCTGGATGGAAAGGGAGGGGTGGTCTTGTAGCAGGAAAAAAAATTCAGGAGGATGCTCTCAGAACCATCTAGCCTGGGAGGGAGAGGTAGGGAGGGAAATCCTTTCTGGTTTTCCTTTTTCTCTCTTTCCCACATTCACACCCCTCTGCTAATGTTGTACAGCCTGTCCCATAGCCCCCCTATAGCTGTCTGCTATTTCAGCCCCCATTCTCTCTCTCACACACACACATACAAATTTTGACCAACACTCAAAGGCACACATTCTCTCTTCCCCCCACCTGACTGCCCCAGACAGGCAATCTGCATAGTGTATCGGAAAGGATAAATCCCTAAGGAGCTGCTGAAAAGTCTATCACTCCTCAAGGCAGGGAACGGAAATGAGATAAAAGACACAGACAGCTAGAACCTGTCTTTCAGCAGAGAGGCCTGAGCACACTGCATTGCACACACATGTTCACAGTGCGCCATTTCAGCATACAAAGTGATTCACAATTGTGTACATGTCACATCACACAATATTTGAGCAAGACCTGCCTTGTACCAATGTCAGGCACAAGCATTCCTTTACTATCACAGCTCCTACTATCATACACACGCCCACACACTCCTGCATTAATACAGCCCACGGGTTCTTTCCCCACATTGCTGCACACGCCCACCTGTTAAATTTCTGTGCAGCTGCACATTATCAGCACACTCGTGAACTGTCACAAACACTGAAGCCTCATGGGTGCACACTAGATACACAAACACACACACCTCCCTCTTTCTGTGTACTCACAAACTGTGCATCACACATTCATTCACACGCCCTTCCTTATCCAAGGTCCTGAACGCTCACTCTGAAGTGGGAAAGAAGAGAAGTAAGGGATTGGTACAGAGCTGCAGGGAGTGGATACAGCTTCCTCTTGAAGTGGGTGTAGCTTCCTCCACCATTAGCCACATCCTGAGTGGACTTAATGACCACTAGGAAAGGACCCGCACTGATTCATATTACATTGATAGGGATGACTGTACTCCCCCCCCCAATCTAATATGGGAAGCAAGAGGGGCCTTGTGCTAAGGTGTATGGTTTTATGATGGGGTCAGAGATGTCTTGTTCCATTGTTCAGCTAATGCCAGCTTTGAAGCAGAACCCCATACAGACCGGTGCATGCAGCAGTAGGGGACGAGGGGCTGCACATAACTGCATAGCCTAACCTCCACCCACTCACATGTGGAACACTTAGCAAGCCGGAGAGACCCACAAAACAGAACCACTATAGAAGCAGGAGGGGTGTGGGGGGGCACTTTGCAAGTTCAAAAGTTTGAGAAACACTGTCATAAGAAAACCCTGGTATTACCAAAGCGAATAATGAATGTGCCCATCACCAGTTTGCCAGGCACAGGTTGGCCACGATAACATGCCCTGCCTTATCTAAGCGTGTCGCCTTAATGACAGGGCCCTTAATCAGGACGTAGCTGCTGCTCAGGTGATTAATAACACAGCTGGCACTGGACACATGTAAATCACGTCCCAGGGAAATTTGCAAAAACACTTGCCCATTGGCTGTAGCGTGCCTGCTTATGAGCATATCACTGGCCTATTAGCTACAATGCAATGTTCCATTTGCATACAACAGTTCATTAGAGAAGAAGGTGGACTTGGGAAGGGGAACGGTTTGTGGAGGGGAGGGGATTTATATCCTCAGACTCAATGTCAAGCACATTTACAGCATAATCCTAAACCTCATCTCCAAACAGTTTAGGATGGCTACTAAGCCCTGCATTGGTTTAATCAGGAGATACGATGGTACATCCTGAAGACATGCCAGCATATCTGGAAAAACATTTGTGCCAAGCTGTGCTGAGCACTGTGATGGTGTAACCCCAGTGTTGTCATGGGAGTGTCACAGGCAGAGCAAGGCTAGGTCTCTCCAGCCCTGGGCACATCCCTGACGCCAGCACCATCTTACACTACTGAAATTTCTGGCATATCTCAACAAGATCCCATCAAGGCACATGGAAGTGGGAAAAAAAAGTGTCCCCAAACTCTAACCTCGCCCACAAACACTGATGTAGCTTACAAAACCAACTAAATCTGAAGCCATTCACAGTCTTTCAATGTACTATATAAATCACAGCCAGGACACCCATAGATCAGATAATAGAGCATGAGGGTTTTATCTCTCTGGCCTCAAGTTGAGTGCACTTGGAACATACATGGCGGGGCTGGTGATGTGAAATCCACAGAAAGGGCAGTTTGCTCAACAAGGGGGCGCTCAGAGAAGTAGGATCGTTCTCCCATTGTTGGTAGCAATGTATATAGAGGAATTTTGGAAAAAAGTACTACATCATATTACCTTAATGAGAAGTTATAAAATACCTTTTAAACCTGAGCTTATCTTTCTGGAGTTTTGGCAAAGTCACCCGATACCACAAATAAGGCAAGATCTTATTTCATCCCTCTTAGTAGCAGCCAAGACTGCCATAGCATCAAGATGGAAATCCCAACATCCACCCAGCCTAAGCACCTGGTTCATTAAGGTATGGGACCACCTGATAATGGAAAAGATATCAGACAAACTTCAACAGTCAGAAAATTATCCCAAACTGTTAAATTTCTTAGAAAAATGGTACCCATTTATAGAATATCTTTCCAGTAATGATTCACATTAAAAGCATCTTATCGAAGATTCATAAACACAGAACTTTAATAACAAATAAAATGTACCAAATCAAATACTAAACTCTCTTCTAATCTCAATCTCATCTTTAAATCACAATGTTATCTGACCTGATTACTTATCTACTTACAACAGTTAGCATCACTTAGGATATAGTATCTATTGTTTATATGTCAAACATGTTATACAAGACTTAGTTTACTTTCTATATCCAATGTATCAGACCACTTTGAATTGCACGTATGTTAATTGTATGATGTATGCTGTTTGAAATTAAGTAAAGTTTATAATGTTTAAAAAAAACCAAGGGGGCTCTGAGCACAAGGGAGAAAACAAAGATTGTTGTAGCACTGGCCTAACATGGCTCTGCTCAGATACTTTACAGGCATGCCATCTCAAGACAGAGACACCAAAAGGGAGACTCTACTCCCCCAACTGGGGATGGAAGAAGAATGCAGCACACTGCTGAGAGAGGGAGGGAGAGTCCCTGTCTCAAACTGGGAGTGCTGCAACTCTTTCTCCATGCCCCACCATGCCTACTCTGTACTGCCTCAACAAACCTCATCAGTTGCTAACAGTAAGTATGTGTAAATTGCAGAACTACAGCATAATACCATCTCCCCAGCAAGAAAAGGATGCAGGAAACACAGCTGCAGTCTAAGGCAACTACTACCACCACTCCACTCTAATCTGAGTTACTGTGGCCCAAACACATTTAGGATACCCACTACCTTGCAGGATCAGAGCTCCATGGAGCTGCCCCAGTGGGCAGTGCAGACACAGTTCCAATGCAACCCCCTAAAAAGGATGGGTGGCTCAGTAGTAACACTATGTCCCCCACCAGGGGCAGCCCATGATGTAGGAATCCACCGAGATGGAGGACTGTGGACTCTGCAAATGCATCACATACAATAGAGGCCCACTTGCTTTCTGCAGGCAGCTCTCAAGTCCCCCCCCCCTCCCATTTGCCACATGACTGCTGCCCCTGCATCTGCACTCCCCTGGCCTGGCAAAGGGCTGATACGCCTGAGCCTCTCCCATCCAACACCTGAACCTTTGTGCAGACGTGGTTTGGGGTGTTTAATCAGAGTTGCCCCAGGGGTGTGCACTACAGAAGCAAGTAAGTGCTGTGGCCATGTTTCCTTCACTGTACATACATCTGGCAAAAGCATCTGGAACATATTTCCTAGGAGGAAAGGCTGGAGAGTGTGAGAATTTACAGTCTAGAAAAAAGGGGAGATATAAAATTGTGTAATTTACTAGAACATAATATTATAACTCAAGGGTACCCAATGAATTGGGTGGGCAATAGATACAGAACAGACAAAGGAAATACTGTTTTACTCCGTCAGTAATTAAACTGTGGAGGTAGCAGTGGCCACAAGTATAGATAACTTTAAGACGGGGTTAGTTTCAAGGAGAAGAAGTCCATCAATGGCTATTAGATCAAGATGTGTAGCCGTGTAAGTCTGTCTGTAGCAGGAGAAAAGAGCAAGAGTCCAGTAGCACCTATAAGACTAACAACATGGGATGAGCTTTCATGAATCACAGCTCACTTCTTTAGATACATCTAGAATGTGAGTCCATCTGTTGCCGTGGTAGCCATTTGAGGGGCAGGAAGGGCCTTTTCGGCTCCTCCGCCACCGTGCAGCCCCGCAGGGCAGCCAGGAAGACTGGATTCAGCGGTGTGCAGCCCCGCAGGGTGGTGGAGAAGACTAGAGCCGCAGCCACTGCTGCCGCACCACCCCATTGCCTCCGCAGCTGCAACAGCCTGCTGGGCAGCCAGCTGCCTTGCCAGCAGCACGGCCAAGGTAAGTGGGAAGGTGGGGTGGGGGACTGGGGCTGGGGGTTGGGGTGGGATGTTTAAAGGGCCCTGCTGCTTGCAAGCAGCAGGAAAGGGGCCCTTTAAACTTCAGCTGTCAGGTGGAGGAATCCCCCCATCTGCCAGCTGAAATTTAAAGACACCTGCTGCTTGCAAAAGGCAGGGAAAGAGCCCTTTAAACTTGGGCCCCGATGCTTCTCGAAGCAACCTGAATGCTTCAGGGAGGCTTTGGTTTGGGGTTTCCAAATAGGGGCCAGCATGCTGGCCTCAATTCGGGAATCCCAAATCTTTACAGATCGGGTCTGATTCGGTTACTTTACCTGAAACGGAAACCCGAAGCACATACCCCTAGTCTCGATTAAGGACAGATGGATTCACATTCTAGCTGTATCTGAAGAAGTGAGCTGTGACTCACGAAAGCTTACCACAAATTTTGTTAGTCTTATAGGCACTACTGGACTCTTGCTCTTTTCAATGGCTATTAGCCATACTGACTGAAGGGAGGCTCTATATACAGAGGCAGCAAACTTTTGAACACTGTTACTAGGAAGAAGCATCAGGCAAGGGTTTCAGCCTCGATACCTTGTTTATTTGGCCCTCTAAGGTAACTGGTTGGCCACTGTGAGAAACAGGATGCTAGAAGAGATAGACTACACATCTGATCAAGCAGGCTCAAATTACATTATTAAAGAGAACATGGTTGCAGGAGTAGACTGAAGCCCATATTGGCAGAGCTTCCTAGAGCGTTCCAAAGCTCCTTCCCGTGGAAGGTACTGTGTTCCCTTTATTCCTTCTCTTGGTGCGTTCCATGTAAAAGAGGGGAGTGGCACCATCAGCATGTGCCAGTTTGCTGTCAAGGGGCAGGAGCAGTGACAACACACTACTTCATGATTAGTGGTTTGCAATGGCATTGCTATGAACTCCGGTGCGACTGTTACGCTCTCAGCACCTTGTTAGGGTGGTGTTTTGGACACACATTTCAATTCTGCAGAGGGGACATCGGATAATGGCGTTGGCAATGCACCAGCCTCACGGGGAGGTTCTTAGGACTGGGCTGCAATTCTATTAGACCGCTTTCCCACATAGCTCAAAAGTGGTTTTCAACATGACAGTCGTGTATTAAGAGCATAACCCAAAGTGACAACATCATCAAGAGGATAAACTATCACAACAATTTAACCAAAAGCTTTCCTCCTTTCTGAAAAGCAGTAAAGACGTGACAGCCCTTATGTCCGTTGGCAGCCCTTCCTGTAGGAATGGGGCTGCCATAGAGAAAGCCTTTGTTCAATCTACCATAAAGCCACTCTCCCATACTGAATGGATAGTTAAGTAAATCCTGCTGAGGGGAGCAGAGTGCTCTTATGGGATCTAGATTAAATTAACATAGGGGAGAAAACAAACACCTGCCGGTTCTCTGTTGGCAACTCACGAAATTGGAGTAGCATCCTCAGAGTAGCATCCCATGAATGCAAACTGAAAAGCTGGGGACCTCACAGTACGCCTGGATTCCATAAAGTCACACCCTTTTCATTCCTACTGACTGAAATAAAGGCCACTTAATCGTCCCATGCTCACAAATGCAGATTAGAATATTCACTTCCCTCATGCAACTACACTGAATGAAAGAGGTGCATGTGGTTTACCGTGTCTGTCTGTGTAGACGCGCATTTGAACATTTTTAACCCCCCCCCTTCCCTCAATACGTTTATGATTATAAAAGGGGGAAACAACACCTGCAGTAAATCAATGGGTTGTATCCAGACTAAACTGGCAATTTCCACCAATTCCTACTTCCCGCTACAAATCCCTCTCATGCCATTCCTCAGGGTCTCCTATCCCCCAAGGACCAGCATTTTGTGGAAATTAAGGGGCTGCAAGACAGCTGGAGAGGGAAAGGAATTCAGTGCTCAACCGACTGTTTTAAACTCCACTGTGCATTGATTTCTCTGCATACCAAGTAAAGGAAATGAAAGGTGTGAGGCAGCACTTCAGGTGGAGGATACAATTTGAATGCTGATATTGAGCTACAGTGCAAACATGAAGAAAAAAGAAAGGGGGGGGGGCAGCACTACAGCGGCTGAGATGACTGTTCCCACGACAGCCAATCAACTGCGGAGCATGTGTGAGAAAAGTCCAAAAAATTAAAAAAGAGGAAAGTGGAAGTTCTGTTGCCAGTGCAGATGCCCCTCAACTGACAGTGGTTATGAAATCAAAGAGGAGAATCCCCGTCATGTGGAAACATAAAGCTGAGGGGGGTGTGTGTTCTTATCTTACTCAAGTTCCCAGGGAAATTGGAGGATAAAGCCTCCCAGAAGCACAGCAATTCCCACCCCACACCCACTAAAGGAAAATCCAGAGGTGGAAAGAAGTGCCCCACCATGACAGATGCCTACAGAACAGGAATGCCAGCCCCTCACACTGGTGAGAAGACCAAAGCCAGGTGCTGAGAAGCAGGATGAGGCCGGAGTCTCCAGATAGCTCTTACTCAATGACTCTTGCTTGGTTCCTCCAACATTTACACATATATGGGTTAGAACTTGGGAGTGCACAAATGACAGTTTGTAAGTTGTAACTGGGAACATAGATTGAGTGGCTTCTTTACTGCTTAACTTAGCACCACAGAGATTGCTGGCCGCACACACAAGCATGCCCACAGCAAGATACCTGTTCCACCTCTCAATGCCTGTACACAAAACAAACCAGAATCAGCATTCCAGCACAGACTGCTCTATCCACGCATGCGTGTAGACACACAATGCTTGCAATGCTGTCTTTGTTTCAAACAAAGATGCAGACTGCTGTCCAGCTGGTCTACTTAGGCAGGGTGGCTAAGGAGCGGGACAAGCTCCTTTCAGTTTGGGAGGTAGGTGGGAAGAGAGGCTGGGCAACTGGCAAACCCCTCCTGGCTCTTCCTCCCTGACTCAATCCCACCTCGTCCCCCTTTTACTTTTTCTCTTTGTTTTTTGTTCCAGGAAGACATGACATCAAGAGCAAGTCAAAGTCACAGCACAAGGCACCAAATCTTATCTCACTGGCGCAGACTCTGCCTGCCCCCCCCCTTGCTATGCAGGAGTGCTGGAAGGCACAGGGCCAGCAAGAGATGCACACACACACACACACACATCACTGGTAACACCCACCACCAGGAACGCTAATTTGCAACAGCACACTAAAAACATTCCGCCTGCATCATCTGAGTGCACAGAGTACATCAGAAAGCAATGCAATGCAAATGTGGGGCACACTGGGGCATGCCCCATGGGAACAACATGGTCATGGAGTTCTAGAATGTGTTTGGGGATTCAGGGGCAATGCTCAGTTCCTAAAAGATGTGCCAGAGTTCATGCTGCTCTGAAAAGCCTTTTTGGCTCATTCCAGATGGGAGTGTGGGGAAGGAAGGACTGGTTGTGGCTATGCAATGGGTGAGAGACGGGCACTCTGTGCTCCGTTATTACATAATCTTTTTCATAGCCATGGTTCAAATTAAACTTCACATGAAACAAAGACACCAGGTCTCAGTTTGAGTGTAACAGGCCTGTGTCTCAGTATCTGTTTTCAAAGCTGTGGCCAACCCTTATTTACTGAATGCCAATGTAAAACAGAAAAGTAGTTTAAAATTAGTCCAGAAGCTTAGTAACTGGATTGACATGGAGCGGGCAACAGCAGAAAGGAAATAAAGGGTAGGGGGGGCTAAATCTGGGCAAACAGACTTTGCCTGGCACCTAAAAAAGATAACTTTTAAAGGAGGAACAGTATAGAACTGGAAGAAATAAATGCATTAAAAATACATTGAGTAGCAGAATGTGTGTGGGCATATCCAAAAGTGCCTCTGAGCACATACTGAGTGCATTTCCCTTACTACTGTACTCAGCCCATCCCTGCACATTTGGGATGATTACGAGGCATTGCTTGCCTGCAAGAGGTGCAACCTTTGGGCATGTGGGAGGGGTAGTGGCAGAAATCCATCCTACACCCACTCTTCTCCAGCCGTGCCCAGCCTTTTCATAAAGAATTGTTCTGTCTGTAGGAACAAGGAAGCCAGCAAGTTTCTGAAGAGAGGAGTCAAGATGCCACCAATAAGACAACGAAGGAAGGAGCGTCTGGGAGATAAGCGCCCAGTGATGGAGTGCGAGGCGCCGTCTGCGGGTTTAATCTCAGGTCCCCCTGCCCCAGGCGGCACAGAGGGTCATTTTTCTTAGAGATGAATGCGGAGTTCTGGCAGTGACAGCCTCTCTGCTCAGTGCAGCATCAAGAGGTGCAGAGTCAACAAGAGGCACCGTTTAAAAAAACCACGCCAGCCCTCTGCATCACAGACAGGAGCCAGCTCAGGGGCTAATGCTGTCCCCCTGTCACTAGGACCCACTCCCCTTCCACGACTATAGACGGAATCCAGGAGTCCAAGGTCCCACACTGACCCACACACGCATACACTATTAATAGGGCTGCTAACTCTGGGTTGGGAAATTCCTGGATATTTGAGGGGTGAAGCCTGAAGAGAGCAGGGTCTGAGGAGGGAAGAGACCTGAGCAGGGTTTAATGCCCCAGAGTCCAACCTTCAAAGCAGCTATTTTCTCCAGGGGAACTGATCTCTGTAGTCTGGAGATCAGTTGTCATTCCAGGAGATCTCCAGGCCCCACGTGGAGATTGATAACCGTGTGTCTAACTTACTGAGCCTCTGGGAGTCCAAGAATCCTAGCCTCCTGGGTCTAAGGCAGAGGCATAGCTAGGGTTTTGGGATCTTGGGGCATGGTCTATTAATCCTACTCCCATACACAACTCCCATGCGCTTCTTTGTGCACATACAGTGCAAACACATTATTTCAAAATTCTGTCTCTCCTTCCTTTCACTCTCCTATTTCAGCTTTCTTCAGTTTCCATGCCCCACATGCTGGTTGAGTATGTCACTGCATATTACTGTACAGAATGATAAACCCCCCAAAGTCTTCTTCACCATTTACTTTACCCTTTTAAACACAATTAAGAATAAATGATCCTTTACAATATACACAAAAGGTACTAAAAGCTTCCACAGTGTGTTTAATGCCATACGCAAAGTGGGACACTGACCGAAAGTATATCTTTTGTGAAAGTCAGCTCTATCCTTCCTGCAGAGGAGAATTCCAGGTAGGCCACCCTGGATGCTGGCGGGCAGTGTTACTAGGCTCTACCTCCAGTAGTTCACTAGGCCTCGCTGCTGCTGGTCTGTAGCAGCCAGGGCTCGACCCACAGCACTCCTAGTGGTGGGGAGGAGTCACTGCAGGGTGGGAGATGCGGACCCACCACTGCTGCTTAAGCAGTGACTCGCAAAAGTATTGCAATAAATGTTTGTCTTTAAGGCACCACTGGACTTTTGTTTTATTTTGCTGCTTCTACAGTCAGGGATGGAGTTGCACTAATAATGCTAATACATCTACAAAGCAGGCAACAATTGCTTGCGGCAGCCACACCACTAGGCTGGGCCCTAGAGTCCCAGGTCTCTGAGGCAACTGCCCCACCTTGTCCTATGAGCACTAGGCGGCCGTTGTTCTGAGAGCTCTGAGACCTCCTCCATCACTCCATCACTCAACCCCTTCATCTTCTTCAGTGTCGGGCTGGATTATGGTGGGCCAGATTCAGGGCTTACAGTGGATCATTCCTACACAAGGCAGAACTCTCTCCCTCGCTCAGAAACCAAGAAAGGGTCTTTAGGAACAGCCAAGAGGAGGGACCCATGACTCCATGTCTGAGCATCTGCTCAGAGAGAGCCAGTTTGGTGTAGCGGTTAAGAGTGGCAGAACTCTAATCTGGAGAGCCAGGTTTGATTCCCCACTTCTCCACCTGAAGCAAGCTGGGTGACCTTGGGTCAGTCACAGCTTCCCAGAGCTCTCTCAGCCCCACCCACCTCACAGGGTAATTGTCATGAAGATAATAACAACATTCTTTGTAAAGTGCTCTGAGTGGGTGTTAAATTGTCTTGAAGGGTGAGATATAAACTGAATGTTGTTATTGCTGTTGTTGTTTGCATGCAATGGTCCCAGGTTCAGTCCCTGGCATTTCCATTTTAAAAAGAATCAACTAATAGATGATAGCAAAATTTTCTACCTAAGACACTGGAGAGCTGCTGATCGCCAGAGTACACGAGATAGACCTTGATATACAGGGGTCCGACTCCACAGCAGGCAGAGTACCAGAGTACAAGTCTTCCCTGACCCAGAAGCCTTTCCCTCAAATCCCAAATGCATGGACGCTGATTGTTGTTAGCTAGCTGTCAGAGGAAAGCATTCTGTTCATGTTCAAAAGCACCCTGAGCTGAAACATAATAAGGTAATAGATACTGAGGCTCAGCGCTTGAGAACTGTGTCAAAATTTGAAACTCTGAAATTCTAAAATTTGACCTAAGGCGGCACTCCCAGAGGTAGGGATTTGGGAGAACCCAAGAGCTCTAGTTCCTCTTGAGTTTTCTCTCCAGAACAATGTAAGACGCCCTTGCCATACCTCTTTATGGGCATTCTTTTAAAACTCTTCCCCAGCACTCTTCCACTGTGCTGCCAACTTCAGAAAATATACCACCACACCAGTTAATTTTGGGGCTACTGCAGCCAGTAAAATTAAGCAGCATCTGTATGACATTTTAAAAATTATTATCCCCTACCAAAATATGGAACTCCCTACTAGTAGAATGGCCAATACCAATGATATAGCAGACTTTAAAACCCACACTGACATTAATCCTCAGAAAACAGGAATATATGCCTCAAGGAAGAAAGATGTGCAAGGCTGGGGGCACTTGAGGCTCTACAAAAAAAGTCAACTTACCGTCATGTTAAAACTAATTTACATTTACAGCTTAAGGGAAACCCAATGCCATGAAGATGCAGAAAGTGAAAGAATAGCCAAGCAATGATATATTCTGGTAGTACCCCAGTACTACAAAACCCATTTGAACTCTCTGGAGATGACCACAGTCAGAGGCAAGAGACTGGGTTGGACAGATTATTTTTCTGACCTGAGATGCCCGGATCTTGGTTCCTTTTCTCTGTTGCTGGAATGGACTTTCTGCCCTCCAAGCTGCCATAACTCATCAAATCTGAGTACTCTTTTACAAGAGACGTCCTTGAATTCTCTCACACTAGTCCACAAGGCAGCATAAATGCAAAATTAAAAAAAAAAACCAAACAGGCAGTGTTCCTCTTGCAGTGTTCACTCTACTACAAATATAAGTTAGTTACCAAGCCTGGGTAACAGCCACCAGACTACAAGCCAAGGTACTCTGGGAATTGTAATTTTATGAAGATATTTAGGATTCAGGATTCTCAGCACTCTCACAGGAACTATACTTTCCAGTTTTGTTTTGTTTTTTAGGGAGGAGTCCATGACATTCGAGCTATGAATGGATTTATACCTGTAATGCAGAACAAAGGTGCACTTAGAGGGAACCAGATGAAAGAAAAATTGGCCAGAGGAAGGTTAATTGGCCCATGACATGTTTTAATTAAACAATCATGAAATGGGGGGGGAGGGGGAATCAGGAGCCACAGCAAAATGCTTTGGGAAGAAACAGGTGGTTTCCTATTTGATTCCTTTCCTGATTTTTGCCCAATCCAGACATTCTGGGGAGGGGAACTGGAGGCACACAGGCCTTCCTTGGCAGCTGACTGCAGCCCCTTACAAAAGCCCACCTTGCTGCTGCAGAAGTATCATGCTGTCAACTGGTGAGAGCCTGAGCAAGTCTGTGCATTACACTAAAATGCTAGCAGTATCTGCTGTTCCAGACCTTTCAGACAGTCCAGATAAGTCACGGGCTTCTGCCGCTGTGTCTTCCCAATCACACCGACCCTGATGCTTCCAGCTCTCGAAGTGGTTGTCTGAGCATATGTCAGATTTGATTGCCAACTCTGCTCGTTAGGGGGTAATTTAGCTCAAGCGGCAAGCATCTTTATGGAGAGGATTGTATTTTGATTCGGGCTTCGTTTGTGATTCCCTAGCATTTTGTAGCTGAGGCAAGGGGGTGGAGGTGGAAGAGATTTTTGGCTGCTTTGGCTGAGGAAGTGCCAGAAATGGAAACTGCTTCTCAGAATGTAATGGTAGCAATAAAAACGGACAAGATCCACCTACTGGATGCTGTCCCTGGAGCTGTCATACATGTTTCCTTACAAAGGAGGGCACTTAAGGACAGTCGAGCACGGATAGCGTGTCATACAAACACACCAAACATTTCCAGCACTGATACAACAACATTTTTCACAAGTCTTCCTTCACTAAGATCTCTTCCCTTGCAGAACTCTGCAAGCCACAAGAAAGGAAATTAGATTAGGTGTTGATTTTTAAAAGGGTTGCGCTTGTTCTACTGGGAGAGTGGGAGAGGAGGTCATCTCTAAATAATCATTCCTTTACTGCGATGTAATACCTCCAGGTTCGCAATGGTCCCTCTGGAACTTCTTGGCCCATTTACTAGACGGCCAGAGATGTATGGCTGAGGAGGTTTGGAGTTCCACCTCTTTGTGACCAAGCCTTGCAAACTTCATTTCTGCCAAACGAGGCACTGCGAACACAAGATGCTCGTGGCTCAGTGGATGAGCGTGTGCTCGGCATGTTGAAGATTTCCGGTTCAATCTCTGGTGTTTCGAATTAAAGGATCTCACATAAGAGATGTTGGGAAAGATCTTTCTCTGTCTTATACCTTGGAATTGTAGCCAGAGACCTCTCCCACATGGCCACATTCTCCTGTGGAAGGTCTGGTGCAGCTGCAACTGTGATGTAGCACAGCAACAACGGGGCTTCCATGTGGAGGATTCCCCTTGCATTTTCCTCATGGCAGCTATGCCACCAGGGGAGAGAGTCTTCTTAGACTTTTTAAAGACCAATAATCGACATATTGATTTACCATTTATCAGTATATCAATCATGATGTAAATTAATGTGTTTTTAAAAGTTTTAAAAGCCTTCCCCTCCCATCATGCATGGAGTGTGTGTGAACAGTCACAACAGAGACTGGGAACTGAAAACTGATGATGTGGGCAGGACTGGGAAAATCCAGGCCTTCCTGCTCACACAGCAGCCATCATGGCTTGGCTGCCATTTCCCCCAAAATATCGCAGCAAAGCAGGTTTGGGAAAGGTCCCAGAAAAGATGAGGAAAACCCAAGCACTGCACAAAAGAGCTGCACAAAAGCACCACAGTGAGAGACATTCTCTAGCTCAGGGCTTTTTTTCTGGGAAAAGAGGTGGCGAAACTCACTGGGTTGCCCTTGGAGAAAATGGTGACATGGCTGGTGGCCCCGCCCCCTGATCTCCAGACAGAGGGGAGTTGAGATTGCCCTCGGCGCCGCTCAGCAGCGCGGAGGGCAATCTAAACTCCCCTCTGTCTGGAGATCAGGGGGCGGGGCCACTGGCCATGTGACCGTTTTCAAGAGGTTCCAGAACTCCGTCCCACCACGTTCCAGCTGAAAAAAAGCCCTGCTCTAGCCTCTCATTTGACCTTCAGGATTTTTTGTTATAATTATTGATTGTGGACAAGGCCAGCAATTTGTCAGGAGCTGCAAGGAGGAGGAGGAGGAGGAGGGGGACACAAAGAAGAGCTTACACTCTAGTACGTATGCATGTTATCGTAAAAGCCCAAACACTGGTGAATGCTGACATACGCTTGCCATTCTCAACATTTTAGGAAACCAGTGGGAAAGGTCAGAAAATTCTGGCATGAACTGGTAAATTATGAAAACATCTCTCTTCATTCAATTATTTTTGGCATTCATCAGTATATATCGAGAACCAATATTAAATGATAATTCCATGTGGGTAGCCTTTTTAGTCTGCAGCAGTCCAGCAAAACAGGAGTCCACTGGACTCCTTCTTTATTTAAGCAATAAATGACACTCATTTCCACTTTTTATTAGTAAAGGTCAGCATTTAATAAGAGAGGCTACGGAACTGCTGGAAATGTGAAAACATCAGTTGCTTTTCGGGCACTCTCTTCCTTGCATTGTGATTTATATGCTCATAAAAACTAGGGAGGGGGGGCTGAAGAATCGTCAGTAGGAGGAACCTTTTGGAAATCCCACCCCACCTCCTCATTCTGTGCCTTTAGGACTGAATAAGCTTTTAGGGACAGGAGTAAGCTTTCTTCTTTCCCCATCACTTTTTACCTGAATCAGCAGCTCCCCACATTCTGTGCTCCTAGAGCATGTTCAGTCCTTACTGAGAGCCAGTTTGCTGTAGTGGTTAAGAGCAGCGGGACTCTAATCTGGAGAACCAGGTTTGATTCCCCACTCCTCTGTTTGAAGCCAGCTGGGGGACCTTGGGTCAGTCACTGCTTCTAGGAGCTCTCTCAGCCCCACCCACCTCACAAGGTGATTGTCGTGAGGACAATAATAACACACTTTGTAAAGCGCTCTGAGTGGGCATTAAGTTGTCCTGAAGGGTGGTATATAAATCGAATGTTGTTGTTGTTGTTACTACTACTACTACTACTACTACTACTACTACTACTACTACTACTACTACTACAAGGCTGGTGGATTGGGGAAGGTGCTTTAGTTGGTTTACAAAGCCATATTTTCTCCATACCTGGGGGGGGCAGAATTTGTGCATGTAGAGAACCCCCAGCATGTCAGTGGGTGGTTTGACTTTGCTGTTTCCATGACTGACACAGAGGTCAGACGCTGAATATAATGATGCAGCTGCATCATTAGTCCATCTCACTCAGTATTGTATATTCTGACTGGTAGTGGCTCTCCAGGGTCTCAGGCCATGTCCACATCCTTCTCTAAATTAACTGCCAACAAACCGACAGATGTGTTTATTCCAACAAACTGATGTCCGCAGATGTGCAAAGAACACAAATAATTAAGGGAGAAAAAGAGCAGTTGCAGCATTTACTTATAATGAAACCTACTTCTGGGTAAATGCGTAAGTTTGCCCCCTGAAAGGCCAGACGGGAGTGTTCATAGTGCCCACAAGAAGACTGTCAGCCTCCGCGTAGGTGTGCTTGGGATACATGGGGGTATTCTCACCAGCTAAAGTGGCTGAAATTTGCCAGGACATCTGATTAATCACACAGGTTTGTCACTGCGGCATTGGTATGTCTCTCCCTCTAAACAGATGTCATGAGGAGGAATTAGTTGTTTTTAGTCTTAATGTGTTGATTTAAAGGTTGTTTTATTAAATTGTTTTGCATTGTTTTTACATAGTTGTGACCTACCTACAGTCTTGGGAGAAAGGTGAGTATATAAATATTTGTGCATTTTATTTGTTTATTTATAAGTCTTGAGGTACTTCCTCGCTAAATAGGAACTTGGGAGTTTGATGCATGTATAAATCAACATCCTCAATTACTAGAAGAGTAAAAATGGGACATATTGGGTCAGCTGTTCAGCACAAGGGAAAGTCCACAAAGAACACACAATGCAACAAAAGCATAAAATGACAGGTTGGGGGGTGGGGTGGTATGGCAGGATTCTCAGCAGTGGCCAAAGATGTGTACCTCTGAGGAACACAAACTGCCTTTACTAATCTTCTGCACCATTGATCATCAACCTTTTTATGACATGGGACCACACATTCCAGGAAGCAGCCTGGGGGCCCATCGAGCTTCAAGCATGAAACAGGAAGTCACATGACATCGTAGTTGTGTGACAGGAAGAGGAGGGGTCAGTGTTATAACTTCACCAGTGCTAAGGGGGGGGCAGGACCATGGCCAGCAGATCAAGAACAGGAAACACGAGCTGAGTGAGCACCAGGAGGTATACCATCATAAAGTAGAAGATACGGATCACAGCCATAGAGACAGGGCAAGAATCCAGCCAAAAGGACAAAGCAAACGTGGAGACTGATTTGGGTGGGCAGCGGTTGAGGTTTGCTGGGTGAAAAGAAAGCAAGAAAGAGACAGAAGACAATGCAGAGCTTGGTGGGCTGTCTCTCAACCTGCCAGCGCACCATCCTGTTGCCCCTCAAAGCCAGCGTGCAAAGAGAAGCAGGAGATGTGCTCGCATACACACCAGCAGCAGAGCACTGTATATAAACGTGCAAGAAAACTATGATGGATCCATACGGCTTGCAACTTGGATTGCCATCCTCCACATGGCAATCCAGACTAGTCTCCAGACTACAGAGATAAGTTCCCCTGGAGAAAATGGTTGTTTTGCAGGATAGGCTGTATGGCATTATACCCCACAGAGATCCCTCCTCCCTCCAAACCCTGTCCTCCCCAGGCTGTACCCTAAAAATCTCCAGGAATTTTTCAACCCTAAGTTGCAACCCAGAAGTAGGGGCTTCATTACCCATCTTAGGGCTATGACCCATGGATTGGAGACCTCTGCCCTATACACTAGCTGTTCCTTCTAACCAGAGAGAAAGTAACGACTGTGGGCTGGGAGCAGCTCAGCGGATGTGACTGAGGGTGCAAGAGAGAATCACACTCAGCTGAGCATCTGGGAACAGAAGCAGTTGTTTCTAGGCAGGTCCCATCTGGTGCTGGGACTGGCTCCCTGTTTAACTGTCACCTCTACCAGCCAAAGAGTGCTGTGAATTATTCTTCTGTGACCAAACCAGAGAATCATCTCATGTGTTTTTATCACTCTCACAAATCTGAAAGTTTTTCCAAAGTTCTTCCAAAGCAAAGACCATCAGTTTAAAGGGGGCACAGCGTCAAAGTGGCCTATCACATACACACACACACACACCCCACATGCGCACACAGTCACACAGCCGGTGCCTTCACAAGCCGTGCTCTGCATTTCAAGGGGTACCTATGGAATTAATACTGTAGAAGAACAGATGTAAAAAGTGTTCTAGTGAGCCTGAAAATCCACATGGGATGCTCAACTGCTGTTTACAAAATCCTTACAGACCACCAGTTACAGCATAATGTTTCTCACACCCATCGATATGTACAGGAGCATTACAACTGTGGCACTATGCTCCTCCCCTCCACCCTCCAAAAGTCTCTCCTTGCTCCCCCCTCCAAAATGTCCAAGAGCAGAACTGGAATGAAAAGCAAACCCCCCTCCCCATGCATGACTCCTATGTTTTGTACAGTGCCTACTGTACCTTGGTTCCAAGAAAATATTTCATAAGAGGGAAGGATATTCACCTCCTCATCAGAGGCGATCCCAAATATGCTTTTTTGACCAGGTTCTTCTACTGATCTCCATCAGCTACACACTGCCACACACACACACCATGCTTGTCCCAAGTATTTTCACACCTTCGTCAGTAAGTCAAAATCACACATGTTCTTCCAACTCTGATCTTAATGACAAACAGCGACAGAGACCAGAGGCAGGGAAATAGGATCCTCTCTGGAATCTGCTCCCTAATGCAACTGCTTTGGGTGGATTCTCAGTAAGACCAGTCCTGCAGGTATACATAGACACAAATACACACACACACACATTTCCGCACACACATTTCCTTCCGAAGCAAATTCTGCAGTGGAAGCAACAGTTTGATTCCCATCTCCAGCGTCTCATAGCACACAGTTTATGTATTTTCAGATAAGATGGTACACTGGAGAGGACCAGCAACTAGCAAGGAGGGAGCTGCCTGCTAAGGTTACAACAAGGCAAGAAACTCCCCTTTCCAGGTGAAACAAACTGATCCCTGCATATGATTTTCTCCTGAACAGGGGAGTGGACTCTACACTGCAAGCCTTCCCTGGCGCACTGGGTTATTCTAGGTGGAGGAAGAGGAGGAGAGAGACATTTCAGCACTTTAAAAGAATGCCCTGCTCCTGGCTGCTATCCCCCTTACCATAATGCAATTGACAAACAATGCACCCCCCAAATACCCTCCCTCCATTCAGCAGTACAAGGAAAAGACGCTGAGTCACAGCCCAGCTTAGTTCAAAATTGGAAGGGTCGGATATATTTATCAAAATGGCGGGGAAGGTAATATGTGGCAAAGATGTTTTGCACACCTTTCTTTGTTCTGCCACGCATTTCCACACCTTGATTCTTTTTAAGTGTAAGATTTGTGGTGTTCCTGCAAGAGATACCCCCATATTCCTAAATGCTCCGCTCATCTGAATGAAGATGTCCCTCAAAACCTCAGCTGCCCCAAACAAAGTATCTGCTCAGACACCCCCCCTTCCAATTCTATGCACACAAGGGAAGAACAAGCAGCAGCTTCCCCTAAGGGAAAGATGCCCTTCGCACACCACCGGACACGCTTCAGGCCCTGAGTGGGGAGGGCCAAAACCCAGAAACCTCCCCATTCTCTGAGACAAATATTTGCAACTCACAAAAAACTCTGCACACCCCACAGAAAATCCACCCCACCCCCCTCAGAAATTATACAGGGCACTGGTGTCGTAGTGTTAAGGGACAAGATGGACTCACCTTCCACTGTGAGTTCCTCTACAGGGATCCGGCAAGACATAGTGGAAGAAGAAAGAGAAAAAAAGAATGTCAGTAACACTGAGAGTACCATTTGGGGGGGGGTTGGGGTTGGGGGGAGAATTGCATTACAAACATAGCCTTAACATGATGCAGGATGAAGCTACTGCCTTGTGGGCTGTGAATCTGGGCACTTGTCCAAAGTCTGCCACACCCTAAACAATCCCACCTGCACACCTTAAGCGCTGCTCCTCCTGTCTCACGATGTCACTGAAGCCTCTTGTGGCGCACTTCCATGCTTCTCAGCTGCATGCATATACAACAGGCTTCATTACCACCTTCTCCAGAACTCCCCCAAGGGGCAGTGTTCAACATGACTGAGCAATGTGCCAGACTGTACCTCAGCCAACTGGGAGCCTAAGCCAGGTTTTCATCACAGTGCGCGTGCATCCATGTGTATTGCAAAGCAGGGTGGCAAACACCCACCACAGTGATGCAATATATATACACACACACACAGAGGAACCAAGAGGAAAAATGGCAAAGAGAGGTTGGGGGAATCAATACCCCTAGGCCTTTCAACATAAGCACCACGCTCAGGAAAGTTTGAGTTATGTTTATAATGAATTTCCGGATCATAACTATCCTTCCCCCACCCCAGCTCCACTTCTAGGGCTTATGTATGTTTCCCTTTTAGACTTCACTAGTAATCAGTGTGTGTTGGACGCTCTGAGAGTACCTTGAGTGATTGTAGATGCACTTTGAGCTCCCTGTTTTGAGGGACACAAATGCCTCAAAACACAGCAATCATGCTGTCTTAGGACAGGCAGCAGAACGAGGTGCTATAATTTTGAGGCAACACCACAGGCTGTACCACTTCAGACTGTAGGCGGGGGAGTCACATTTTTAATGCTTCCCCAAGTAAAAACTCATTGCTAATAAAAACAAAAATGAACACGTCTTAGCAAAAAGTTCTAGTCTAGCTCATTATATGCTGTGCTTGTTTGCCATTTTAGGAATTATTAATGTTGGTACTTTTGAAAAAAAAAAGAATCATCCCTCTGCAGTATATAGTGGTAGAATCCTTTCTACTGCCTCGGCACACAGCCACCTGATTAGCACCTCATTTGGCTACATGGGTACACCAAGCCTTAGCCTAAAAGGGTTGTTGGCCCTCCTTAGTAACTGGCTGGACTGCTGTGTGAGATGGGATCCTGGACTAGATGGGTTCTTCAGAGTGTGACAAGTTTCATCTCCCTAGAAAGTGTGGGAACAACTTAGAGCCAAACTACAAGTGATGTCTTGCACATGTTGGACACTAGTCGGCTTCCCTCAAGTTTTGATGGGAAATGTAGGCATCCTGGTCTTGCAGCTGTAATGGAGAGCCAAGCTGTAAAACCAGGGCGCCTACATTTCCCATCAAAACTTGAGGGAAGCTGACAAGTGTCCAACCTGTGTAAGGCGTCACTTGTAGTTTGTCTCTCAGTTATCTAAGAGCCAGTTTGGTGCAGTGGTTAAGAGCGTGGGACTCTAATCTGGAGAGCCGGGTTTGATTCCCCACTCCTCCACTTGAAGCCAGCTGAGTGACTCTGGGCTCATCACAGCTCTCTGGAGCTCTCTCAGCCCCACCCACCTCACAGGGTGTTTTGTTGTGGGGATAATGATAACATACTTTGTAAACCGCGCTGAGTGGGCATTAAGTTGTCCTGAAGGGCGGTATATAAATTGAATGTTATTATATTATTATCATCTGTGGGAAAGCTTTAAGCCCCCACTTGCCCAATTTTGTGGGAAACGTTATCTTGTTCAAATTTAGACAGGTAGCCCTGTTGGTCTATAGAACAGGAGGATTTGAGTCCAGCGGCACCTTAGAGACCAAAGAGGTACTCAAGATGTATCTGAGGAAGGGAGCTCTGACTCTTGAAAGCTCATACCCTGAAAATCTTGTTGGTCTCTAGGGTGCCACTGGACTCAAATCTTACCTTGTTCAGATGATTCAAGACTGAGGACAAGAATTGCACCATATTGCAAGCTTAGTGGGAAGTACCCTAACGACTCTAATACCCCTGTGACTGAGTCAATAGGCAAGTGAATCAGAGACAAGCATATAATTCCCCTTATTTTTAAACTGGATGTTCCACATAAGGATGGATTGGGTGCCCAAAATGCACTAGCGGGAGAGCAGGGGGAGGTTGATGCTAACTGGAGATCCCTGGTGTAGCAAAATCACAACTTTAAACAACAACAAAAAAAACCCGCTCCTCCAAGCTCCCCCTCCAAATGTTGGAAAATGAAGTATGTACATATCTCTTGCACTCATGCTGCCATGGAGCCTTAACAGTATGCAAATGCAAGCCCGCCATGGCCACAACATGCCGTTGGGCTGAAGAGATAGGAGAGTATTGAGTGAGAGATGGAGAGAACTTAACACCCAATTTCTCACCCTTAATAGGATCCTTTCAGTGGCTGCTCACCGTTTACAAGATCGCAGGGAGCAGGAACTGGCCTCAGGTCTCTCTCCCTCACCCAACTCCCTGGAGCCCAATTCACCCTCCTCCCACCCCACAGGAGACTCACAGGGGTCCCTCTGCTTGAGCCAGATACTTCATGGCTCTGCTGCAGGGCTGACATATCACAACTGGGTCAGATACAAGCGAGGAGGGGACAGAAAGCAGCTCCAACTTGTCACCCACCACACCCAATTGCCCCTGTTCTCAGTCACTGAAAACAGGGGCAGCATGTTCCCCCCACACAATGTCCATGCACACCCCAGGTAGGTGCCACCAACACATCTCCTCATGGTTATAGGCAAAGGTGGAGAGGAGTGTCTTCTTTGTTGTCCCACACCTTTCCAGAAACTGCAGACCATTCTTTTTCTCCAGTGCTGCAGTAGAAAAGGAATCTTGCCTTTCTCAAGCATACATCTATCCTTCTGGCTGCATATATCTTACCCACCAGAGGCTGGCACCAGAGGTTGGCACTGTGGGGCCCCCACCAAGACCCACTTCCTAGTGTGGGGAGGAGAAGGCAGAACTTAAGCTCTGATCTTGCCACCCATTGAGAGCGGTCAAAGAAGCAGGCTGCAAGAAAGATAAGGAGCAGCTCACAGGAGAAACAGCCCCATTTGCTTGCTCGTCTGTCCTTCTTCTCCCACAGGACAGCAGTGGGGATTGGGATCTAGCTGGGCTCATTCCCTGATACCAACTGGTGAGAAAATGAGAGTGAATGAAAGATGGATGCTAATCTTCTTCACTGCCATTCCCTCCAATACTTGACTGCCCACACAGGAAAGAGTGGGTGTGTGAGTTTCTGAGAAACAGCAGCTCCCCCTCTGGCTGCCTACTCACTGGTTCACCCTCTTACTTGGCCCACAGGAAAAGATGAGCGAGCAGAGAGGAGTATGTCAGCCCCTGAGAATGTCTCATACAAGGCCCACCCCAAACTGAAACACCAGAGGCCCTGATGAATTCTGACTGGCTCTGTGCTAGAGTGTTCACCAATGTTTGTTATTAAGGGAGCCTCACACCACATCTTTGGACTCACAGCAGCAAAAAAACGTCCCATTTTCTGATTCTTCTGGGAAGAAATTTCCGTTTCCTGGATGGCCTGAAAGTACTTTAGCCTTCTGGAACTACCTTAGCCATTCTGAGCCTCACCTCCATGTTCAGATTTGTCTTGTAATCAGGGAGCCTTGAATTATGCACACATCAAATTTCAGGTCATATGCAGTGAGACTAACAATGCTAACAGCCCATGAGTGCATCAGCCAGTGAAGCCTTTGCATCTTTATAGATGTCAGAATTATAAAACACATGAATCAATATATCTAATAGTCAGCCCCATCTGTAGATACTTAAATCTGCAGATGGGACCGTGTAGACAGACGGGAGATTTTTCAACACACTTGGGGGACTCCCCAGGTTTGCAAAAAAAATCTGAAAAGTTTTTAAAACATGGAACGGGATTCAAAATCCTCCCAAACAGAGAAACGCTGTCTGTGCAAGTGTAAACAACATGACTCCATCATCTGGCACTATCTGCCCTCCTTGCCATGTATGTGAGATTTTGGAATAAGGGAGGCTCACCAGCACTTGAGCCACACAGGAGGGGGAGGGCAGGAGCCACTATGCAAACCACTTGCTCCCCCCCCCCCGCTCCAAGTAGAGTGCTAGGGAAGAAGGAAGACGGGTGGCAGAGGAAGGCAAGTAGGCAGGCAGAAGGGGGGGGACAGGCAAGCAAGATTTCCCCTCCCTATGGGTTTCCCTGTTGGAGGAGCCACTGCTGACCCTACCCCCATCCCTCCTTCAGCTGCTGAGACAGCAGTAGAGCCTGATGGTGGAGTGGAACATGAAAAATGGGACTAGCCCCCTCCCCTCTGATGTGTGAGCCAGTCGGGCAGGCTGGCAGAATGGGGCTTTCCTCCCCCATGAATCTCCTGGGTCCTCATTTGTATTATAATATAGTAGAATTTTTATTGCACTGTTTTCAATTTTGCCTCGACTCTTAACAAGAAAGGCGAACTACCAATGAAGTCAGTAAATAAAAGGATTTTTTTTAAATTTGCAATTAATAGCCATACCCATTTCACCGATCAGTGCAACCTTCTCAGCACTCACCAAATAATGACCAACAACACATCACCTCTTCCCTGGGGAGTCATAAGAGCCAAGCTGAGCAAGACTGCCCCCCACGCCTTCCAATTGACCAAGTCAAGGCCATGCCTGAATTCTGTGATGCACAATTAAAAAGAGTGCTTCTGAGCATGCACAGAATGCTCTTCCCTCAGTGATACACAACCACAATAAGTTGTGTGTGATTCTCAAGAATGGAGGCAGACCAAGGCATCAAAGGATTCCGAGAGCTGAGCTATTAGCCATTATTATCCAGGGACAATTAAAAATTCACATGTCCTGTTGGTGATTAATGACTTAATCCATTGGATTTATTGGTTTATGCTTTCAGGCCAACAGGATTCATATTTTAAATTCTGATTACGAAACCCAGTCAGACCTGTTTGCAAGTCTCTTCAAACCCCCTGCTGCCATCACCTTGAAACTAATTTTTCAAAGGCCCCATTAGTTGCCGTAAGGAGCGTGCACACACACACACACACACAATACAAACACACAGCCACACACATACTTTGTAGCTGAATTTGCAGTTTGGGGTTTTATAGCACTGCTTGGGGGAGGAGTTCTTTTTCAAACCAGTATTTTAATTTCATTTATTTCTATTGATGGACACAGTTTTCTGTCTTTTCCTTATTACTGAAGCCAGAGAAAAGCAGTCCTCCATCTAGTACAGCATCCTGTCTCATACAGCAGCCAACCAGTTGCCCTGGAGGGCCAGTGAAGAGGGCACAGAGGTCTAGGCCTGCCCCAGCGTTGCCTCCCAGCAAGGGTATTCAGAGGTTTGCTGCCTCTGCCCACATGTATATCTTAGATGGGAAGACTGCAGCAAAGATCCACTTATTGGTTTACAAGTAAAAGTCCACCTGTAAAGTACAGAAATGCCTTCTTCTTTTTGCCCACTTTGCAACAGTTGGTGAAGAGTGAGGAAGAGGTGATCTGTACCGCAGTGCAGATTTTAAAGGCTCCTAGGACCTGCAAGGGAAACCCACCCAGTAAGCCCCACACCAGCCCAACCTTTGCCAGCTATCCTGCACCTGACAGCACTGCTTTGATGGTGCAAACATCAGTGATTGCACATACGGAGAAGGCAGGAAGAAAGCCTGAATCCCTCAGCAGGGAACTAGACTAAACCTTCCAGACAGCAGCCATCTGAATCGAGGTCTCCCCCCTCCTTCAAAGGCCACACTGACACACACACACCCCACTTTCCTCTCCTACTGCAGATAGTCCTCAACATCCTAATTACATGTAACGTTCCCTGGCATGGCTCATGACTATATACAGATATTTTAAAATTTATTTTACTTATACCCTGCTTTTCTCCCCAATGGGGACCAAAGCAGCTTACATCATTCTGCTTTCCTGCATTTTATCTTCACAACAGCCCTGTGAGGTAGGTTAGGCTAAGAGTGTGACTGGCCCAAGGTCACCCCAGCAAGCTTCCATGGCAGAGTGGGGATTCGAACATGGGTCCCCCTGGATCCTAGTTCAACTCTCTAACCACTATACCACCCTGGATTTGCAGCAGCATTAAGGAGCATTAAGAAAGCAATTGGAAGGGAGCACATGAGACAACAAGGACAGCCATCATGGCAGGAAGGTCTACACAGAGGGTGGTAGGCAAAGGTTTCCAAGCCATGCCCTTGTACTCTCACAGCCAGAGGTCCTACAACCCACATTGGCCACAGGGATTACCATGATCATCATTCCCCCTATAAATTTAAAATTCTCAGTCTCTGTGGGCGTGCGTGCACACACACATTCATGGCTTTCCTCCCACAAGTCCAGGATGGGATGGAGCCAAACAGTTGGTTCTATCCTCCTCTTCCCACCTCTGCTGAATGACCTCCACTGCAAGGGTCGACCTAGAAAACCAGCACAAACTAGCTGCTTTCATGCCCACAGGGGAAGGGAATGATCAATACGCAGAAAATAATGAAGATAGTTTTGTGGATAGCCATGTTGGTCTGCAGAACAGCAAGATTCTGCTGCAGCAGCGCCTTAAAGATTTTCAGGATATAAGCTTTTGAGAGACAAGTTCCCTTCATCAGATATCTGACTCGTGAAAGCTTATACGCTGAAAACCTTGTTGGTCTTAAAGGTGCAACTGAAATCAAATCAGAAAATCACAAAGTGTTTCCTAACGATCACATTTTTATCCCACCCTTCCCCTCCAAAGAGGCAGCACGTATGATTCTATTCTTCTCTTTCAGTTTATCCTTATTACAGCCCTGCAAGTTAGGCTGGCTGAGAAAGGATGACTTGTCATGGTTACCTAGGAAACCTGAGAACTAAGTGGAGATTCAAACCTGGCTCCCTGAGGGCCTAGTCCAACCCTCTGTAACCACTACACTGATGCTTAAGCATCAGTGATTTAAAAGAACAAGGTAGCATATAAAGAGTTTTGTCCATTTTCTGAGCTAACCAAGAAAAGCAGCGGCAATAGTAGGACACAGCCAAGAGGCAGGGAAGGGTTCACTCAGCCCACTGGAGATGGCCTGGGCGCAGAGGTCCATTGCTCCACTAGTAAATAAAGCCAGTAGCATTACGCACATTTGCAGAATGCAAATCACCTTGGCGTGTGCTTATGCATGCACATTATCACTGGTGGTGAATTACCTGGCCCAGAGCTGCAAAACTGGATAATCTGGAAGCTACTTCAGGCAGAGAGACAATGCTAAGGTTCATAGCAAAGGAGTTCCCATTTCCACACCTTTGCATCTGGCCCTCTGCAGAGTCCCAGATCAAGTACCTCTCATTGCTCAGTTACTGGCCTGGGGCTCTTTGCAGACTCAACCCAGGCTCTACTTTTATGGGGAAAGGGGCTTTCTCCATTCTCACTCCAGAGAAGCTGAGATTCCAAGCTGCCAAACGACAGACTGACCGGGATACACAACACCGAAGCATCCTGGGGGCTGGTTCCAGCAGAAGGTTAAAGGGAGAAGGGCAAACTCATACACCACTCTGGTGACAAAACCAAACCAAAATAGTTTATGCTATTAATAGCAAGCCATGAGTGCAACAAAACAAACAGCATCTTAGTACGAAAAAAGCAGAGCTTTTGCCACTCTCTTCTCCACATCATCCCCCTGCCCCGCTATAAGGCAGAACACAGTTTGCATCAGGACCATGGACAGTGGCTGGGCCAGCACAGCAACTCTGGTGGTAGGCAAGGGAAGGGGAAAGCTTTTCAGAGAGGCCAAAGAGAAACACTCCAGCCTCCCTTGCCATCTCTGCAGACACCGCAGAGGTTAAGTTTTACTCAGGAGAATTAGCGACAGAGGAAGAAGCCTCTCTTTGGCTCCAGTACAAAAAACTGGCAAATCTGTGAACTGGGTATTCTTTGGAGCTTGGTATAACGACTGGAGTGTTGCACTGTGATCTGGGAGACCTAGATTCAAATCCCCACTCTGCATGAAGCTTACTGGGAGTCTGGACCAGACATTCTCTCGCAGCCTCTCCTACCTCACAGGGTTGTTGTGAGGATAAATGAGGAAGGGAGAACCATATTCGCTGCCCTAATCTCCATGGAAGAAAGGTAGATTAAAATGCACTGGATAAAAATGCACTGGATTGTGGCTTGGCTCACTTACTATTTTTTATTTATTTTTATTTTATTTTTCAAAACCTATACCCTGCCTTTCTGCCCTCATAAAGACCACCAAGGCAGCTAACTAATTAAAAGATACACAATAAAAATCACATTTTAAAAACCATTAAAACCAACATCATTAAAACAATTAAAAACAGGGCTAAAATACATACAAAAGCAAATGCAACATTGGGCAGGAAGGCAGGGATCACTGACAGAATGCCAAATGAAACAAAAATGTCTTCACCCACTGGCAGAAGATGGCAGCAGATGGGGATGGATGAGTCTCCCTGGGGAGAGAGTTCCAGAGTTTTGATGCCACAACCAAGAAGGTCCTTTCCCAGGTTGCCACATACTTAATCTCAGAAAGGAGGGTGCCCAAAGCAGGGCCTCTAAAGGTGACCATAGTGATCAGGTAGGGACTAGAAGGTGTTTGCTCCAAGGCCCTTTCCTATAATGCCTATCCTCTCTGGCTGACCTAGCATGGAAAAGACAAATCAGGGATCTGGCAGGATTGGTGAGGCTCCCACTTTACGGGGAGGGGGTAGCTAGATTGCTTTTTTGGTTCCAAATTCCTTCTCTGTGACTGTGGTGAGCACAGTGCTTTTAAAAAAAAAAACCTTGCAGCCCCTCCCAGGCTCCATAAAAGCCTCTTTACTTCTAGATGGCTTTGGGGCAAGGATTCTGTATTCCATCTCCACTTGATCAGGTTAGCTTGTGTGGCTGTTTGCCTTTCTGTTCAGAAACAGGTTGGATTGGGTGGCGTTTCAGTCCTTTCCAAGCCTGTATTTCTATGAAATCCCCCATTCCCCTATTACCCCTCTTCCATACACCCATATCAGGCAAGTGTTGGTCTCCCACCAATACAGAAAAGCTCCCCTCTAATTCTCTCTCTAAACCTCACGTCTAGAGTTGTCCCTGATGCCCTGGGAGACATTGTCTCTTTCCCTTGCCCTCAGCTTCATAGTGGAAAGAAATTTAAAACGACAATGCAATTGCTGTACCTGGAGAATGCCTCCCTGTGATGTAGCTGCCTCTGCCCGGGACAATGGTACCAACCACTGGGGGTACTAAGGACTCCCCAGGCACCTCCTTGGGCTCTTTTTCAAGCACCAAACAGGAATGGAGACTCAAGGGAGATTGCTGGCGTGAGTCTGCTTCTTGGCAACCACAAACAAAAGGAAGATGGCTAGAAAGGACAAGGGACAACAGGGTTTGTGATATAACCCCCCCCCCAGACCTTGTGTAAAGCTTCTTCTTTCCCCCGTTAGAAAGGGCCAGAGTCCACATACCCGAGGAGGGGGGGGCAGCTGCAAGTGTCCTCCCTCTTGCCAGCAAGAAAGGAGACAAGTACACTCTGGCCCTCTCACCTTCTGCTTCTATCTGAATTCCTGGAAAGGGAAGGGGGGAAGGGGGGGTTGGCCTTCCAGTCCTTCCCTGTGCCTAGAAATAGAATAAGTGATAGCAAAAATATGCACAACGATATATTTTATTCAGACACAATGCTCCCAGGTGCAGAGTATGAGAAGGGGCTTTCTCTTCTTTTTTTTTTTTAAAAAAAACACCTTTTTACTCCCTACCTCCTTTTTTTTTCTTTGCCTCCTTTCTTGGTGGCAACAGCAAGAGGGCATCAGCCCTGGCCTGTGGAGATGTGGCATGTTCCCTTCAAGAAGCAGCTGATTGTACACTTCAATGTATGTGGCCCATATGGTGTGGGTGTGAATGGGGGGGAGGCATTGCCAGCACACAGTTCTTACGTTGTTCTGTAACCCCCTCCTTGCTTGAAGGGGCTCTCCTATTGCAACCTGGCAGTACCCAACAGGCACATTTAGTGAGCAAAAGGCTGGAGCTGTGCTCTTCAGAGATGCTACACAGGGGAGAAGAGAGGATGCACCTCGCATCTGTCTCTTGGCAGTAAGCTTGTCAGCCGACCTTGGGCTGTCCTTGCAGAGAACACCAAGGCAGGCTGGGCCTGGAGCCCCCTTTGGCAACAGAAGCAACTCGGGAAAAGATGCTCTGCCAGGCATCGGAAGCAGAGCAAACGGGAACGGGCAGGTGGGCACTGCTTGGGCCTTGCCCATAGCAGTAGGGAAAGACTGACACAAAGGCAGGGTGACTGAGAAAGAGAGAAAAGCAGAGAGAGAGAAAAGGAAAGGAGATCGTGTGAATGGGGATGGGTAGAAAGAAGTAGAGGCAAAGCAATTAAAGGAGCCACTAAAGGAATCGCAAATGAAAAGGCAGGTGGATGCTGGTTGAGGCGAAGTGAACTGATCAAGTCCTGGCAGGAAAGACAATTCCAAGGTATTTTAGTAAATCAACAAAAGGCCCAGTGTTTTAAATTACTAAAAAGACGGAGGGAGGGAGGGAAGGAAAGATACTAGGGCTCAAATGGAGTACCAAGTCAGGATGCTGTAAGTAAGAAAAAGACACACTGCACATGCTCAGAGACACTATTATTAACTCTCATGTTCCTCGGCTCAGCCTTAGCATTGAAAATAGAGGCAGGGCTAACTTCCAGCTTCAATTAAAACCCAATAAAAGCCATTGAAGTGACATCACACGCCCTTAAGACGAGAGTCTTCAGTACACGCTTCATAAACGCTGCTTCATTGCTCCGATGAGGGAGGGGAGCAGAGACTCAAACTGTTGAAGTTACATCCATACCTTGGTAAGCCTTCCCTCTCTCCATACAAATATAGCTAGTGCTAGTTATAGTTACTCTGCGGAGAGGGGAATGCACTCTCCACACGCCCAGAGGCAGTTCCTTTCATAACTGCTTCACTTGTTAGGCAGTGCGCTCAACTCAACGGTCTACTTATTCACCGTAAATGATGGTGGTCAACTGAAGAACAAGTCCCTTCCTGATCTTTTGGTGAGGAAGGAAGGACTCTCTCTCATCTGTGATTGCACAGCTGGGGGGTGGGGGAGAACTGTTACTGATGGTTCTGGATTCACTTATTCCGCATCAAAAGCCCTTGCCACATGATCTCTCTGCACCCCTGTGCCCAGGTCACCTTGAACAGGTACAAGAGAACTTCTACCTGCCCTGTGCTGAGCATGAGGACCCTCTGTAGCTGTCCGGAAGATCCATCAAACAGCTCTTCTGCTGTCACCACCCCGGAGGAATCCTTCAACCTGAAGACAATGGTCCAATGACTTCACACATTATAGAGTACCTAAGTCAGGGGTCCCTGCCATGTGTCAGACATAACACATAATAATAATAACATTCAATTTATATACCACCCTTCCGGACAACTTAACACCCACTTAGAGTGGTTTGTAAACCCACCCACCTCACAGGGTGATTGTTGTGAGGATAATAATAACACACTTCGTAATTATTATCCTCATAACAATCACCCTGTGAGGTGGGTGGGGCTGAGAGAGCTCTAAGAGAGCTGTGACTGACCCAAGGTCACCCAGCTAGCTTCAAGCGGAGGAGTGGGGAATCAAACCCAGTTCTCCAGATTAGAGTCCCACTGCTGTTAAGCACTACAGGCTCTCCATAACACAACTGAAAGTGTTTTGCAAGTTCTTCTCAACTATGGTGCCTGCTTAGTATCAGGACCACAGTGGAAGGGGAGGGAGGGATCAATCCCCCCCCTTAACTGTTTTTCTAACCTGAAAAAGTCCTGGAAGCAGGTATCAATATGGGTACTAATATAGGCCGTCAATGATAGGACATTTTGGAGGATGTTAATTCACAGGGTTGCCAGAAATCAGAAGCAACTTGAGAGCACATAATACACACGTTTGCCCCCACAGGGCAAAAAGTGACTCCCTGTAGCTTAAGTTGAGGAAATGGTACAGGGGGGAGGATTAAATCCTCTTTCCCCTTGGGCTGCCATCAGGTTGAATGCATTCAATTTTGAGAGGGGGGAAAAGAAGCCCACTGGGAGCTCCATTCAAAGAATTCTCAGCATCCTGTGTAGCTGATCCCTCAATGTAATATAATTGGGCATAAATGAGTGTTTATTAGAAAATACAATTGCAAAGAATAAAGATGGGATCGAATTGCAAGAGAAAGCAAGAAAAAAAGGCCACTTTGTAGACAACAGCCAAAGGTTCAAAGTACTTTCTTGTCACATCACAAAGGGGAAACCATACTGGTCTGCTTGAGCTATACCAAGAAAGGGTCCAGGGCACTTTATTAGGTCCTAACTAGAGATGGGCACAAACTGAAATACGAACCAAAGTTTGTCACGAACTGGGCTATTTTTTTTGGTTCTCGAACTGGCTGTTCGTCTGAGGGCATTTCTGACAAACTGCAACGAACCAAGACGATTTTTTGGGGCAGTTTGTTTGGTTCGTTTTTCGGTTAGTCACTACAGACAGGCTAGCACCAATCAATCAGTTTCCTAGGCAACGGAGGGATGGGCTTTCTGCAGACCTTTTGCTGCTCTGGAAGTGACGTATTCACAAACCAAACGAACAGGTTCACGAACCGGGCAATTTCATGCCGGTTCATGGTTCATGGTTCATGGAATGCTATAAACCACGAATCACCATTTTTCCTGTTTGTGCCCATCTCTAGTCCTAACCCATGAAAGCTGATGTCATAACCATGTATTAGATGTTAAGAATGTTTCTTCTTGTTATACTGATCCTGGGGGGCCAGTGTCCTTCCACAGCTTGTAGCCCTATAGCACAAGTTGCCCCCACAAAGGGTCTCTCTGTTCACACATATACCCCAAATGCATTATTTATTTATTTATTTAGCACATTTTTATCCTGTTCTTCCTCCAAGGAGCTCAGGGGAATGTGCATTGCTCTCCTCTCCTCTATTTTATCAACATCCCTGTAGGTAGGTTAGGGTCTAGATCAATAATACATATGACACTAGCCAGCAAGCATACAATTGCATGAAGCCCCTCTTCTCTCGCAGCACTCACAAGCCTCCAAGATGAATGGGCACTTTGGTAGATTTGTTCCCTGGCGGTAGTTGTCTTTGCAAGCCTGGTTGGGGGACCCCTGTCCCAGTTTGGGTCACATGTATCACTTAGCTAAGCATTTAGGCTGAGACAGAGAGAGTGATTGGTCCAAGGTAGTGAACTTCACACACTCTTCTAAGTATGCAAATAACCACACCCAAGGTTGCTAGTTTAAATACAGGAAGTGCTAATAGGACACTTGGCTGGCACTCAGAAAATAACAAAGCACAGAAATGAAGGTGCCCCTCAACGGTATTGCCAGCGGCTTTTCAAACAGGGTGCAAAACATCGATTGACTCACCGGGCAGAGTTCCTCTTGTGTTTCTCTGGATCGTAGGCCTTTACATTCACTTTTGAAGTTCCCCACCTTTCTGCCCCAATTCTTATCCCACCTCCCTTTCACCCCCTAGGCACGCCACTCAAGTCTTACCACACTCAGACCCCCTTCTGCCCACTCAAGGCAGTTATGAAGCAGCAACCAGCAGAGTAAAACCAAAACTTGACGCTTGATTCCCTACAATGGAAAAGTCTGCATGGAATGCATCACCCAGGGAGAATCTGAGGAATCTTCTTCTTGGAGGGTTTCTAGAAGCAGACCTGCATGACTTGTGCCTACTGAGCCAATCAAAGCCCCTTCCCCAGCCACAGAGAGTGCTCCACTATGGTCTCACTGCATTTCTTGTTTCTGCTGCCTGCACTGAATTATTAAAAAAAAAATGGGGAACCTCGATACATAACTGATCTGCCACATGTGGAGAACCTTGTGCCATTTATCTTTTACCTCCCAATCCTTTGGGGCTACCCACCGCCCACAGTCTGAGCCAGGACTCCGTCCCAGATCAGGCAAAACAGCAATGCCTCTAAACAGGGCTTTTTTTCTGGGAAAAGAGGTGGTGGAACTCAGGGGTTGCCCTCGGAGAAAATGGTCACATGGCTGGTGGCCCCGCCCCCTGATCTCCAGACAGAGGGGAGTTTAGATTGCCTTCCGCGCTGCCGCGGAGGGCAATCTCAACTCCCCTCTGTCTGGAGATCAGGGGGTGGGGCCACAAGCCATGTGACCATTTTCAAGAGGTTCCAGAACTCCGTTCCACCGCGTTTCAGCTGAAAAAAAGCCCTGCCTCTAAATAAGAGCAGAGTGCCTGTCTCTCTCTGGAAAACTACAACTGAGCTGCTGCACCATCTAGCATTAGGGGAACAGATCGGATGAAAAGACTTCCAGGTAGGTTCAGGGCCCCTCATTCCAGAAATTGGCCACTAATACACAAGATAGGACACTGTGACATTGCCAGATATACTAAACCACCATCACCACCACCCCTCAAAAAAACCCACTCTCACCTGTCTCCTTAAATACCTTCCAATCTCTGCCATTGAGAAATCTTATATTTTCAAAGAAATGAAATGCCTTTTATTTTAAATAAGTGGACAAGTGAGCTGATCGTTGTTTCCACAGCAACTGGCCTCAGCAACAGCCAGAGACTCTTTTTGCCGGAGCAAATCCCAGACAACAGCCACGGAGGAGACAGTCGTCCTAAGCATACACCGCCACTGCTGCTGCCGCCGCCACCACCTGCGAGAGCCAATGAGGATTCCATTGCCAAGCCATCACCATGGCAACCAGCCAAATCGGTTGCCACAACCATCTGTTTGTCAGCCTCCCTTCCCAGACAACAGGCAGCCAGGCTTCAGCGCGAGTGTGTGGGTGGGTGGGCTTAGCCGGAGCGCCTGCGTGTGGGTGTTGTGTTGTGTGTCTGCACCGTGGAAAAAAAGAAGCCTGTGAGTATTCCTGACGTAAGTGAGCATGATTTGGTGTCTTGTGCGAGACGCCGGGCGCCTTCATTGAGGGTTATGTAAACGGAACTCTTCCGATTGCTCAGGATTCTAAATTTACGGCTGGCAGGCCCTGAGCAAAAGGGGGACATGATGGGTAAAAAAAGGCACGAGGGCACCCAGGGGTCACAGTGAATCAGGCATGCATTTCGCAAGTTCGGATTGGCACTCTAACTAAGGCGAGAAGTCATCTTCGTCTGACACCCCTCCCCAACGGCTGCTGTTTCTCACCCCATAAGCTTAGAGCGAGAGAAAAAGGGAGTCTGCAGAGGAAACAGTTCTGGGTGGCTCATACATGAGACAAGCCACACACAATATGCTGGGCAGGGCCAAACCTCCAGGTTCTGACAGGGGCATGGCCAGTGGAATAAAACAGAAATGCAGTGGCACCTTAAAGTCTGACATTTATTCCAGCATGAGCTTTCACGAGTTTGTAATAAATGCCGGTCATCTTTAAGGTGCCACTGCACTTCTGTTTCATTTTGCTTCAATGGACCGACATGCCTACCCCTTTGAAATTATGGTGGAATGAGAACATGAGAAGAGCCCTGCTGGATCAGACCAGCGGTCCATCTAGTCCAGCATCCTGTCTCACACAGTGGCCAAACAGTTAATCTGGGGGACCAACAAACAGGGCACAGAGGCTGAGGCCTTCCTTGACATGGCTGCCTAGCACCAGTACTCCGAAGTTTACTGCCCCTGAATGTGGAGGTTCTCTTTAGTCCCTACGGCTAGCAATGGGCCTTTTCTCCATCAATCTGTCTTCCCAATCTCCAACCCAGTAACTAGTCAGGCTTTCCACGAAACCCATCCTTTTACATTCTCCCTTCTTGCAAAGCTTCTATCCCACCCCTACAATTGCTCCCTGATACCACAAAGGAGAGGAAATGGGGACCCAAGCCAAAATTCCGTGAATAAACAAAGCTAGCCCCGTCCCCCTATTTGGGGCTGTGGGGACATGCTTCCAAGGGGACAGTGCCCACACAGGTTACATGGCCGGCTACACAGAAGAAGAGGTTTTTAAAGGGAAAGGTATAAAATCATTCAGTCTTTTTTTTGCTCAGCTGGTATTGGAAAGCCCAGGAATGCAGGACAAAGAGCAGCATCAATTCTCGAGCTCCCGACTTCTCCAATTTGGCCCTTGAGGGGAGATTTCGAAGCAGCCCTGATGTGCAATGAAAGGAGCAACAGATCGGGTGGCAAGATCATGCTTGAGGGTATGAGAGAAAAAGCAAGGTGGGTGCCCACCTGTGTGCAGGTAAGGGGGAAAGAGCTCAGCATCAGATAAAGGAAGCATGCATGGGGCACATTTCCCTTGCATCCTGCTCCCACATATCAGAGACTTGGGAGCAGGGCACACGCTCTGTCTGAAGAATGGCTTCCCAATGGAGACGTCAGATGAAGGATTTCTACAAAGAGAAATCACATTTGCTGGAGTCTGTCCACCACGCTGGCAAGGGCAGTGAAGGGGGGATGAGGTGCCCGGTCTTCCCCCCTCCAGGGCATCCCTTTCCCTCCCACACCAGCTGCCCCCTTGCAGGCTGCTTGCAGCCCTGTCTTGGAGCTCTGCCAGAGCAGAAGACACAGCCATAAACAGATAAGTAATAGCTAAATAAATTGTGTGTAGCTGGGGACCAGATTGCCTTTGACCTGCCAGACGTCCGTTTCCTCTGCCTGGACTGATTGCTGCTCCTATTAAGCAACAGTGCTCATAGCACGCTAGGTGCTATATGCAATGAAGAAGGGAAACATTCCCTTCTTGCAAGGTGCGTTGTGTGGGCTACAGAAGGTCGGCTGGGAGAAACCAGAAATTCAGCATGTACAGCAGAGATAAGGCAGAAAGCAACGACGGTGCAGGAAAGGTTAGGGCCAGGAGAGTCCAGGAAGGCTTTGCACTTGAGAAGGGGAGGGAGGCAAAGTCTTGAGTGCAAGGCATGAAAGACAAAGGGCAGATGAGAGGAAGGGGTCGACAGCGGGTGAGCTTGGGCAAAGGGAAGGGACAAACATGCAAACTCAAAAAAGCAGTGCTTTAACACTTAGGATTAGATGGGGAAACCCAGAGGGTAGCTGGAGTGTTGAACTTGGGTTCAAATCCTGGCTCTGCCCCAAAGTTCACTGGGTGACCTTGAGACCTATTGCTCTTTTCCAGCCTCACCTACCTCATAGGGTAGTTGTGAGAAGAAGCGGGTATGCTGCCCTGAGCTCCTTGGAGGAAGGGTGGGAAAGATGTGCTAGATGGATGGATTGGTTTAAGAAGTGTGCGGATATTAGGACAGGAGATGAGCAGAGAGGCATTACGAAGCCAGTAGTGAGGGGACTGATGGCACAAGAGGGGTGTGTGATAGATAAGGGTTTTAGCAATGAGTTCAGAGAGGGAGGGGTGGGTTTTGATTCAAAAGGGAGAAATGACAAGACTTAGAAAGGCCTCTCTCATTCATTGTGGGCACATTATCAACAGCCTCCCTGCACACACTCACATCTACCACTGAGAAACCATGGCCATCCCCCAACATGCCTGAGAACCATCATCCTAATCATAGTGATCTTGTCTAAGCACTCAGTGTTCTTCGTGCACATTAGCCTAATGATTCTTACAACAGCCCTGCATGGTAGGATGGTTTTACTATCTTCTTGCTGTGTATGGAACTGAGGGCAAATAGGGTGAGGACAGAAGCTTGCCTAAGGCCAGAGGATGAATTTCAGGGGCAAGGCCAGAATGGAATTTCCAAGCTCACTCTCTTAACAGTGCTGTGCAGTGGTTAGAGTGGTCACATTAGGATGTGGGAGACCCAGGTAAGAATCCCTACTCTGAGATGGAAACTCGCCGGGTGACTTTGGGGCAGTCACCCTCTCTCAGCCTAACGTATCTCACCAGGTTGTTATTGTGACAATAAAATTAAAGAGGGGAGAATGCTGAAAGCTGCTTTGGGTTCCTACTGAGGAGAAAAGCAGGGTATAAATATCACAATTAATCAAGTAAGTAAGTAAGTAAGTAAGTAAACAGCTGCAGTACAGCAGCGTATTTATTTTATGTAAAACGTTTTATATGCCACCTTTCCACCCAAGATAGGGCCCTCAAGGTGGGACCCTCTTTGCATCAATACAGTGGCTTGTGGGTCAAAAGGACTGAGTCTGAGACCCTTCCGCATTTCATGTTGGCAGTAAGCCCCCATTGGCCTCTTACCTTCACTGCAAAACTTGCCCTGGAAGCCGGTGAGACTGCAGTCGCACTGCACTTCGCTGTTGACCACCGTACAGATCCCGCCATTGACACAGGGGTTCTGTTTGGCACACAGGTACTCCACGTCGCTGCGGATGCCCTGGCTGCCCAGGAGGGCAGGGGGCATGTCCCCCACTTTGAGGTTGGCCACCATCCCCCGGAAAGGCATCTCATACTTGACAGTGCTGAGGGTGAGGGCTGAGAGGCGGACATCTGGGGGGATGCCCCCCACAAAGAGGTCGCTCTCCACAGTCATGTCGCGCCGCTTGGACTTGACCTCAGCTACACGGGCCTCGCCGTCCACCACCAGCATGGTCTCACGGTAGTTGCGCGTCAAGAGCACCATGTGCCAGCGGTCATCGTTGATGGGCGTCTCCAAGTGCAGACTGGCAGGCTCGGCGCAGGAGATGGTGAAGCGCAGGCGGAACCGCCCTTCTAAAATCAGCAGCTCCAGGAAGTCACAGTTCCCGCCATCATCCAGGTACAGCACTAGTGCCCGTGACACGTTAGTCTTGAGGCTGAAGCTCAGCTCCCCCGAGGAGCTGGCGTCCCATCGGGCATAGCGAGCCCACTGGCCTGTTGCACCCCCAAACTCCAGGGCTGCCCCGCCTGCCCCTGGGCTCAGCATTGTTGCCACCAGGAATGCCAAGGGCAGCAGACACACCGGTTTCGCCATGGCAGCCCTCCTCTCTTCCTTGAGGCAAATGGCGCCTCCTTGGAATACCCTCAGATCCACATTAGATGGGAGGGTCTCCCGCTGTGAGGGAGGAGGGGCAGAACGGAACGGGATCCTGAGGCGAAGGAGTCTCTCCTTAACAACAAGGAACTCG
Source organism: Eublepharis macularius (assembly GCF_028583425.1). Taxonomy (NCBI): domain Eukaryota; kingdom Metazoa; phylum Chordata; class Lepidosauria; order Squamata; family Eublepharidae; genus Eublepharis; species Eublepharis macularius. Next base: position 227,472,348 of record NC_072790.1, on the reverse strand, counting down.
CAGGGACTGAGGGGGGGGCCTCCTGCGTATCCCAAAACAGAGTCCTCGAAGGTCCTTCAGGCTCCCCCGTCCCCCCCTCCCCAAGAGCCAAGGCAACGCTCAGCAGCTGCTTACAACATCTTCGTCCTCTCAGGCATGGGTTGGGTAGAATTTCTCCCAGAAAGAGGGTGGTGGACCTGAGACACTCCCAAGGGGCAAAAATCTGTTTGCATGGAGCAGCTTCCTCAGCTGCCCCTCCCAGCCGGCTTGCATTCAGTCAGGGGTGTGCATTGTAGAACGTGCAGGCCTAGGAGTCAAAAGGGGGGGACAGAAAGAAGAGAGAAAGAAGTTAGCCTCTGTCAAATACAAAATCCAGACATTAGAAATTATCGGGGCCTTCCTTGACTAGCCACCTGCAAAACTAGGCCTTACTCCAGGCCAGAGTCCAGGCCTGGCTCCCAACACGCCCCACACCAAAATCCTTATAACAAAAGCAACTGGGTCTCATGCACTCCTTTCCCCCCTAATTTCTGTGGGAAGGCAGGCACTCTGCACATGCTTAAAGGGCCTCAAATGTTCTTAGCCTTGGCTTAGAGCAGGTAGGTGGGAGAGAGGTCCAACCCTGCATTGAATGAAGTGCCTGGGAAGGGGGTTGGTCTTGGGCTCGCCATTTTCTCAGCCTGGGCTTTTCCATTCCACCCACATTACCAGATCCAGAAACCAGCCTTCCCTACCCTTCCCCATCAAAGAAACATAACAAGATGAGTCTCCCCATATCTGAGATTAGCAATAACAAAAAAACTCCTCATTACTGATAGTGACTGTGAGGCCACCATAAGCCCCAACATCTTTCAGTTTACTAATACACTGCTAACTATGCACCATTTCTACCAATGATATTACCAGGGCCCATATCCCACCCACCCCCAACCACATGGGGCCAGGAGAGAGAAAGACTACACCCTCCATCTCAGGCCTGAGCCCTTCTAGATGATCATCTCAGCTTCCCACCAGAACTCCCACTTGCTTCTCTCAAAGTGCCTCCCCAAATGAGACGCTGATTCGCCAACAGGCTAGGAAATATGCTTGTCATCTGAGTACCTAATTTTTTTTCTTCCCTAATTCAGCATATTTACATCCCATGGTCGTTTGTGATGTATGTTCTGTCCTGAGGATTGTAAATTGCTCTCTCTCTCTCTCTTTGTGAGTGTGTGTGTGAGAGTGTGCATGTGCATGCGTGCATGTGTGTGTGTGTGTGTGTGTGTGTGAGAGAGAGAGAGAGAGAGAGAGAGAAGGAAGCAGAACATTCTACACCAAAAAAGAAAAGATTCTGTGACTGGCATGAGCTATATAAACAAATGGATATATTTTGTATATATCCATTTGTTTATACCCAGCTTCTGCTAGGCAAGTAGAGGATCAATGAATGGAAGGTCACTCAAGATCTCCTCCAACCCCCAGGTATCTTATCCATCTTATAAGGGCCAAATCAGGCATATTCTTATGTGTTTTGAGCTCCTAGCATTTTTTAAAAACTCAATCCTTAGGTTTATGGAGGTCTGATCCTGATCAAGACCATGGCATGGAGCAAAGAAACTTCTTCCCCCGATCTCAGCCTGTTTTTCCTACTTTGCAATGGCCCCAGGGAACAGTACTGGAAAAGAGGGACACAGTTTCAGAATAAACTAATATAATTCCTCAATGAGATGCCAAAAGGTTTAGCCAGCAGTGTCTGTCCTATCACAGCAAAGGTTGAAATTGCACTCCTCAGACTTCTCATGTGGTTATTAAAGCAAGATTCAAGCACACTCGGACTTTAAAGAACAACTAGATTTCCAGGATGTTGGTCTTTAAGATGCTACCAGACTCGAATCTTGCTCTTCCAACCAATACAGCTACCCAACTGAAAGTATGGTTATTAAAGACAGAGAGAGAAATCAAACACATGCTGGAATTTCTGTATCCATAATGATCAGCAATTTTTAAAACAGAATCATCAAGTGTGTGATGGCCATTTAATGCAAGGAGCAGGCGAGTTTATTCAAATTTACCTTAATGGGGCAAATAGCAGCCCCTTGGGGCCCTTTCAGGCTGGGGAAACAGCAGGAGGGAAGGTTTAAAGCCTCCAGCCCCCTCACCACAAACTCAGCCCAAAAAGGGTCCCCAGACTGAGAACTGAGTTTGACAACTTGCTGGGAGTTCCAAGCATGGAATGTCTGGTTTGGTCCTCAACGTAGCAATATTGAGCTAGAGGGGGCCGTGGGCTGATGGGGTAAGGAAGCTTCATGTATTCTTCCATTTCCCTGCCCAGGCACTCTGAAGCCTGCATTTGTAGTCATAAGGACTGGTAACTTGAATTTTTTGTTTGTTTGGCTATTAAGGAAACCAAATTTCCTTTCCAACAGAAAGTCTCCTCCTCCTGGAGTGCGGTTGGCCCTACTTGTCACTGTGCAACAAAGAAGTGACTAGTTTTGGTTGTGCTTGTTCAGGGACAAAACTTCCACTCTGTTAGAGCAGTGAGTGGAATGCCCTTTGCTCCTGCAATGGCCATCCTTCACTTCCAGCCCTTCAGCTGCTCCCCCATTACCATTTCTGTGCTCTTTGTAGCAGGGAGGACTGCAACTTTCCCCCTCCCATGCAGGATTGGGGCCCCAGTGTCACTCATGGCGCTAATGCAATGCAAATTTCATTCCCGTCAAATTGCCTTTTTGGAATGATTACCCTTGCAACTGACTGTCAGAGAAGCAATTTATCCCCCCCCCTACGCCTGCTGCTCAGGGAGGAGGGAGCATTTGCATCTTGTTACTGCATAAGAGCATGATTATTTATAGCATGGGGGGAATGTACTAGAGGGAACGGGGACAGGGTGGGGGAGCAAAGGGAGAGAGAAAGTGGAAGGGAAGAGAACTGCTCGGCCCACCTTAGTAAACTCCCCGTGCCACACAAAGGGAACCAGGAGTAGCAGCTCCTGTTACGACAGGAGATGGGGGACAAAAACATTCCCTTGATATTTGTACAGAATTTTTTTTTAATTAACATTTCTATCTCCCCTTACAGGCTCAAGGAGATCTCAAGGCAGCTTACCAATAACCACTAAGCCCGACAACAAAACATCAACCGAAAGAAAACCCCAGGGAAATGTATTTTGCCCCAGCTGCTTATCAGAGACCAGTGGCAACCGTATTTATTTATTTATGCCATTTATAGTCTGCCTTTCTCACTGAGACTCTAGGCGGATTACACAGCGTGAGATTAGCACCGTCCAAATCAGGGACATTTTCATAAACTATGCCATAGGGTAAATAAATACAAGTTTACAAAGACATAGCATTAGCAAGAATCTAATGCAGAAGAAATGCTGAAACAGAACATGAGCAATTCTAGGACTGACATTAGACAACATGAAGCACAGGTAACACATAGGACACATATTTAAAGCACACATAGGAGCACATATTTAAAGTAAATGGATAGTACATAAGGCTCCCAGCATAGCAGCTGGTGAGACCAGAAACAAAGTCCAACGGGCTCCAAGCCTACTGCAAGAATACCCCCCATGCCTCTTTCAGAGTGCCAAAGCCAACTTAAACAAGCACCCTTTGGGTGGGTGGGGAGGGGCCGGTCTCCATAGCAACACCAGGGATACGGCATCATGCAAATGAGCTGCACGGCGGGGTTATTTATAAATTCTCCCTCGTCTGCTGCACCTCATTGGGTAATGGGCATAATTAACATTCGGCTTCTAATTAGCCAATCAAATTAAATTCCGCACCTGCAATGGGTTCTTGATTGAAGCCTGGGCTGCAGCTCTCCCTCCCCCTCCCCCAGCAGTGAAGGGGCTGTAGAGTATCCAAAGCAAAAAGACCCCCACTTCCAAATGCCACTTTTTCCTCCTCCCCTCCTCCATCATACCTCTATTCTCCTCTCTGCCACTGCCCAAGTGCTGCGCAGATCAAGCCCTTGGCTTACTACCTCCCCCCAAAAGGCTAAACATGTATTCACAGAATCACAAGGGGGTGAGAATGAAATGTAGAGCATTCCGTCCATACCCCTCGTCCAGCGCGCACACGAAAGAAGGTTTTGGTTTCTCTCATTCTTATAAGTATTATTACTTTAAAAAGTACCTCAATCAGCTGTCTTGGCATTGAACAAAAGGGTGGGGAGATAAGATCAAGGTTGCCTTCTGAGAAGGAGACGTCCCTGGATTCAACAGAATCACACAAGTAAAAGGTTATCAAGTCCAGTGCCAAGTTCCATGGCTGGGTAGGGGTAGTTGTAACACTGTCCCTTATGTGCCATTCACCTTCCCCTCCACATCAACGCAGGCAATGAAAGGCACAAGCAGACAGTGAGCACCGGTACTGGGTGGGGGTGGGTGGGATGGACCAGGGTACAAGTTTCCAGCGGTTCTGGCCACCTCAGGAGTCCAAGGAAAGTGCCACTGGATGATAGCAGCAGCATACTTATTCTCATCAAGCATCTTGCAGGTGTCTTCTTCTGAATGCTGAAAAGGACATTTTTGTTTTGGGGCTCCTGGTGGCTCCCAGCAGCCCTGAACGCGCATGAACACATAAAGCATCCATCTATTGAGTCAGAGCATTCATCGATCACGTTGCCTCTTCCAACTGGCAGAGGCTCTGAAGGGCTTCAGGCTGAGGTCTTTTCCATCACCTAAAGCCCAAACCTTAATCGGGCATGCGAGAGATCAAACTTAGGATCACCTGTGTGCAATAACGCTCTACCACTTAGCCCATGGTGAGCACGCTGCAAAGGAAACAGCTCTAAAGGGGCCCACACAAGCCAACGAAAGTGGGTGGGCTGCTTATTTTAATTAAATCAACAAATAAAAACAAAACCCTCCAGGGTCCAGCTTCCAGTCCAAGTGGGGTGAAATAGCTCCCTACCCTATCCTACCCTAATGATGCTCATCTATCAGGCCTGGAGCTGGAAGTGAAATCTACGTACTAAGTCCACCAGAAGCTAATTCCACGTGGGCACATTTCTTTTCCCCCCAGCAGAGCTCCTGGGCTACGATGAGCTGCAGAAGGCAGAATTCAACAGATAAAGTTGCAGCACTGAGGCCAGCTTTACTGTTAATTTTCTGCCTGTCATGCAGACAGTAAGGACCCCGGCATTGTACCAGAAGGAAAGATGCACCGGTCCTGTACATGCCACCCAACCTGCAATATATTCTAGCTGGGGCAGTTCCCAAGCTCTGAGGCAGGTGGAAACCTCTGTTCAAGATACAAAATGGAAGCAGAGCAACACACACAGATGAGTCAATCCACCCTGAAGCCTGAGCAGGAGGAACTGATGCCATGCAGCCACAGCCGCTTAGGGCAAGCAACACCTCCTGCAATAATCCCCATCTTCCATATGGACCCCCCACCCAAGATCCCTCATGACAAAAGTGCCTCTGAGCACATGCAGAGTGGCTTTGCCTCACATCATCACAATCAAACCCCTACAAAACTGGACCAGGAGGAAAGGTAGCAAGGCTGGGTCTCAGATGTTCCGACACCAAAACACTCTAGCACTTCTGTTCTCAGAAATTAAGTTGGTCCACAGGCGCTGCTAGCCCACAACAAGGTATCCTGGCTTGTGTGTCCACACAACTCTTTCTTAGCAGAGTTGAAATAAAAACAAGACCCAATTTTTTCAGTCTACAAGAAATTTCCTAGCTGGTGGCTGCCAAGAGATCGTTTTTACTTGCCAAGTGATTGGCTACTGACAAGTCTAAATCGAGTGTCCCTTCTCCCCCGTCCCAATATTTAAGAAAGTATTAGCAGTACATGCAAACTGCCAGTACTTGGGGAATTAAAAAAAACATGCAACATGCCGGTACTTGGGGAGTAAAAGTGCGCATTGTTACTGCAGCTGGGGGTGCTGCACCAATGCACGCCTGCACACACCAGCAAATAATCAGTCCTTGCACTCCCTCCATGTTCAATAATCCGGAGAATTTACTTCCTCCTTCCCCACCCCCAGTTCTAACCAGAATTTTTTACTTTGTTCCTAAGCAACAATTTGCCCTTCAACCACCCTGGTTACAATTATGGTGAGACAGCCAAAGAGGTGCTCACAGGCTAACTTAATCCGAGCTTAAGCAACCCCAAATGTGTCCCCACCCTGTGGCAACTGGACCTTAGCACCCTATGTAGCAGAGCCCCACAATTCCTATAGACATCTAAACAGAATGCCATTGTGTTCGCTCTGGACAGCATGGTGCTTGTTCGCCACCGTGTACGTGTCAACTGGAGTGGAGCTGTGGCCCAGTTGTGGTCTGCTTTCCATGCAAAAGGTCTGAGATTAGGAAGATTCATGGAGGTGAGGTCCATCGGCGGTTACTAGCCATGGTAACTAAAGGGTGCCTCCACATTCAGAGGTGGGAAACCTCTGGAGGTAAGTGCTACCGAGCAGCGTCAGAGGAGGGGCTTGGCCTCTGTGCCCCGTCTATTGGCTCTCCATGGCAACTGTGTTGCCCACTGTCTGAAATGGAATGCTGTTCTACATGGCCCGCTGGTTTGGCTGAGCAGGGCTCTTTTTATCCTCAGGATCACTCCTGGTCCTCTCCAATTAAAAGGATTGGGCAATAGGGGATATGAAAGACCCCAGAGAGCGGCTGCCTGTTACAGCAGACCTTAACAGACCAGGGGTCTGACTCAGTATACAATAGCTTCATGTGTTCAGACATTTTTGGGGGTGCAACCACGGCTCAGTGATAGAGCATCTGCCTTACATGCAGGAGGTCTCAAGTTCAGTCCCCAGCATCTTCAGTTAAAAGGGTCAAGCAGAAGGTGATGTGAAAAAGCAGGACGTGAGAACCTGAAGAACCTGTCCACTGCCAGAGTAGACAATACTGATCTTGATAAGCCAAGAGTCTGACTTTCTAGAAGGCATTTCCACGAGTTCATGTGAAGTCACAGCAATACACACATGAAGCTGCTTTCAACTGAATCAAACCATCAAAGTCAATACTGTCTACTCAGACTGGCACTGGCTCTCCAGGGTCTCAGGTGGAGGTCTTTCACATTACCTACAATCTAATCCGTTTCATGGTTGAAGCCAGGGATTGAACCTGAGGCCTTCTGTGTGCCAAGCAGATGCTCTACCACAGAGCCATGGCCCCTCCCCATAGCAGCAACCCTCTGTGTCCCTCCGCCATCACCACTAAACCTCATCCATTCTCTCTCTCCTAGCCAATCCATATTCCATATCTATTTCAAGAGATGCAATCAATGGACTAAATAACGATGGATGAGTAGAGTGGACGGCTGGAGAAGGAAAGTGGCTAGTTCTAGACTTCTGTAGAGAGGAGGGCATGCCAGAGAGAATGGTTGCAGTGCATGAAATTGAGGACTTGGTAACGCAGCCACCTCCCAAAAGCCTAAAGCAAGCCACCCCCTGCTAAAGCTGGGAGAGGAATCTGGAAGTCAAGGTTGCCAACAACTGAATCCGCCTTTTCCCAAACCGGCCAGTTGGGGTCTCCATGACAGAGCATCCACGTCGCAAGCAGAAGGTCCCTGGTTCAATCCCCAGGAAGTATTGATGTGAAAGATCTCTGCTTGAGACCCCGGAGAGCTCCTGCCCGCCAGAGAAGGCCCGACTGGCCTCAACAGATCAAGGATCTGACTCAGAATAAAGCAGATTCAGGAGCTCATGTGGCACTAAACCCCAAGAGTTTTAGTTCCCACTGTGCCTCTGCGATGGAAGTAATTTGTGAAATTAATTTGAGGTAGACTCTGTTGTCAATGCTGGTGCAGGTGATGAAATAAGAGTCCAGGGATGCAGCATTGCTCATGAAAGGTATGAAGCTCCCACTAACCCACCCCCATCGACTTGGCGTGCGGGCATTCTACTCTGTTCCTTTGGAACCAGTTCGTCTCTCTGTCGCTGGAAATAGGAGAAACAGCTTCGTGGTTACATGGCTTCCAAGGGTGAGGGGAGGGGGTGGAGGGAGTTGCACAGCTGCAGAGAGTTCCATAGGAGAACACCACATTCACTACAGCAAAGCTCTTCCCACCGCTAGCACACTTGAATCCAGGGACTCCTGCTGCATCGCCGTTGACTTTTTGCCAGCTGCTGTCACACCCTCTGCAGCTAAGGTTTCCCCTCGAGGCGCCAGCCAGCGTCTCCTACTCCTGTGGCTCTAGCATGCCATGTCAGCCCCAGGGTGTCTCATCACATTAAGCATGTCGCCAAGCATGTGAAGACAAGTGTGAACAGCCTTCTCTCTCTCCTCTGCTTCCCGCTGCCATCTCCCCCCTCCCCCGCCCTGCCACCAGTCCTGGCAGATAGCTTAGTAACATGGTAGGTGGAAGTTCAGGGATGCAGCCTTTTTCATGAAGGGTGGGCAAGTTCCCCCTAACCCTCTCCCATGGCACTGTACCCCACAGGCACACAAGAGGTCAGGCTGTTTATAGAGAAGTAAGGGCTACACACACATGCAGGCCAAATGCAATGATTTTTGCAAATGCACACATTCTTGTGCTAGGGGCTGTGCAAAAGTGCACATTCACACAGAGGTTGCCCACGTGAGGACCCAGATGACTCAGTGTGTTTATTAGTCTTCAGTTATAGAAGACTTGCAGCACATTACCTTCATTATCTCACTTCTAGTATGCCTGAGCCAGCTGTTTTTCCCAGGACATTCTGGGAACAGCTGTTGCAGGCAGCACTTCATCCGAGATAGCATCCCATCTTGGAGCTCCACTTCTGGGTGTCATGTCTGTCAAATCAGGATCTCATTTAAAAGGCAACTAACTTTCTTCTCAATGGGAAGATGTTTCCCAGCCAGCCAAGCCAACCTTCCACTTTGCTGAAAGGAGTCGACATTCTATTACTGAGCGTTCCTCCAAACCCTCGGTAACATTTGCACACATTTCAGAACATCACCGCAGATCAGCCAAAGAGTAATCATTAACATATCAATTTGAAATATACGCATGCCTTAACAGTCTTTCTCTCATCTGCTGCATTTCAAGCTCCCATTTTCTGGCTGTGGAACTCAAGCCAAAACAGGACCAATTCCAACATGATGATTTTTTCCCCTCCCTACTGAGTCATAAATGTGAAAGATGTTCTGGCAGAGTACAAAATCCTTGTGGATTTCACATTCTGACACAACATTTTTGGAGGGGAATTCCCCCATTGCAGAGCAGGGGGATAACTATTTCACTAGAATCAGCCACTACCCTTGTGTCTTGCCCAAAATCACCATGGTAAGCACCGCAAAAGACATGACGCTCAGCCACAAGACTTCATGACCACTCTGGTGTTCACTGAGCCCTGGCACCTGCACAGAAAATAGTGTCTTTCCGCTTCTATAGCAGAAATTTCTCTCTCCGTTCCAAACCAACAATCTCTACCTAAAATATGGGAGGTCATGGGAAAGAGCTTCCGGGTCAGAAGCAATTCCAATCAGGCTTGGGAGCCCCAGCAGCTCCTGTTTTAGAAATGCTGGGAACAGCCTTCCCCACAGATACCCAACACTGGACCCTGCTAGCCCTCTTCACATGTTACATAGATAGAACACATGTACGACTTCCATGCACATGCATACATCTATTTGTAAGAAACAGCCAACACACATTCACACTGCAACTGAAACCAAGGACTAGTACCTGTGGGGTTTCAATCACACATACGGCTGTAAATGCACTGCATGTAATGTGAGCATTACTCAACGCATGTATAAAGAACAGTTAAGCGTACACTGTAGCCCTGTTCACATTAGAGTTGAATGCACGTAAAGCCTGTATGCATGTGCATCAAGCTGTTCCTAAGAAAGAGCTGATATGCATCCACTTTACAAATGAAATCAGGGATCAGTACCTGGATAAATGTGGGGTTTGAATCACATGTTGAACTGTACATGTGTTGAATGGAACATGAGAAATACTTGACGCACGTATAAAGAGGGAACATGAGAATTACCTGATGCGCTGTATACAGATTGTACAGTGTGTTCACTGTAACTTGGGAACAGTTAATTGTTTTTCTGCCAGTCCCATAGCTTTTCCAGTCTCTCCCCCGATAGGTTGCCATGAGACATCCTTTTAAAAAAAGGTATCTCTTTCTACTACAGCACACAAGCACCGTCCAGTGTCTGTTCCCTCCCTTTGGTGACCCTTTGATCCAGCTGCCCCAGCAGTGTGTTTTTCAGCTACAGAACCTATCCCAGCTGAGCAACAAGCAATTGGTTGACAGGAGGAAACCCGGCCTGCACCTTGTATATGTGTGTGTGTTCTGCACTGTCCTATTCACTGCACCACCTTCCACAGCCTGGAGTAAGAACAGCCAGGTTCAAAGCAGTGGACAGCTCTCCAAACTGAGTAGGAGCTGACAGCTGAGCGAGCTTCTCTACCCACAGCATGCCTTCCCCCACGCCTGCAGCACCCGCTGCTATTAATAAAGGCTTCCGTCATGCCTGGGCAATGCTGGAACTGCCGATGGCATCGGCTACAGCAGAGCAAACAACCCAACAGCAGTTCCACGACGAGAAAGAGAGAGAGAGACAGAAAGTGCCCCGCTGCTCTACTCAAAAACAACTGGACTACCCCTTCCCCAGAATGAGGAGTCTTGGTTGCCATACCATCTGTTCGATGACCCCCAAGGCCTAAATTCACCGGCCCTGCTTCTCTCCCAGAGCAGAGGAGTTGAAATCCAAACCCGCTGGCCTCCAGCAGCCAAACTTCATTTCCCCCACACCCACAGTGCACACCTCTAGGCACAGGCACAAGGATAGCTCTGACCCAATAAATCTTCTCTCTTTCCTCTCTTAAAAGAGGGACCTAGGGTTGCCAGCCTCCAGCTGAGGCCAGGAGATCTCCCAGAATTACTACTGATACTCAGGTGACAGCGATCAGATCTCCTGGAGAAAATAACTACATTAGAGTGTTGACTGTATAGCATTATATCCTGATGACCTCAAACCCAGAGCTCCCCAGGCTTCATCCTCCAACCCAGCCCAGCCCTAACTCCTACCTTCTTTCAAGTTCTTCTCTCTCTCTCTCTCTCTCTCTCTCTCTCTCTCTCTCTCTCTCTCTCTCTCTCTCTCACACACACACACACACACACACTCTTCCAGAGAAAGAGCTTAGCTGGAGGCCACACTATGTTTGAACCCAGCCCCTCCAAACAAAAGCACCATGGGCCACAGTACCCCACCAATTCACCATAAGGAGGAATGAATGGTGGTGCTGAGAGCAGACCAATTTCCTTTCCCTCTCAGTCCACCTTCCCCAGTCACTCAACTCCTCGCTGGCCCTGTTCATCTTTGCTTATTTAATTCAGTTTGCCTTGCATCCAATCTCACAAGAAACACGGAAGAAAAGTGTTGATCTGCTTATTTTACTGTTTGAGGCTCCTGAGCCATCCACAGCAACAATTTACTGGTCCAGCGAGTTTCCGAGTTCCACAGAGTTTGCCTTCAAGCATGAAATAAAACACCTCACCCAACAGCCATTTTAACTCTCCTTCACCATTCTAAAGGCCTTTTCCTCCACACCCTTGAAGTCTCTATTTGTCACAACTTTCCCCCTTAGAAACATCCATTTTCCCTTCAGGACAACCCCTTGAGGTAAATTAGGCCAAGAGATGGTGATGAGCCTGAGGTCACCCCGTGAGCTTCACTGAGGAACTTGGGCCGAGTGGCTTCGCCTGGCTGCCCCCACTTGCCCTTGCTCTCACCGTTGATTGTTATCCTTGGCTCTCCCATTCTGTCCTCTGCTTTCCTCCCACCACCCATAATGGTAACAATTTTAGGTATATTTTTATTTGTTGTAGAAATCTATACTCCACTTTTCTCTGCGATTGGGACGCAAAGCAGCTTACACAAAGCAGCCCCCCCACCTGGTTCGGTTTATCCTCACAATGACAACTCTATACAGTAGGTGAGGCTCCAAAAGTGTGACTGACCCAAAGTTACTCTCCATGGCAGGATGGGGATTTGAACCTGGGTCTCCCAGATCCTAATCCAACATTCTAACCACTACATATTGCTAGCTGGTCCATAAAACTTGTGCCCTATTGCCATTTCCTGGAGGCAGGGGCCATGTATTTTTGTCTTCTGCTACTCTGCAAAAGTACTTTATTCACTGACAGCACTATATAAATATGTACATCAATACATACGTATATAAAATAATAGCAAACAGAGTTCTATGCTGTTGCATTTGCAGCCTTGGAATCCAAATAAAAGGAAGTACCACACCCATTCTGTGTGTGGAGCCAGTTTGGTGTAGTGGTTAAGAGCAGCCATTCTCTAATCTGGAGAGCCAGGTTTGATTCCCCACTCCTCCACTTGAAGCCAGCTGGGTGACCTTGGGTCAGTCACAGCTCTCTCAGAGCTCTCTCAGCCCCACCCACCTCACAGGGTGATTGTTGTGGGGATTATAATAACATACTTTGTAAACTGCCCTGAGTGGACATTAAGTTGTCCTGAAGGGTGGTATATAAATCGAATGTTATTATGTTACTATTTTCATTCTTGGTGGTCATGGGAGAGAGAAAAATTCATTGATTGATTATAATCACCTCCCTTGGCTAGCCCCACCCCCCCCGCGCAATCTGGACATAAAAAAACCTCCACCTGGTTTCCTATTCTGTGTGCCGGCAGTGGCAGAGAAACAGCGAACTTGTATCTAATGTAAGAATGCAACCAGAGCTTAATTTGGAAAATGAGAAATGCCGGAGCTGAAGACCAACCCAACCCGGAGGCATCCCCTTGACCATTTATAAACCTGGCCCCCTAATCCTGGATATGTGGCCATACGCTTTTTTAGTGTAGCCAAGCAAAGTCCAAGGTCACACACCAAAGGACAAACGGGGAGGGGACTGAGTCTAAACCCCAACCCAATCTTTCATGTCTCTGCTTTGCTGTAGGTCACAAGCAGATGGAAAGCTGCTTCAAGCCAGGATGCCTGGGTCCTCTGTCACACAGAAGAGGGCAGCGTTTAGCAGGTCAGAGGATAACAGGAGGGGGGAAATTCAGATATTTCCCAGAAATTTAAAACATGTTTATGCTGGAGTGTGGGTTTTGTGTGTTTTTTAAAAAGCCATAAACCAGGCTGGGGAGAGAAATGGCCAAGGCCAGCCCCAGCAGCAACTAAGGGGACGTGACCATGATGGAAAACACAGAGACAGAAGCAAAAAATAACTCATTAATACAATATACAGAGTGATTAGGCAGCCGCACAATCGATCGACGTGCTCATTACCGCCGTCCTGACAGCTCCTTAAGGGCAGAGCTGAAGGTTAAGCAAAAAAAAAAAGCGGGGGGAGGCAGGATTGGGATCTGGGGCCAGCAGAGTAGGGGGGAAGAACCAGGGAGGAAATGTGGTTCTCTCAAGCCAGCTCAGAACTCACCAAGCCTCCCTTACAAGAGTTCTAAGTGGAACAATCCAGTTATTGGGCAGGAGGAGTAGGCAAGGAGTGCGCTCATCCCATGCTCGGAGACATACTTCTCTACTACTCTGCCACCAAGGTAAAGGATGTCTCCTAAAACATTCCAGTGCTCAGCACATTGATCCCATTCTTAAAACTCCCTGCTACCGCCACACCCTCCTGACTCACACCGCCACCCCGTTTATCCCCAAAGGCTAAGCAACTGAATCTACACGGGCATGTCCCACAACCTGTTCCAATGCCATCATATGGCCCTGGAGCATTCAAAAGAATGAGCATGAATAAGGTGCATTTTACTCAAGAAACTGACACCCATGTTCAGGTTTCAGGAAGGCTTACCAGGATCAGACAGTGAGGCTTTCAGGCTCGTTTTAGAAATCAGTCCGTCTACGGCCAAACAACACTGGGCGAGAAAAGGCTTATAGACATCGACACGCATGTTCATGGGCATGTATGCACGCATGCACACACACGCACACTAATACAAGTCGCTTGCAAAATTAACAGGGCAATCCTATGGAGAGTTACTCCAGTATAAGTTCATTGACTTCAATGGGCTTAGACTGGAATAACTCAACATAGGATTACACTGTAAGTCCTCTGCTTAATTATTTGCTCTGCCAAAACTCACAGAACTATATTTATTGCATTGCCCCTCCACCGCAAAAAAAACTTACATCATCTTTAGACCCATGACTGGTTCTAATTTTTTAAAAAACAATCAGACGCCAATGTTTTTTTCCTTTAATAAAATTTTTAAAAAAACAACAATCAGAGGCCAGGTTCTGAATGGATATGAAAGGCCGCAGCACTCTGGCTTTGCCCCTGACTTCTGCACCAGCTGAGAAAGACACTGGAATTTGCCTGCAAAATCAGCTGCTCAGACATGCCAACAGCCTGAAAGAACTCCAGCACATCCACAAAATGGGTAGTAGCTTGGAAGAGGAGCTGGGCTGGGGGTGATTTATGCTGGTGGAGAGGGGGAGGGCAGCAAGGCACATCCCCATAATCATTTTTCCTTGCGAGGGTTGAATCCTGGGACACAGGGAGTGCCCACCCTGACTGCATCCAGTAGCTTCCCCTCCACTCTGAATAATCACAGCCAGAGTTTCCATCCAGGCAGAGAGCTGGATCCAGATAGCTTTTTCCATCAATCTCACCTAACTCGCCTCCTTACTACAGCCCCTGTGTCACATGCATTTTGTCCACACTGGTCCCATGATTAGGATTGACTGGTGTCCGGTTTTCCCCTGGACAGTATGCTTTTTTCTTGGGGTTTCAGGGGGAAACGCGGTTAAAATACCAGATGTATAAATATCTGGTATTTTTTAGCATGGGGGAGGAGGGGTGGCTGGCTGCTGGTGTCCATGAGCTGGTGGAAGTGCCAGCAGGCCTTGCTTCACTGGCGCCCTCCCCCCCCTTCCAGGCAGCCCACACTCCAAGTCCCAGGGGAGTGGCCAGGCAGCCCACCCAGCCTTCTGCACCCCTCCCCCTCCCCCTGCTTCCAGCTCACCTGGGGAAGTGGCAGGCCCACCCAAGCACCAGAGGAGCGACCAGCTGGCTCAGCCTCCTTCTGTGCACCCAGGAAGCAGCAGGCCTGCCTGCCCCATCCCTTCAATGGCTGAAAGTGGCTATAGTTCCCAGGTGCCTACCAATGGCGGGCAAACTCCCACGAGTTTACCACCTTGCCCACCGACCTACCAGTGGTTGGCGGGAAGGGGCAAGCTTCCGGAGGTTGCCCAATACCAGCAGGCAACTCAGGAATGTGTGCCGCAGGTGTGCTCCCAACAGGCACAGTGATGTCACTTCTGGAAATGATGTCATTGCTCCAGGCATGGGAGCATTCCTGTGCTTCGTTTGGAGCTGATTTGGGCCCCAAACAGGCTGAATTGGCCCCACGCAGAGCGCGGGAGTGCTCCCATGGCTGGCATAATGATGTCACTTCAGGAACTGACCCATCGTGCAGGTGCCAGAACGTGCACACACGCACAAAGCACACACCCAAAGAAGTCCTCACCACTAGCATGAGGTAAGTGGCAGGTTCCTTGCCCTCCCACCGGGAGGGTATAGGGGCCTGGGAACCCTAGGAGAGGCCAAAGATGGCTTTGCTCCAGAAGTGACAATATTATGTAGGGCTGGGGAGCAATGGAACTCCAGGGTCCATTTTTTAAAATATTCAGTTTGGCAACCCTACTCACATGATATGCAGAACAGCCTTTTGGGGAGACACAGAGAATCTGCTCCTCCCTTTTGAACCAGTGGGAAAGCTGGTTGGATCCAAACCAGAGTGGTGAGACAGGCTACAGCACCTCTCGCCTGCAAAATTCATCTCTGGAGCGAGGAGGAGGCTAACTCCTTGAGTAGTGGAGAAACAGAGCTCCCCACAAAGGGGAACGGCACTGGGCAGCAACTTCGAGCCAAACTAGACAGCATGGCAGCCATAGGTCCAACCTGTGGCAACCGATGCCATTTTAAAGAAGCATTTGGCCATTTAAAAAGGCTGCGAGGACCCCAATGGCACAGTGCAACCAGAAGATCTTATTCTCTCCCCCCCCCCCATGGCTTTTCAAGTGCCAAAACAGCTATGGAAGGGGCTGTTTCAGTACTTGAGATGGTGCACAAACGGGGCCAAGATCTCTTCGCCCTACTGCAGCACAATTGCGACAATTTCAGATGCCCAAATTCTTCTTTAAAATGGTGTCAGTGGCCACAGGTTGGACCCACCACAATGTGTAGTTTGGCCCTTAGCCTCTGTTTTATGCAAGGGAAGAGGCCATGTCTGGAATTGACACAATGAAGAGAGAGGGATACATGCTATTTGTAAACTGAGGCACTGCTGAGGAAAGAATTGATTCTGCAATTTTACTCACGTATAGAAATCAATGATGAGGGCAGAATTAACCCTATGCATGTCGCCTCTAGCTCTGTTTATTCTCTAAAGCAAGTTTCTAGCCCTTATGCGTCTGCTAAGATAGGCTTGAAAGTGCTTGCTGGCTCTCGCAGAGACTAGTGTGAGGCAAATTACTTGCAAGTAGAAGAAAATTAAATAGTACACATTCTGATTCAGTGTGTATCATGCATGCATGTCACCATTTCGCTCAGCACTGTGGTATTTTTTTTTAGAAGTACGAACTCTAGTTTTAGTACAAGAATTTCACCCAAATACATTCATGAAATAAAAGGGAGAACAATCTGTCCTTTTAAAATCCTGGCTGTTGTGAATCTGACAAGACAGATAATGGTTCATTAAAGAGTAACTAATCTGTATCAACTGATCTCATTATTAATATTAAATAAGCATCTACAAAGCATTCTTCTTAAAGTGTTCTAAAGTCTTTGCATACAGCATGTCCGTATTATTTTAAAAACAAGCCTGCAAGGTAGGCCAGAATCTCCATATGGTAGGGGATTAATGCTGAGACTAATGCTCTGAGTAGGGTTGCCAATTTTAGGTTAGGAAATTCCTGGAGATTTGAGGGTGGAGCTGGGTGGAGCCAGGAAAAGCCAAGTTTGTGGAGGGAGGGGAGCTCAGAGTCCACCCTTCAAAACAGCCATTTTTTCCAAAGGATTGTAGTCCAGAGATGAGTTGTAATGCTGGGAGATCTCCAGGCCCCATCTGGAGGTTGGTAACCCTAGCGACAGGTAACTTTCCAGACAGTCTGGCGCCATGAATCCAGCAGGGCTGCAGCACATTACTACGGCTTATGCTAAGCACACTGTAGCACAGGGGGACCTACACAGATTCAGGGCCTGTAATTGTAACTCCGGAGGGTTTCTAGCTTGCTGTTTTCCCTCTGCATGCCAAGATCACTGCTTCATTTAAGATAAGACTCAGGCTGCTTCCATGCAGGGAGGACATTGTGTCGCGCTCTCATTGCCACTGCGAATGCAAAGGTATTTGCAGTGGCAATGGAGGATCCACGTGGGGGTATTCTCAGTGGCATCCTCTAGTGCCTGCTATTTCTCCCTTCCTGGCTTTTTTACCAGTTTAAAAAAAAAAACATCAAATATGCAATGTAATAAAGACTTGCCCCCCCCCCTTTGCATTTCATTAAACTTGGGGATGTTCCAGCTCTTTCTTCCCTCCCTCATTCATCATAATTCCCCACCTAATGTCAGGCACAGTGATGCAAAGGAACTTGAGAAAGAGCAGGGACATAAAAGTGGGGAGGGGGAGAGACATCAGGCCACATCACAGATTTGAAAAGACCCCAGAAGAGTAAGAGATTTTGGTTTCTTGAAGTGGACCAGATCCCTGCAAAGAAAATTGTTCCAAAGATACGTGCATGAAAAATTCACAGGGAGAAAAAGCATCGTATGAGTTCCGGAAAGAAAAATGAGGCTTACTGTGAAATTCCGTTCTTGGCAGTAGCGGGACAGCCGTTTACATTGGGATGAAGTTTCGCCTCCTTCTGGAGGCAATTTTTTGTAAACAGGAAGTAAATCAGGAGCAATCTCCTCCTCCCAACTCCTACCCCTGCCCACCTCGCCTTTCTTATAAAACTCTCTTTTCCACTGCACGGAGCTATTTATTGCTTTTAATTGTAGGGCAGGCAAAGAAAGGGTTAAACACCTTTCACCCATCAACCTTTCCCCAATTCTTCAAAGCACGGATCTTTTGGTTTGGTTCTTAGCCTAAACTCCTTCACAAGATTGTTGTGAAGATACCATGGAGAAGAAAGAACTGTGTGTACCATCTACCACCTTTATGGAAGGTTAGAATAAAAACATGATAGAACTAAGCCTTAGTTTAACTTTCATACTGGAACCCAGTGACAGGCGTATGTGCTTGATTTATTTGACCCTTCTAAGGAACTGAGAAATGTGCAGATGGAACATGATAAGCTTTGCACGAATACACTCCCAAGGGTAGCTAGCTACCTCTCTCAGAGCACCATCATGAAAGACTTTATGTAAACCTGACTGAAGGAATTCCAGCATGTCTTGTTAGGATGTCAGACTGGGACCAGAGAAACTCAAGCTCAAATCTCTGCTCAATTATGAACCTTAGGCCAGTGATGTTCAGACTAACCTATGTCCCAGGGTTGTTGTGAGGACAAAACACCGAAGATAAAAAAAACATGTATACTGCAATGAACTTCTAGCAGGAAGGGTGGGATAAAAACAGGATTAGATGGATAGATAGACCAACAGACCCTGACCTTCCTCAACACAACGAGGCCTTTCATACAGTTCAGCAAATTCTCTGGATCCGTTGTTAGCAAGGCAACAGGACAGGAGATGAACATTAGACTAGCCTAACGGGGCCAAACTGTCCTACTTTTTACTTCTTTTCTATCAGCTGAAGCCACGTTGGGGTCATGGCAGAAGATCATATCCTAGCATGGAAGGTTAATCAAAGACTCCCTAACTGATAGATTTATGAGCATTATAGTTAACATGCCACTCCACTCTTCTTCTGGAGGCTCCCCCATTGACTTGGCAATGGGACAGGAATACAGAAGCTCTTTTGGCCACTTTGCTACAGGAGTGCTATCTTCTGCTGCTGAGCATAAAAGCCTGCTGCTGGTTTCATGGTGTGCCCAAGAGGCAAAAGGGTCCAGAACTGGTTGGATCATTCTCACTGCAACATGTCATCTGCCAAACTGCCTCAGCGTGCTGGTCATCCACTGTGTTTGACAAATGCCTTGATTTACAGTCTCAGGCAACAAAGCCAGGAATTTTACTGAGCCCCTGTGCAAGCCACGGCGCACAGCAAAGAAGCTACGTTCAGATTTTGTGAGTGAAAAATTGCCCACATCTGCTGTAATCTATAGGAAAAATTCCCAATCCAGGAGCCATTCCATTTGGTCCCACTTGTTGAAAGCTCAGCCAAACCACCACCACCCGCCCCCCGCATGTTCTAAGCATCTCACAGTAAATTGGATCTCGTTCCACCTTGACAATTTTTTGTCTGTCTTCACCAGCATGTAATTAATGTCCCTGGCCTTTCAGAAGAAAGGAGGTAGACCGCTTCGAGGTCAGTTTATGGTCTGAACCTCCCCCACTATCCCGCACCCTCAGGCTCTTGTTCTACCACAGCAAACTTCCCAGCCTATGATTATTAAGCCAATCTTTTCTGATTCCAGGACTTGCTGGCCCTTAGGTAGACTGGCTGGACGTGTCCACTTGGAGACTCAGGCACAGCTGAGCAGGGAAGTGCCATCAGACCAAAGTTTGCCTGATTCTGATAAGTCAGCAGGAACTACTACTGTAGTGTACTTGCATGGCTCAC
Source organism: Eublepharis macularius (assembly GCF_028583425.1). NCBI lineage: Eukaryota > Metazoa > Chordata > Lepidosauria > Squamata > Eublepharidae > Eublepharis > Eublepharis macularius. Next base: position 227,452,727 of record NC_072790.1, on the reverse strand, counting down.
TGTACCAACTCCATGCAGGATACCATGGAGTCGATCAGTTGTGCCCTGATGTGTCTGAATCAATCATGTCTATCCTATGCCACTTTGCCTATCCTTTCCTGATAGAAGAAAAACCAGGTTGACTCCTAGACAGGACCACGACTGGGACAGACTGAGCTGCGGTAGTCAGAAAAGACGCCTACACTTCCCATCAAAACTTTCGGGAACCTGATTCATGTCCGCCGTCACTTGTAGCTTGGCTCTTAGAGAGCTCTTGTCCCAGTTCACTAGGAACCTGTGGGATTCTAGACAAGATATTGTTCCTAAGATATCCTAAAAGGCTCTGCTCTGATAGGGGAATCAGATCAGGACCCTGTTTCAGTAAGACAGAAATGACATGCCGCTAGGGTTATCGGGGTCACAGCGAAGATCCTACAGTGGCTATGATAATGAAGAACATGTCCTCTTAGCCCCTCCCCTCTTCATGCTATAATCTTTATGTGCGAATTTGTTAAGTCACCATGAGCCACCACTGAAAATCAGGAAAATCAGGATACAGGCTTTCAGACTCTGGACCATCTTACTTTTTCTGAGCAACCAGATCTGAATCTTCTGTCTGAAGCAAAGATCAGTGAAGTGCAATTGGCAGAGAAATTAGCTTTTTTGGCAAAGAGAGCATGGTCTTGTGCTATGAAACATCTCCGTTAGAAACAAACCGGATAATGGGGAAATGAGTAGGACATATGAAAATTGGTGGCTGTGCCAGAGATTGGTTGAGGATCTTCCAAATCTGGCCTGGGGAGACAGGCAACACCCTTGGAATCTGGGTTCACAAAAACGTCTTGGAAGTTATAAGCATAAGTGCCTCCAACCAAGAAGTCATGTGATAATTGGTCATCTTCTTATGACCTTATATGGAAAGGGAATATTTAACAGCAGGGAACTGTTTATCAGTGACCTTCGTTACTATTTCCCTTTAAAAATCTGCATTTACTGGTCAGTATTGTATGGGATATTTCAGGGACGTGAACAAAGTTGTATGAATGGCAAATCACTCAAGACATACAGACCTTAACTTGGGGTATGTTGATCTATGGGGCCTGCACCCAGCCTTCATGTCTTCTCAGAGGAATCTGAAACTATGGCTGGCTGTACAAAATGAAGCTGTATTTTTTGAAGTTTACAGGCCTTAAACGCTACTATATATTGGCTAGAGAGTGCGGTGGACATGGTTGCCAACTTCCGGTGTGTGTGTGTGTGTTTGTGTGTGTGTGTGTGTGTGTTTGTGTGAGTGAAGATTTCCCAGAATCCACAACTGATCTCCACAGAGATCAGTTCCCCTGGACAAAATAGCTGCCTTGGAGGATGTACTCTATGGTATTATAACCCACTCACTCCAGGATCCACCCTCAAATCTCCAGGAATTCCCCAACCTGGTGACCCTGATGGAGAGCCGCAGGAAGCCTCTTATCAGACTTGGTATATTGCAAGCGATTACCGTCAGTTTTATGGGTTTTCAGAAAAATAAAGTACAGATCCCTGAGGACCCCACTACCTACCTTCTGTTTCATTTTGTTTAACTAGTCCATGAGAAGTGTTTACAGGACAGTTGACCGGTCTTTGGCGATAGAGGATCAGTCCATTTATCCCTTGCCTGCTAAATTTACCCAGGAGCCTTGTCAAAAGCTTTTTGGAAATCCCAGCATTTAATGTCTATTGGATTGCCCTTACCCACATGTTTTTAACCCTCGCAAAGAACTCCAGGAAGCTGGTGAAGCAGCCGTTCTGGTTCTTACTCAGTTGTGTGCTCCTTGGTATGCTTTGTCATTCTAGTTCATTCCATCGCACAACAGAAGTTCCTCCAACAAAACACTATTTCCTTTTGTGGAGGAGGGGACAGCGGTTCCCGCTTCCCGCTGCAGACTTCCACTTTGCACCCCAGTGACCAACAAGAGCGCAGTGGGGGGCACAGATGGTTGCAATGGAAGGAGGGAGGAAGAGGGGGAAGCAGGGAGGTTGCCTCTCTCAAAGGCGACTCTGCTCAGTATCCAACCTATAATTAGTAATGGTTTTTCAACCCATTGATCCAGAACAGACATGAAGCTACCAGGCTATAATTGTGTCGGCTCCTCCCCAGGCCATACCTTTTTTAAAACTGGTGTTACACTTACAGCTTTCCAATTGTTTGGTAAAGCGGCTGATTTGAATGAAAATGGTACATTTTTGCTCGATCAACCATTTTCGAATTCGAGTTCTTTAAGAACCCTATGTTGTATTCCATCTAGGGGGGCCGACTCTGGATTGGAATATTCCTGAAGATGTTGGGTGGAGCCTAGGGAAGGTGGAGTTTGGGGAGGGGAGGGAATAATAACATTACATTTATATACCGCCCTTCAGGACAACTTAAAGCCCACTCGTAGCGGTTTACAAAGTGGTGTTTTTATTATCCCCACAACAATCACCCTGTAAGCTGGACGAGACTGAGAGAGCTCTGAGAGAGCTGTGACTGACCCAAAGTCACCCAGCTGGCTTCAAGTGGAGGAGTGGGGAATCAAACCCAGCTTTCCAGATTAGAGTCCTGCCGTTCTTCACCACTACACCAAACTGGAACTCAGCAGGGATGCGATGCCATAGAGTCCACTCTATGAAGCTGCCATTTTCTCCAGGTTCATAGATCCAGAGGAGTTAGCCATGTTAGTCTGTAGTAGCAAAATCAAAAAGTCCTGTAGCACCTTTAAGACTAACCAATTTTATTGTAGCATAAGCTTTCGAGAATCACAGTTCTCTTCGTCAGATCCATCTGACGAAGAGAACTGTGGTTCTCGAAAGCTTATGCTACAATAAAATTGGTTAGTCTTAAAGGTGCTACTGGACACTTTTTGATTTTCTCCAGGGGAACTGATCAGTGTTACCTGGAGGTCAGTTGTCATTCCAGGAGAACTCCAGCCTCCACCTGAAGATTGGCAACTCAAATTCCACCCAGAGCTGCTGATTTGCTAGTTTTTAATTTGTCAATTGGCCCTAGAATTTCATCTCAATTACACAGACACTTTTGCCACAAATAGTGGCTCCATTGTGACTAACAGAGTCGTCCCCAGAGGGGTCCAGTGGCTCAATCCTCTCCCTGGCCAGTTCCGTTTCTGATATTTTTTATAAATTCTTATTGTTTGTCTTAATGTTTTCAGCAGCGTGCTGCTCAAATTCTCTTTTTGCTTGCCTTTTTTCAACTCGCACTCCATTTTTCTTCTCATTTCAGTAAGAATTCTCCTTTATTAAGCGAGTGGCCCTACTTTTTTTTAATGGCCTCCTTGACTCTGCTCATTAACCAGGGTGGCATCTGCTTGGACCTGACGGTACCTTTCCTAATCTGTGGTATCTATTCTATCTAAGTTCCAATTATTATAACTTTAAATAACTTCCAAGCATCATAAAGAGTTCTGACCCTTCTAACTCTCATTTTTAATTTCCTTCTAGCAAGTCCTTTCATTGCTGGGAAGTTTCCTCTTTTGAAATCAAATGTGGCTGTGTTGGACTTCGGAGGCAACTTTCCACTTGCATATATGTTGAATATAATAGCATTGTGGCCAATCCGTTCAGGAACAATTATATCTCATTTCCTATCCTGAGCCTTACTCCAGATTATATCCAGGGTCATCTCTTCTCTAAAGTCAGTTCCATAATTAACTGTTCCAAGACACACTAATTTGCAGTATCGGGAAATGTTATTTCTTTGTCATAACCAGATTGTGCATCTTCCTAGTCAAGGTACAGATAATTGGTCACACATTATTACAGCACCTTATCCTTTGGTTGCTTCGCGGATCTCTCTGTTAAGTTACTTTGAGGGCTAGGTTTTTCTAGCCACAATAATTGTATGAGTTTATTCCATTTAAGTTCTCTAGTCTGTGCCCTCTTTGATAGGCAGAGCAGCATAACCCCCCAATTTTCTTCCCTATCCTTTGTAGAGTTTATATCCACAGGTAACGGCATCCCATCAATTTTCTCCTTTCCACCCAGCTCCTGAAACACTGTGTTCTTGTTTAGATCTATGTTCTCGTTTAGTACCATGTACCCCTAATGCGGTTCGTAAGCATCTAAGGTTATCATATAAGAACCTGCGCTTAACTCTCATCCACAGTTCTGGGAGAAGATTGGTTTAATCGTGCTTGGAATGTAGCTTTATTAACTAAATTAACATATTGCCAAAGGATGCAAAGAAATAATTTAAAACGTACAGATAAATTCTGGAAACACTGGGCAATCTTTGTTATGCATTGCAATGGTGGGGGGGGGAGAGATAAAACATAGTCTTTTGCTTTTTATGAATGGCGCTGCAGTTTCTCTTTTCTTATATATTAAGGCCTAAGTGGGAAAAATTAAAAATGATCACCTGCACCTTGTTTCCTTCTCCAAGTGTCCCTGGAAGGCACTTTCCATCCTATAACCCTTTATCTGAGTGGAGTAACTGCTTAGGAGGATTGCACTGTTTAGACTTTTAAATGGCAGCCTCCCTCCACCCCACTTTTTCTCACTGATCCAGATCATCTAGATAGGGTCAGGCTAGAATCAGATATTTATCCCATATCCCACCTTTGTCCCCAGTGGGAACCCCAAGTGGCATGCATCAGTCTTCTCCATTTATTTTCACAACAACCCTGTGAGGTAGATTAAGCTCAGAGTGTGTGACTGGCCCAGCAGACTTCCATGCCAGAGTGGGGATTCAAACCTGTATCTTCCTGTTCCTAGCGTGACACTCTAACCACTACACCACACTGGCTGAGTTCATTTGAAAGCTGATCTGCATTCTCATCTTTGGTCTCTACCAGGGCAGACTATAACAGGGTTCTCTAAATAACAGATGTAGGTGTTCACAGAATCACAAGCACAGTGGCCAAAATGAAACTATAAGGAGTGTTGAAGGGCACATCAACATGTCTGTCTAAGCAGCTTTTTGCTGTTTGTGTAAAGCTACACTGGACTTCAATTTGAAGTTCAGATTCCATTAATAGTTTTTGATGAAAATTATAAAATATTTGTACACCACTTTTCCATGTTTCCCATAAACAATCCAGAAAGCCCCGTTTCACGCTTCCCAAAAATACTCACCAACAGACTGACTCACACAAATGCCTTTTTTAATAGCTCTGTTTTGCACCTTCTCTTAAATATTGGCAGAGGCACCACCGCCTTTCCTTCACTGAGCAGCCTATTCCACAGCACCGGAGCAGTCACAGAAAAAGCCGCTCTTTGGCCTGAGTTCTGACCACTCTTATCATCAGACTAGGAAACAATCTTTGCTGCAGGAAGAAACAGTTCAACAACAATGCAGATCCTATGCTATTAAGGCCCATAAAGGTAAAAACTGGCACTTTAAACTGAATTTGAAAACATACCGGCAGCTAATGTAGATGGTTGGTGAGCCTTAGCAATATTACTGGGCAGATTCATCCCAGTCAGCAACCGGACTGCTGAATTTTCACTCATTTTACCAATTTGCCTTGAAGCATCTTCAACGGGAAGGGAAAGTAGCATGGTATAGCCTGATCTTGTCAGATCTCAGAAGCTAAGAAGAGTCAGTACTTGGATGGGCGACCACCAAGGAAGGCTGTGCAGAGGAAGGCAGTGGTAAACTGCCTCTGTTTCTCACTCACCTTGAAAGTCCCTTGCTGGGGTTGTCATAAATCACAGACTCATAGGGTTGGAAGGGACCTCCAGGGTCATCTAGTCCAACCCCCTGCGCAGTGCAGGAAATTCACAACTCTTCCCCCCCCCCACACACACATACACACCCAATGACCCCTGCTCTGTGCCCAGAAGATGGCAAAACACCATCAGGATCTCTAGTCAAACTGGACTGGAGAAAATTGCTTCCTGACCCCAAAGTGGCAATTGGCATTACCCTGAACATACAAGAAAGGGCAATGAGAACTAAGCACTGATGTAACCCTTCCTGCCCGATCTGCCCAGGTTCACAAAATCAGCATTGCTGTCAGGTGGCCATCTAGCCTCTGCTTAAAAACCTCCAAAGAGAGAGCCCACCACCTCCCGAGGAAGCCTGTTCAGTAGCAACTTGAAGGCACCCCCCCCCCACGTCTCTTCAATGGAAACCCTATGCTGTGTAGATTACTGTAATCCAGTTTTGAAGTTACAGTATCAATATGGGTCAATAAGACAGATCTAATGTATCCAAGAAAGAATGCAACATGAACCGGGAGAAACCGTGAGGTTAACTTTGGACTGTGGCGTCTGTGAGAACTACAGTTTGGAGAGCCAGTTTGGTGTAGTGGTTAAGAGGGCGGGACTCTAATCTGGAGAGCCGGGTTTGATTCCCCACTCATCTGCTTGAAGCCAGCTGGGTGACCTTGGGTCAGTCACAGCTCTCTCTCAGCCCCACCCGCCTCACAGGATGTTTTGTTGTGGGGATAATAATGACATACTTTGTAAACTGCCCTGAGCGGACATTAAGTTGTCCTGAAGGGCGGTATATAAATCGAATGTTGTTGTTATTATTATAACTAGAACTGACTGCCCTCTTTCCCCAAAAGTTAGCTGCCTTAGCAAATACTGATGTCTTGGTGGAAGCTCAGCTGGATAAAGGTGCTTGTGCGTAGGGTAAAAACTTTATATTTTTTTAAACTTCTAGCTCCTTTTGTAAGTCCTGACCCTCCCTACGAACCATTACCAGCAACAAAAGGGCTACAAGGGGGGGGGGGCTTCAGTCAGGGGGATTTTAAATACCTTCCTGGTACTGAAGGGAAGAATATATAAACTATTCATCGGGCTTTAACTGTGTGCAGTCTTCATGGAGGCGGCTCAATTCCTTTCTCATTATTTGATAAAAATGTTTGGAGATCCCCAGGCTATAGGGAACTCCATTGCTGCTCCTAAGACATTGTTAGCAACTTAAGGCTTTAACTTTCAAGAGCAGTCAGTGGTAGCCTGACCAAGGGTCCATGGAAAGCATCCAGCTAAAACAAGCCTTCTTGCTTCACTGAAATGCACTCTTCTTCCCCTGATACCTGTTGGTCCTTCTCTGATGCTTTGAGCCTCAACCGCAACTAGCCTCTGGGAGGCAGAGCCACAAGGTGGCTATTTCCTGCCTCTCATTAGGGTTGGTTGTGCCCCTCCACCTGAACTGGCTATTACCTCTAGAAGATGGTATGGGACTTGGAATCTCAGAGAGGGCTCTTGGTTGAAGGTGAACAGGATGCGACTGGCCCGCCAGCACTGTTTCCACTCCGTGATTGGAAGTAACTGAGGAGCCTCTACCGCTTCTGGCTCTTGCAATGTTTCCAGTGCTTGAATTCACTGCATTATCTGATGGCTCTATTGGTGACTCTCAGATCCACCAGCTTGAACAGTGAGCAGACCAATGTCTTTCCCCATCTATAACAGCAAGGAATACAGATCTGATCATGTCTGTTTGCAGAATGGACTTAAACTGTGGAATGTTGCAAGTTTGGTTAGTCTGGGCTCAGGGGATGGCTGGTTCCAGGTTTGGGGGGGTGCGAGAAGAGAGTTTCCAGGGCCTCCCTCCCCTCCTCTGCTCACCCCCCAGACCCTTCTCTCACACCCTCCTTCTTTCCCACCCATTCACAAGCCTCCCACTTGCTTGTGTGTCCCTCCCCTCCGTCCACCAATGCTCACAGTGACCTGTACAATCTGCAGCCCTTTTCCCAGTGGTACTAGCAATGTGAGCATCCGGGAGCATGGGTGATAGATCACTACAAGTGAGTGGATGGGAACGAGTAACAGAATCGGTCTCGGTCAGAAGCCCTGGACCCCAGCAGCTGCCTCACCTCAGGGTATGCCGCCTCTGGCCCTGCTGGGCTGTTTCCCTGGTCACTGAATGAGAGGTTCAGACTGCCGACACTGTCTCTGCTTGAATGGCATTTTGATGTGCCTCCTCCAAAGCCCTCAGGCCAAGAGATGCTGTTTCCTGCACTGCAGTGTGTTCACTGGGCTTGTCAGCAAGCTCAGGATCACTTCTTCAGGAGAGAGGATCACTTCTAACTAGGGTTGCCAGCTCTTGACTGGGAAATTCCTGGATGGGAGGCAGGAAAGAGCTAGGGCTGTTGGGAGGGGTTGACTGCTTGCTTTGCATGCAAGAGGTCCCAGGGTCAATCTTCGGTATCTTCAGGAACTCAGATAGGCTTCCTCTTGTCAAGACCCTGAATATCTGCTGCCTGTCAGAGTAAACAGCTGAGAACTCGAAGGACCCTTGGCCCAGCCTACTATTTGGCAGCCCCCTCTGCTCTGCATGAGAGAGAGCCCTGGAACCCTGAAGAAGCCCTACCCATGTAGTCAGGTGAGACCTATTCTCAGAAGGGAGAGAAAGGATTCCTCCTCAAGTTCCTGTTAGAGAAAATCCAGTGTGGCCTACAGCTGCAGAAAGAAATTCATCCTAATATGAGCTCATCATGAACAGAAAAACCTTTCCCCCCCCTGCCATTTAATGACAGGGCTTGGCCTCCAGTTGTGCAAACTGGCAAACAATATCCCCCAAGCATGTGCAGAGCGCATTTCCTTTGCCACTTCAGGAACACCACTTCAGGAACAAAGCAGTCAGCATTGTGACTTAGAGAGCAGTGGTTTTTCAAACTGGGTTGCGGGGAAACTCCCAGCGGTTCCCTTCCAAAGTTTATCAGGGATTCTTGGATGAGAAGAGATAAGGAATGGCAGAGAAGCTTCCTCAAAAGACATCTGGCCTGTCACAACTGACAACCCTCTTGAACACACAGTGCCAAGGAGGCTGTTGTGTTCTAGAGATGCTCTTTGTTCACATGGGAGTGACAGAGCGAGCCCGGGGGGGGGGGGGCTGGCCAGCACCCAGAAGTGAACTGCACCTGTCTGCCCTATAGCAGTTTCAAGTACCTTTTGCAACATGGACTAATTCCACCACAGACATGCAAGGGTTCCTCAGCAGGTGAGTTGGTTTAGAAAAGCTAATTTGAAAATACAATATTTATGTATTAAAGCCACTGGCTTTCAACATCTGTGCCGTGGGGCACACTGCCTGGTAAGGCTGAAGCTGCAGCAACTTTCCTTTAAAAAAAATGACCACCACGAACGAAATTATTGTGGGATTATTCCAACCGTGACTGTATGCCAAAATTCTACATTTTCCTCTAAATTTGAACAGCTTGGTAGTGGCTCACACTCAAAACTTTGAAAGCCTCAGTAGTGGAAAAGAGAGAGACAAATTTTAAAACAAAACCTCCCCAGTGGCTCCGAAAACTTTAGCAAGGGCTGCTTCTACTGGCATAGGAAAGAGAGAAGCTGCATTCATTGGACTTCTCATTTCCATATAGTTATTAAAGACACAGAAGCCCCTTTGGGAGGAAGGGGAAGGGTACTCTGCAGATGCTCAAAGGAACTCTGAGGTGATGAGTGAAGGTTTTCTGTTTTGGTTGCCACAACACACCCTCTTGCAAAATCTGCCTAGATACACAATCACTCGCCCACAAACCCATCCTGCTCCCTCACTCCCTCATGAACACCTGCATTTTTTGCTGTGGTCTGTTCTCAATAATTCAAGCGGAAGTCTGTTCAGATTAGATCTGAGCTTGTCCTGACGGGATTGGGGATAAATAAAATATCGCCAGTTATTACTCTCCGACAGGAGCGCAAGGGGGAGATAATAAGGAAGGGAAAGCAGTTTTAATAAAATGCTTCTAAGCTTTCGGCTCCACCAATGGCCATCAGTGAAAGGCACTCCACACCCTAACAAGATCACAGCGTTTGGGAAACAACCACCTGCCAGTCTTTTACAAGAAACACCAGAGCTGTTCTTTGCTCTCAGGAGGAACAATGAGAATGTCATCAGAGAATCACACACAGGACCTGTTTGTATACCAGAAGGTGCAGAGGTGAAAGCGGTAGACAAGGAAAGGGATTTGCCTTTAGTCTGTTCCTGTTGGCTGCCCTCACACGCTAGTGGTTCCTTACCCTGCCTGGAGATTCATGAGGGAGTCTGAAGATGAACTATTTACCAAAGTAGCAACATAAAAATTTGGCAAGCTAGTTACTCACAACTTCTGGGCATGAGGTGGGGAGAATCTTCCCTCTCCCTGCACCCCTCGATCAAGTGCGTGTGGAATAAGATTCTCCTTGCTTCATGGCAGAGATCAAATCCACACGGCTACTCACTACCTGAGAACTTTATATTATATCGTACTATGACCTTCTAGACATTACAGATGGACATAGATACAGTATAATATAGTGTTCAGGTGGTGAGTATCCATTAGGGTTCCCAATTTCCAGGTGGGACCTGGAGATCTTCCAGAATTACAACTGATCACCAGATGACAGAGATCAGTTCCCCTGGAGAAAATGGCTGCTTTGGAAGGTGGACTCTAGGCCCAGAGATGGCAACCCTAATAGCCATCTGGATTCACTCTCTGCCATAAACTGAGGAGAATTTTGTACTCCTGCATCTGACAAGGGAAGCAGAAAAGGTCTCTTCTCCATTTGGCAGGGTACAGCAAACAACAAAGGATAAACTGCTGAGATACGCTCTCTGAGTGACTTTGAGTCAGTCACTTTCTTTCAGCCTAACCTACCTCACAGGGGACCGTGAGGTACAGTTAAAAGAGGATGGGGGGGTCAATGTACACCACCCCGAGATCCTTAGAGAAAGGATGGAATAAAAATTTACCAAGTAAATGTGCATTTTTATTCCACCCTTCCTCCAAGGAACTCAGAGTGACATATATGGGTCTCCCCTCCTCCATTTTATCCTCACAACCACCCCTGTGAGGTAGTTTAGAATGAGAGAGAGTGACTGGGGCTAAAGGTCACCATATATATTTTGTCCGCTTCTCTTCCATCAGTCCTGTTTTCTACCACAAGAAGAAGCAGGACAGGAAGGGGGTGTGTGCTAGTCTGCTGCAGAATTCTTCCATACACAAGTGCGCCCATCTCCACCATCAAATAGTGTGTGGGGGGTGTCTATCGGTCCTTCTGAAGATGGATTAGGAAAGGGTGGAGCAGGAATTTCATGATAAAATTCCCCTCACATTTATTTTTACTCAACGTTTCTTTGTGCTCTGCAGGCCACAGAACAGATTCTTTCCCCAAAACTTTGTACAATATTCTCTTACCTGAGGGCCCACAGTTAATTGAGAATCCAACCATTGCCGCAGAGGAAGATAGGCATCATGCCTTGCTTGGCATTAATCAACATCAAATTTATCTGCCATGTTATTGCTCGGTCATTTCTTTGTTGCCGAAAAACCCCTTTTTGTGACTTTTCACAGTCTTTGCCACCTGGTTTGGCTTTGTATCAGACTTTGCACCCTGAGGCTGCTTTTGAAAGTTTCTTCTAGAAGTTAAAAAAAGCTCCAAACTCACAGTTGTATTCCTGTGGTAGATCTTCAGCACTAGCCTTTGTGTACCATCTACACACCAAGTTCTGTACTGAATTTTATCTAGGTAGTTTTCGCAACCTCCCTTTTCAAAACAGCAACAATTTACTGCTGAAGTTAATGAGGGGGGTAAAGGACTTCACGCCTCTCTCATTCTCATACACTTCTGTGGCAATAAAAACCACGGCTGTTCCTCTTTGCCTTGCCTCCAGGCTGGGGGCGGAGGAGCAACCTTCCCATAAGCCTTTGCTACAAGCTATAGAGGACAAAGGATGCCGATTTTTAACAGGGCATTCAAGCCAACTATTGCTGGCCAAGCAGACCATGGTGGGTGCATCTTAAATCCAGAACCATGCTCACGCTCTCTTTCATGCACCCTAGAGGAAGGGTGGGAACTACAGCAATCCACTGGAGTGCCAGATGCCACTGCAGTAGTTCAACATCAAGCTACCGCAACAATGCATCTGACAGCAGTAAACCTCTAGTGGAGAAGTTGCAGTACAAACAGAACATTATGGCTTGTATTGGCCCCTTTGTTGTCTCTGATTTGCATTACGGGAAAAATCTTTCAGTGGCTCAGTCATCCCTCTCCTCATTTTCAGAAAAAGGTTGAAGCAACATCAGTGGAGAATACTTTAAGGGACATGATAGTCACCATTTCTGTCAGCTGTGCCACAAGTCAAGTCTAAAGCATGAGATAATAGCGCCACTCAAAAGCACATCGCAGCCCATCTGCAGTCTCTGGCACCTGTGTGGTTTGGCCCCTAGTCTCCTGAACTAGAGAGCAGGCATCACCACAGTGCTGGAATACAGGGCTACGTCCAGAATCAATCACAGGTTTAGGGGGGTAGTAGGCAAGGTGCCCACCTCCACTTTCATGTGCACACATACACAGAGGTGAACATGTACATACTTGCACACAAGCAACCGTGAACACACAGACTGTTATTGTCTTAGAGTATGACTCTCCCATGCTCCTTTAAGTATTATCGGTGCCTGGGAGATTGAATGAGATCTAATGTGCATAGTGGTTAGAGTGACTATGACCTGGGTTCAAATCCTCATTCTGCCCCTAAAAGCGCACTGGAAGCACTCTCGCTCAACCTCATCTACTTCGCAGGGTTGTTGTGAGGACAAAATGTATGCCATTCTGCACTCCTATAATGTGTGGGATAAAAATACACTAAATAAAAAAAGGAATGTGAAAGAGTTGAGCTCTGCTGCCTCCCGCTCTCTTCTCAGAGACAGTAGATCTCTCCAAGCTGGCGTTTCTGGTGGAAACAGACAGGCCAAGCAACAACAATAATAGTAACATTCGATTTATATACCGCCCTTCAGGACAACTTAATGCCCACTCAGAGCGGTTTACAAAGAATGCCATTATTATCCCCACAACACAACACCCTGTGAGGTGGGTGGGGCTCACTGGTGGGCCCCCTCTCCAGTTCACGGACAAATCCACACTCACTCACCATCCGCTTATCTTGCACAGTCGTGGCAATCGTGTTCATTCCGCTACCATGCTGTGCATCATCACATTCATCCTTCCAGTGCGTCTTCATGGTGCCATCATTTCTCCACACGCCACTCAGTAAAGCGTTACAGTGGGCGGTTCCATCCTCCGCCGTCAGAATTGACAACGCACATCACTTCCCTTTTATTTTTTTTAAAAAGGTCAATTTTCCAGCATACCGATATTCCGACTTTTAAGAAATGGCAATGTACCTGCCCCCTCATCTTTGATTGGATCATTTTTTGCTTGTCACAGACCACTTTCTAACAATTGGCTGGTTGGTATGGCGGGCAAATTTGAAATTAGATTGTCACATTAAAGGCATTGTCCAGAAATTCTGCTGCTCCGAGTGGTTTTCTGCTTTTAGTAGTTAACAACATGGATGCTCAGAGTGTGATATTTGTGATGATGGCTCAGATTGTGGTTGGCATACTTCGCAGCACAGCCACGTGATACCACGAGATGATGCATTCTGTCTTTCACACATGGTAGAAATACAGGATTGCTCGGCTTGGCTCCTCGCACTCTTAAAAATGGCGGGACACAGTAGGGAAACAGTCCCCGTCTGACATGCGCATGTTCCAGTGACCGTTTCTTTTCCCATGCAAACCGCTGCTCACTACAGTTGGTTTACCGGTATACCGACCTTTCTGCACTGTGCAAAAAAAAAAAAAAGCGGGGAGAAAACGGATTTCCGCCACTATCATGTGGTTTGGAAGGAAGGCACAATTGTGGTGCGGTGATGGCGGGGAACACGCGGAATGGGAAAGCATGTGAGTATCTGCATGAACAGCGCACCGCTTGCGAAAAAGGCGCGGAAACAAAAAGGAAGTGTGGATTTGGCCCACAACTCTCAGTGAGTGTCCAACCATGCCAACCTTAAGACCAACACAGCCATGTTTAACTTCAAAAGGGGTAACTTTTCTGAGATGAGGGGGTACGTGAAGAAGAAACTGAAAGGGAAAGTAAAAAAGGTCAAAACACTTGGGGAATCTTGGAGACTATTTAAAACTACAATCCTGGAAGCTCAAATTAAATATATACCGCTGGTTAGGAAAGGCACAAATAGGTTTAGGAAAAGGCCAGCATGGTTAACAAGCAATGTAATAGAAGCTGTAAAAGGTAAAAAGGATTCTTTTAGGCAGTGGAAAACTAGTCGGAGTGAGGTTGATAAAAAGGAGCATAAGCTGTGGCAAAAAAAGTGCAAGTCTGTGATCAGACAGGCAAAAAGGGAATATGAGGAGCATATTGCAAAGAACATAAAGAAAAACAATAAACAATTCTTTAAATATATTAGAAGTAGGAAACCAGCTAGGGAGGCAGTGGGGCCCTTGGATGACCAAGGCGTAAAAGGATTACTAAAGGGTGATAGGGAAATGGCCGAGAAGCTGAATGCGTTCTTTGCTTCTGTCTTCACTGTGGAAGATAAGAAGTGCATGCCCACTCCGGAAGCACTGACTTTGGGAGGGGTTTTGAAAGACCTGAGTCACATTGAGGTGACGAGAGAGGAGGTTATGCGACTGCTAGATAATTTAAAAACTGATAAATCACCGGGCCCAGATGGCATACATCCAAGAGTTCTGAAAGAACTCAAGTGTGAACTTGTAGATCTCCTCACAAAAATATGTAATCTGTCATTAAACTCTGCATCTGTTCCTGAGGACTGGAAGGTAGCTAATGTTGTCCCCATCTTTAAAAAAGGTTCCAGGGGAGATCCGGGAAATTACAGGCCAGTCAGCCTGACATCAATACCGGGTAAGTTGGTGGAAACTATTATCAAAAATAAAATTAGTGGGCACATTGATGACCAAAAGCTGATGAGGAAAACTCAGCATGGGTTCTGTAAGGGAAGATCTTGTCTCACCAATCTGTTAGAGTTCTTTGAGGGAGTGAACAAACAAGTGGACAAGGGAGACCCGATAGATATTGTTTATCTTGACTTCCAGAAAGCTTTTGACAAAGTTCCTCATCAAAGGCTCCTAAGTAAGCTCAGTAGCTATGGGATAAAGGGCCAAGTCCTCTTGTGGATCGAAAACTGGCTAATTAATAGGAAACAGAGAGTGAGTATAAACGGGCACTTCTCACAGTGGAGGGTGGTGAGCAGTGGGGTGCCACAGGGGTCGGTATTGGGTCCAATGCTTTTTAACTTGTTTATTAATGATTTGGAATTGGGATTAAGCAGTGAAGTGGCTAAATTTGCAGATGACACGAAATTGTTCAGGGTGGTGAAAGCCAGAGAGGATTGTGAGGCACTCCAAAGGGATCTGTCGAGGCTAGAAGAGTGGGCATCCATGTGGCAAATGAGGTTCAATGTAGCCAAGTGCAAAGTAATGCACATTGGAACCAAAAATCCAAAATATAAATACAAGTTGATGGGGTCTGAACTGGCGGAGACTGACCAAGAGAGAGATCTTGGAGTCATGATAGATAACTCACTAAAAACGTCAGCACAGTGTGCGACTGCCATAAAAAAAGCTAATGCTATGCTAGGGGTTATTAGGAAAGGGATTGAAAACAAATCAGCCAGTATCATAATGCCTCTGTATAAATCGATGGTGAGGCCTCATTTGGAGTACTGTGTACAGTTCTGGTCGCCACACCTTAAAAAAGATATCATAGCACTGGAAAAAGTACAGAGAAGGGCAACTAAAATGATTAAAGGGTTGGAACACTTTCCCTATGAGGAAAGATTGAGGCGCTTGGGGCTCTTTAGCCTGGAGAAAAGACGACTGAGGGGAGACATGATAGAGGTTTACAAGATAATGCACGGGTTAGAGAAGGTAGAGAAAGATGTGTTTTTCTCCCTTTCTCACAATACAAGAACTCGTGGGCACTCTATGAAATTATTGAGCAGTCGGGTTAAAACAGATAGAAGAAAATACTACTTTACACAAAGGGTGATAAACACATGGAATTCGTTGCCACAGGAGGTGGTGGCAGCTACAAGCATTGCCAGCTTCAAGAGGGGACTGGACAAATATATGGAGCAGAGGTCCATCAGTGGCTATTAGCCACAGGAGATAGATGGTATTCTCTTTGTGGGGAGGTGGTGCTCTGTTGTCTTGGTGCTGGAAGGAAGGCAGTGGGAGGGCTTCTGGTGTCCTGGCCTCACTGACAGTCCTTTAGATGGCACTGGATTTCTAGCCACTGTGTGTGACAGAATGTTGGACTGGATGGGCCACTGGCCTGATCCAACATGGCTTTGCTTATGTTCTTATGTTCTTATGTAACCTTTCCTGCTGGCCCTGCTTGATTTTCTAATGAGAACTAATGTGGTGTAGTGGTTAGTGTATCAGATTAGGACTTGGGAAATCCAGGCTCAAATCCCTGCTCACCATAAATCTTGATACACTCGTCTCTTTCAGCTTCACCTGCCTCACAGGTATGTTGTAAGAATAAAATGGGAGAGGGGAGAAACAAGTATGCTGTCTTGAACTGCTTGAAGGAAGGACAGGATGAATAGTCTCTAAGTAAAGGATTACCAGGTTCTCCGACCCTGCCTAGGAGCACCATAAAGGAGCGCAGGCCATGTTGTTCCTGAAGAGACTACCAAAGTTCTGAGAGAAACAGCTTGGGCAGCCCTTCCTCCATTTGCCCACATGAAAAAACAGTGCGCCCTGAGGAGAAGGTGAGAGAAAAGAAGCCCACACCAGGATATTCATATTATTGCCTCCTGTGGAGGCAACTAATGGCTGGAGACAATCTGTGCAGTTGCTTGTTTTTATCTTTTCATATTTTCACACGTTGAATGTCTTAACTAGAAAGGCAGCATATAAATTGCGTATAAGAGCCAGAGTGGTATAGTAGTGACTAGAGTGTTGGAATAGGATCTGCCATGGAAGCTTGCAGGGTGATCTTGGGCCAGTTAGAATCTCTGAGCCTAACCTACCTCACAGGGTTGTTGTGAGGATAAAATGGAGAAGAGGAGAACAATGTAAGATGCTTCGCATTCCATTGGGGAGATAGGTTGTGTTATAAAGAAGTAAAATAAAGTAAAATAAAATAAATACTTCCCCAGCCCTTGGTAGGTTAAGGGGCGAGGAACTAAAGTTAACTGTTCAGCTTGGAGAACATGTCATTCTATATGGGGATGGTTATCCTATGCCAAGGTGACACGTGGAAGCTTTATTTATTTATTTAGGACAATTTTATGCTGCCTCTCTAGAGATCTGCCCAAGCCAACGCACAAATAAAAATGCCATGCTACCATAAAAACCACATAAATTATCAATAGTAAAATTAAAACAAGCCAGAAAAAAACATGCCACAGGGCATAAAAACCACATAAAATGAACACTGAGCAACCTAAAAAATATCCACAAGTATCCATCAGTGCTATATCAATCAAATGGTCCATCTAGTCCAACATCCAGTTTCCACAGTGACCAACTAGTTGCTCTAGAAAGGCTGCAAACAGATGTAATAAGGCCAAAGCCTCCCCCTGTTGTTCCCTCTGGGCAGGGCTCATTTCAAGGGGGAACATGCAGGAATGCAGTTCCGGCAGTTCCCCAAAGAGGTCACGTCAGGTGGCCCCTCCCACCTCACTCTCAGCCATTTTGGGCCCGTTTCAGCCTGGATTGGGACCAAAACGGCCAAGATTGGGCCTCTGACGGGTGGTGGATCACTCTCCCATTCAGCAGTGGCCCGATCCTGACCATTTTGGGCCCCTTTTGGGCCATTTTCAGCCCCTTTTTGCCATTTTGGGCCCAATTTTAGCCCTGAATGGCCAGGGTTGGGTCCAAAACAGCCAGGATAGGTGATGTCAGGGGGTGTGGCATATGCAAATCAGTTATGCTAATGACACACTTCAGGCGATGGCAAGAAGCATGGCATATGCTAATGAGTTATGCTAATAAGTTCCTCCAGCTCTTTTTCTACGAAATGACCCCCGCCTGTGGGTAACTGCCATTCAAAGATATATGGTCTCTGAATATGGAGTTTCCATTAAGAGCCACTGATGGTTCTCTCCTCCATGAATATGCTTTATCTGTCAATAAAGCCATCTACAACAGCAGCCATCCTGTGGGATTGAGTTCCACAAGTTACAAGCCTGAAAGAAAGTCTCTTGGGCCTCAGAACAGTTACAGTCAGATAAGGCTAGTGCTCAAGGGAAGTCCAGGGAATGGTCACTTGTGCTGTTCTGGGGGGCACTGGACCTCCCAGCCCCTGCTTACTGTGAATTGTTGCATTGTTAATAGGGTTGCCAACCTCCAGGTGGTGGCTGGAGATTCCCCTGGAATTACAGCTGCTCTCCAGGCAACAGAGGTCAGTTCCCCTGGAGAAAACAGCTGCTTTGGAATGTGGACTCTATGGCAGTATAACCTGCTTCGGTTCCTCAACTCCCCAAACTCCACCCTCCACAGGCTCCATCCTCAAAATCTTCAGGAGTTCCCCAACCCAGAGCTGGCAACCCTACCTCCAGGCTACTTGCTGCTGTTTCTTCCAGCACCAGGCTCACTGGTGTTATTTGTGGAGTCTTTTGCAATGAAAGTGTGTGTGGGGTGTGTGTGTGTTTGTATTCTATCATCCCTCTCCAACCCCCATAAACAGTGATTACTGGCAAAAATTTCCATGGTCTAGTGTGGCCCTGGGGAAGGGGGGGCCATTCTGCTGTGCTGCTCTGCAACTCACATACGAATCCCCTCCAACCCTGGTGACCGAATTGCTGTTTCATTTTATCAATTTGCTCCAAAAGCCGCTCTCCTGACATTATTTGAGACAGCTCTGCAGATTTATCAGCTGAAATTAATGGCTCGGGTGTGGGGAGGGGAGGGAGGACCTCTCCAGCATCCGGTGCCCTTGAATCATCCATTTGGCTCTTTAGCAGGCCTGCTTAGACCCTCAAGGGTGCAGAAAGAACACCTCAGAGAAAGGACTTCACCTCCGTAATTCTGGGGTCAAGAATCAGTGGGAAGTGCAATAATCCTGCTTGCAGATCATACCCACACTCAAAAATGCACATTGATTTCTGCTAGAGCATTTCTTCCTCAGGCCCTTCTGTCCATGTCTGGCTCACGTCTTGCCCTTGGCCCCCGAACCTCTTGGCCCTAATCCCAGATGTTTCAGAGCTAGCTGTGTAGTTACTCAGCACCTTTCCTGTTTTTTAAAATTAAATGCTAGTGGATAGTTTTAGGGGCAAAGGCCTCCTATCCCTGCAGGGCCAAACAAAGGGGAGCAGCCGCCGCCGCCAGCCACTGCTGCCTCCTCCACCATCAAACAGAAGCTACCTCCTTTCCCCCTAACACAGGTGGGCCATTAAGGAGCCATCAAAAATCAAAGCAGAAAGGAAAGTTGAGAAACACAGAAATATCTCAGGGAGTCCAGAAAGAAGGCCAATTCAAGCTTTTAATGGCCTGGCAATCTGGCAACCCCCTGGGTGGAGAAACACTAAGAAGAAAGCTTTGCTATAATCTCTCCAAGAACAGGAATCCTTTGAGAGCATGAAGGCAAGTTTGTGAATGCTCAGCCCCAGAAGTTTGGGAGCTGGCAGAGTCTTCACAGCAAGAGGAGCCTCAGCTTTTGTTACGCCCAAGATGCTGCAGCCAGAATGCATGCTTTATTGTGTTTCTCCTCGCCTCTCCAACAGATACACGTTTTCTTCTTGCATTGCAAAACCCTCCATCTCCAAAGCTTCGTTTATTGATTCATACTTGACATTTGACAGGGGCACTCCCAAAGAAAACGGAAATATATTTATATCCTGCTTTTCTCCCTAATCAGGATCCAAAGAGGCTTTCAACATCATTTCCCCCATCCTCCATTATATCTTCACAACAACCCCACAAGGAAAGAGAGTGTGTGACTGGCCCAAGGTCACCCCTCAAGCTTCCATGGCAGGGTGGGGATTCGAACCTGAGTCTCCCAGAGCCTGATTCATTACACTAACCACTATACCAGGCAGACTCCCAAATCAGTTGTGCTTTCCAAAGGTACCAGGTCTAAAACAGGCCTGCAAAGCATCCATGTGGACCTGGCAGCCCTTTACCTGGTCCTGCATCTAACCCCAGATGTTTGCAGTGCTTGCTGGTTGTGGCTCCTCAGCAAAGAGAAAAAGCCACTTATGGAATTAACACCAGTTGATACCTTCCAGGATCATTTTTATATTCTCTGTAATTACTGATTATAATAACACCTGCAAGCCAGCCACAAAGTTAAGCACCTTTAAGAACCAGTTTGTGTCAGGGATGCATGAGATCAGCTACTGGTTTTTGTATTTTCAGTGGCCTGTGTCAAGTGCTGTCAAGTCACAGCTGACTTATGGCAATCCTCAAGGGTTTGCAAGGAAAGAGATGAACAGAGGTAGTTTGCCATAACCTGCCTGTGGGTAGTAACCCAGGGCTTCCTTGGTGGTCTCTCATCGAAATACTAATCAGAGCAGACCCTGTTTAGCTTCTGAGATCTGATGAGACTGGGCTAGTCTGGGCCATCCAGATCAGAGATTTGCTGTGGAAGCTACAGTTGTTCCCAGAAGGCTAATCTAATACTACCACCACGTTACTTATTCAAATGGGCTGGCTGGCCTGGCACTACATGGATGCCAAGAAAAGACCTTAAGATCAGGGTCAGCAGCACCTCCCCCGGCTTTAACATCCAGCATAATGAAGAGCTCTGGAGAATTTGAAAGCTTGCATACTATTATTTTGGTTGGTCTTAACGAAAGGTATCCCTTCACTTCTGTTTTTGGATTTAAGAACATTGGAGTTAAATAACAGAGTTATAAACCTTCTACTGTAATCAATAGGATTCAGAAGTGCTTAGCTTTGGCTCAGTCATGCCTATTGACAACAGTACAATAAAACTCAGCAGAGTTTTTAAGAAATGGGGGAAGTTAAGTTACTAGTCCTTATTACAATGAACAAGAGCTAAAATAGGGATCTTCTCGTTCCTAGCTGCATCTGCTCTCAAGTTTGGAGTGCTTAACATTCCTTAGTCCTACAACTGGAGCTTGGACTCTTTTCTTCCTTAAACCAATTCTCCCTGTACTGAAAAGCCTTCTCTGCAGAGGTCTCCTGAATTTGACTGCAGAAAATGGAGACTCTTGTTTTATATTTGTTAGATGGATTAGAGTTCCACGCTGCTTTACCCAAAAGGCTTGACTTAACACAAGATTTTTTAAAAGATCACAAAACGACAAGCACTCGAAGCTAATAATAATTGCATACAGAAACCAACTTTCAAATGTTCCAGGAACTTAACATCACTGAAACCCTTTCTCTTATGACAGGAAGCAAAGGGGGTGAAGGTAGGGAATGGCTTAAGAGAGGGTATTTTAGGAAGTTAATTCTGTGCTGCACTAACCATGGACAACTCCCTCCTTCATTATTTGCAAGCTCTCTTCCCCCTCCCCTCTCCCAACATTCAGAAGTAACTTGCAGGTTTTCTGAGAGTTTTCTTCCAGCTCATAATGTTGACACATGGAAGTCATTGGTGCCATGCTCTTGCGCAATGTTGCTTTGGCACTGGGAACTGTCGTCAGGGGTCATTTTGTAGAAAAAGAACTGGAGGAGCTCATTAGCATAACTCATTAGCATATGCCATGCCCCTTGCCATCGATGGAAGTATGTCATTAGCATAACTGATTTGCATATGCCACACCCCCTGACATCACCTATCCTGGCTGTTTTGGACCCAATCCTGGCCATTCAGGGCCGAAATTGGGCCCAAAATGGCAAAAAGGGGCTGAAAATGGCCAAAAAGGGGCCCAAAATGGTCAGGATTGGGCTGCTGCTGAGTGGGAGAGTGATCTACCACCCGTCAGAGGCCTGATCCGGGCTGTTTCAGCCCCAATCCAGGCCAAAATGGGCCCAAATGGCCGTCAGGTGGGCAGGGCCACCTGACATGTGACCTCTTTGGGGAACTGCCAGAACTGCGTTCCTACGTGTTCCCCCTTGAAATGAGCCCTGACTGTAATTCATATAGGGTGGCTAACAGCAACGTACTGCCCTGAACAACTCTGAAATACTACCTGTCCTTCAGCACAGGTCACAAAAGGTTCAGGAGGGGAAATTCAGGTCCACACACTGAAGCTGAGCCTTAGGAGGAGGCCATTTGCAACACAGTCATGCTAGAGACACAGGGTCTGGGGCGATGTGTTTTTTAAATTGTCAGGAAGGATATAAATGAATATCATAGTTTAAAGATTCATCAGGTATGTGCTTTGCACACTTAGAACGGCAACCAAACTGATTTGTTTATTTGTTCATACAATACACTATTGGGTGCTTTTTTTTAACGCAAGTATGCATTCATCAGATATGCCTTTACCTGTTAATTCAACATTTAACATTTAACTTGCAATTTACAAATGTGATTTTTTTTAAAAAAAACTTGGAATAGGAGCCAAATGATTTTGTTTGTTTGTTTTGTTTTGTTAAATTGCAGGCCCACAAGGAAAATGCACTGTTTTAGAATACTCAGTGACAATTTCTGAGGGCAAAGGGTTAATATACAACATGCTCTATGCATGCATTTTACAAAGCAGCTATCGGTGGGATCCTGGCCAGCAGAATGCTGACTGTGCATGCACAGGATTTCACTGAACACTGCAAGCCAAGAAGAACTTCTAGGGAGAATGATGCTCAGATTGCATTATGAGCTGGGCAAATCAGAGCACCAAGCTGTAATTATGAATTCCAGCAACATGAATTTTGTCAATGTCAGTAGAGAACAGGGACCCTACCTTTGCGTATTCACCAGATAAGCTGTCCCTTCCTGAGCCATAAGGCTCAAATGCTCCCTAACTAGGCTTGCCTGTCTCTAAGTGGGGCCTGGAGGTCTCTTGGAATTCCAACTGATCAGTTCCGCAGTCAAAAATGGCTGCTTGCGAAGGTAGACTGTACGGCATTCTCACCTGTGAAGAACCCTCCCTTCCCTCTTCATGCACCACCTCCAAATCTCCAGGAATTTCTTAACCTGGATCTGGCAACTATATCCCTAACATTAAAGGGCTCAACCAAACAGCTGTTGCAACATTTGCGAAGAAAGTGGCAAGTAATTCAGAAGCGGTGAAAAACATACAGGTCAGCCTTGGTTCTGTAGACTGAACAAAGGGAATCAGAAAATGATTGTGGAAAAGATAGGAGAGATAGACTGTCCCTTAGACCACCTTAAGGAAAGAACCAACAAATTCAGAGATAGAGAAGTCATCCAGCTCTTAGCCATGGAAGCTAAATGAAGCCTCCATGTTCAGAGGCAACGAACCAATATGAGGATGGATACAAACAGCAGCTGATGGGAAGGGCCCAGAGGCTTGTGGTTGACCACTGCTGTAAACTGGATGCTAAATGAGATGACACTTTGATCTGATCCATCAGGGCAATTCTGGAGTCAAATGCTATTTGGATTTACAGAGTCAAGTGGGGCAAAAGTCCCCCACCCCACCCACCAGTGACCTTTCTGCAGAAGTCCTTGTGCAAACCAGACTCAAACCTTCCGCAGGGCCCACCGGGGTGGCTTACTAGAGATCCTCTGAAATATTAGCTTCAAAATATATATGTCCTATAACCCAAAATGCACATTTTTCCATGTCCAAGCTTCATCTCACTCCAGAATGCCACTGTTGTGTGTGTGTGTTTCCCCTCCCAAAATTCAATGCATTGTAGGCAAAGCTGTCAGATCTAGTTCTCAAGACTTCATCTGAGCCTAGGATCATCAGAGTTGAGCTCCTGAACCTTTTCTCAGCCCCAAAACCCAGGGTGGCTTTCGACATACATTGACTGTGCCCAGGGCTTTTTTTCTGGGAAAAGAGGTGGTGGAACTCAGTGGGTTACCCTCGGAGAAAATGGCCACATGGCTGGAGATCAGGGGGCGGGGCCACCAGCCATGTGACCATTTTCAAGAGGTTCCGGAACTCCATTCCCCCACGTTCCCCCTGAAAAAAAGCCCTGACTGTGCCACAGTCCCTCCCAAGGGCTTACCCCTACATGCTCCAACTCCACAGCATCCCAACAGTTCTGCTCAACCTAGTCTTTTGCCACTTGCAAGGACAGCCTTCACTGAGAGCACCAAAACCCGCACACTTGTTTCTGGGGATGCAACATCCCAGGAACGACTCTCTATCCAGCTGGGATCACTCTCCAGCCATCCCCCAGGCAGCACTGTCCTGTTTTGATCTGTGCTCAGCTCCCCCCAACCAACCCCAAGCAGCTTTGCAGGTAACCTCAGCCAACTTCCCACAGCCAGTGCCAGCACAACTGGGTCAGCTCCCCAACACCTGGTGACCCAGCTGCAACCTGAGAGGCAGACAACAGTACTGGCCCTTCAAGAGTCTGTCTTCCTCTCTTACCCACACACACTCAATACAGATTTGCAGCCAAAAGGTCGACTTACTGTTTCAAAGCACTCAAATGCTCATATATGCTGCCATCCACACAGCTTCCCTAGCTTCCTATAAGTATTGCGCCAACACTGCCCTTCACCCCCATTCCTACTGAGAAAACAGAGCCCGTTCAGTAGTTAAGGCCCTGTATATGACTTTTCTCCCAGCCAAACTGACTTCTCTCTTATGTCTCAGAAGGGTCACTGTTTTGCAACATTCTATTGCTGACAGCCATACACCGGAACAGTTAGAATGTTTGTGAACAATCCATGACGTGACATTGCAACATCTCTGCCCCAGTTTACGATGTGAGTTGAGAGAAGAGGTGTCAGCTAGTTTATAATCTATTCAACATTTATAAAAATCAGAGAGACAACTGGCTATTCCTTATGACACCCTACACAAAATATTAAGACAACAAGCCTTGTAGTACCTTTCGAGCAGATTTTTGCTCTGGAATTTGCTTTTGGATGTTACAGGGCTGAACCCTGCCATTGAACTAGCCATAGAGACTGCCTTGGGGCTTGTGCAGTTTGCATTTCTGCAGCCCGTCTCTACCCACAGAGAGAGAATCAGAGAGCAGGGCTTTCAGGCAGGCGTGAATATCAGCACTGCTTTATCTTTAACCCCTGCTCTGATTGCTCAGGGCTTCTCACTCAGCTCCACAATTTGTTTTCATTGACAGGGTTCTACCCTGGAATATAAGAAATAATAGAGAGTAGCTATGAACATGTGCAAAGTGCTTTCTTTCCCCACCACTGAGTCATGCAGAAACATGGGATGAGGAAAGAAGAACATTCAGCAAGTCCGAGGAGTTGTGAGACCCAGCACCTACCAGGTCTCTCCCAGTATCTGCTGTTGCCTTTAAGAGTCCTCTTGTTTGGCAAGGAGGCTGGCATATGGTTGGAAGAGAACCAATAGCCATGGACCCAAGCCCAAAGGTGAGGGCCAGTCTTCACATGGACCCAGATCATGTGCAAAGAGCAAATGCCAGAAACTACTCAAAGTAAGTGAGCCAAGCCAGGTACCTGAAAAGAAAGCATTAGAAGCTTTATCTTATACAACAGCTGACAAAACTTTTAACTTCTGTCTACTTTCAGAAAGTTCCACAGCCGACACTGTTGAGTTGCTCTCGCTGAATCAGAACTTAGCCACCTTCTCACCTGAGGGCTGCTGAGTCACAAAACTGGGACTTCCAACATGTGACCTTGTGCATTGCAAGAGCTCCTGCAAGGGGCTTGGAGATCTCCCAGAATTATGACTGCTCTCCAGATTACAGCAATCAGTTCCCCTGGAGAAAATGGCTGCTTTGGCATTATACTCCGCTGAGGTCCCTTCCTTCCTCAAACCTCACACTTCTCACACTCTACCCCCAAACCTCCAGGAATTTCCCAACGCAGAAGTGGAAGTCCTATCAAAGGAAGATTCCTTGAATTCTCTTTCTGCTCAGATAAGGGGCGGGCAGGAATAAATCCAGCCCAAAGGCAAGTCCAAACACACACATGCACACACCTGACATATGGCACAACCCACCAGGAATTTCTCTTGTGCAAACCCCACTAAACTGAAAGGGATCTACCCAACAGCAATACTGTCCAATCTGCCTCTCCAATTCCGCTGTGCTTAATGGCATCCAAAAACCACACTCGAAGCTCCAGGCCCCTTGTGCTCTGTCTACACAGTATCCCGGGTCACTGGAACTTGACTAAAGTTGCAGAAATGGGGAAAGCGTCGCCTGTTTGAACTTTTGCCTCTCATAAAGTACGTAGAAACACAGGAGCCCCACGGGAAAACAAAATGGTGGCAACCCAAGGGAGAACCGATAGGTCATCCTACTGACAAATATAGGCTTAAACAAGACAACTCAATATGTTGCCTCAGGCCAATCAGTCTCTCTGTCTCTCTCTCTCTCTGCCTCAGTTCTCCTAAGAGTAAAATGGGAACAAACAAAAGGAGATGGTAAATGTCCTCCCAAGCACACTGTGAGGGCAGGAAGTCTTTTTAAACGTTGCTTTTATATTAAAGGTGCTATATAAAATGAATAAAGATGGTTTATGTGTTAGTAGATTCCCAAGGCCCTTTCACCTGGCATAGACAGTGACATACATTTCATCTTTGCAGATGTGTGAGAACCTGTAGGCCCACAGTCCAGTACAACCTGGCATGTCTGTCTCATGACAAGACCAGATTTAAAACCAGTCGGCAAGATCAGGTTCAAATCCATGTCTGCAATAAATAAATAACTGCCGCAAATCACATTTCAGGTGCCCAGAAAAAAACACACATACACACAAACACAATTCAATTATAGCTGGCCCAAGGGCTTATTTTGTGTATTTTCTTGCTGCAGGGAGAGAAATTATTCATGTAAAATTTATCTGGGCCAACACTTTAAACCACTCCAGAAGAGGACGAAGTGGTCTGAACCCACAGAAAGACACGTCTTGGAGAGAGACGGAAGCAGGCGTGAAGGGAGGGGCAGGGGGAGGCACTCTTTCCATCCCGATGAAATGTAGCAATTTGCTACAGCTGTGATTTCATTTTATAATGGGAGGGGAGGGGAGGGGAGGGGAAAGAAGAGAAAGGGGGCAGGAGCCATGAAAGAGGAAGAAAAAAAGCAGCCAGGAAAGAGAAATGCGCAGGTACATTTTTTTTAAAAAAAATGGAGCAAATTAAAGAAAGTTGAACTCTCGTGTGAAAATCATAAGGGGATGATAAGAAACTGCAACAGGAGAAATTCTCAAGAGGTTTATGCTTCAGTTTTATCTGAAGTGATAACGCCTCCTTGAGAGAAATACTCCAAGGGAAAGCTCTGTAAACTATTCAACAGGAATAGAAGTTGATATATATGAAGAAGAAGAAATCCTTTAGAAAATTCCTCCTCTGCCTGGCAAAGCAGAATCAATGCAAGATTCCACGGCTGGCCCAAGAAGTCTCCAGGCCTGAGGCAGGAAATTCATGCACCGTCCCCCCCTTCTCATTACCTAGCCTACAACACAGCCCATCGGGAAATTCTCCTGCACAAGCCCCACTGCAGTGAGCTACGGTCTTGAGCTACTGCTGTTCGCTGCAATGGGGCTTGTTGGCAGTTTTAAACATTTTGCCAGGGCTTTTATAGTCTTTAATGTAGCACAGTGGTTAAGTATTTCGGCTGCAAATCAGCACTCTGCTGGTTCAAATCCCACTACTGCCATGAGCTCAGTAAGTAGCCTTGAGTAAATCACTCCTTTCAGCCCCAGCTGTATTGTGGGGATAACAATAACACTAAGTTGTTCACCACTCTGGGTGGGGCACTAATCTGTGTAGAAGAGCGATATATAAGTGCAGTCACCATCATCATTATTATTATTGTTATTATTATTATTGCACAGTGGCTTTGAAGGTAAGGCATTCCTGTTCCCGTTTTACAGATCTGAAGATACACAGTAAAGCTATGGAAGGTACAGGTAGGATTCAAGTTCAAGCCTCACAAATTCTAGTTCCAGCTTTCTGGCTCCGTTAGCAACATGGTTTCTCTCCTCCTCTTCTGTGAATGCTGCCCTTCCACAATAAAAGCTTTTCTGTCAATTGTTATTCTTTCATTTATAACAGGATAAACATCAGAATTTCAGCCCAATCTATATCAAGAGAAGAGCCTAATCCTTGAGGAAATTCAAGCCCATCATGAAGGACTGAATGCATGTCCCCATTACACGCCCCCCCCAGTATCAGACAATCTAGGGCACCTTTAGGGTACACATATTTAGTGCCCTATTAAACCAGAATAAATGTGCAGGTTTGCATCACTTATAATGAGCGTTTGCATCCTGCCTCATCTCGTGTATGTGGCAACTCATAACTGGAGGCTCAACATGGAAAATCCCAAGTTTTACTTAAGAGGGCAAACTGTGGCTCTTCTTTAGCATATTGTTAATTAGAAAGTGTTGCCCTCATGCATGCAAAACAAATCATTGACTTCACACAGCACACACGTAACAATGGACACTGTTTACCACCCAGTAACTACACTCAAATTTTCTCTCCCTTACCCTCCATAACACCTGTTATAACCCTCCTCTTAAAATGGTTGGTATGTTTCTGGATGACTGTGTGATAATTAGCCCAGTTTGCTCCGTCTTTCTCAGCCTCCTGTTCTGTGAAATGGGAATAATGTTAGCTTTTCACACAGTCTGGGAGGGAGGTCTGCCGTGTTCAAGCTCATAAAATAGATGCCTGAGGGTTAGGGTATTATTGAGGGGTGAGCCATGAGGCGAGAAGCCCAGAGCGCAATCCTAAACAGAGTTATCCCTTTCTAAATCCATTTAAATTACTGGTTTCAGAAGGGTGTAACTCTGCTTAGGAGTGTACTGCAAGTGGCCTTAAGCAAGTTGCTGTCTCTCCCTGCCTGCCACCCTACAAGAACAAGGTCAGAATTGCAGAGCCGGAATGATAAATCGTGTCAGCAACCGATCTGAGCATCCCATTGCTCGGGTGACAGAGGTCCCTTCCGCATGGACGGCCCCAGCAGGCCACCTCACCTTGTCCCTGTGACAGGAAAGAAATCACTCTAGTGAACAAAGCAGGTCTCTCACACATGAGGGAGGAGAGCTGGAGGGGGGGGTCCTCCACATTTGCCCATTCTCGCTGTCTCCCAGTCCCAGCTGTTGCACCCAGCAGCGGGGTCTCTGTAGCAACATCCAGGGCCGCATCCCAAAGGTGCAGGTCACAAAGCTTGGAACTGCCCCTTGGGCTCCCGCCTCCACCACTGTCCCTGGGGCAAAAACGCCAAAGCTGCAGCAGGTGTCTTCCAAGGGAGAGCCCCACACCTGAGCTGCTGTACAGTACCTGCCGTTGTCATTTTTCTTCTCTGTGCTTCCCTTGAAAACATATTTGTCATGCTCTTTTCTCCCACCAATACTGTCTCCCTTTCCCAATGTCTGAGTCGTTGCAACCAAGGATTCTTCTTGGGCTAACAAATATTCCTTTGGCTTCTTTAAAAAAATTAATTAGCTCCATCGAAAGTGATGGCTTTCCCCTTTGGAGGGAGCCGATTTTCCCAGCGAGAGAATCATCTAGCCATTTTATTTATTTGCAAGGAGGGAGAATGGGGATTTCTTTTCTTTTTTTTAATCCTAAGGAAATGGCCTTTTGTGAATAAAGCAAGCCACTAATCAAAAAACATTTCAATATATCAAAGGATGTGATGACGCTCTTGTTGATTTATCTTCTAAAATTTCCCCTCTTCATACTGTCATGATGTTGCTACAAATGTTGTGATAGCATTTGATGTGATGATAGGAAGTAGATGGAGGGGACACAGACAAGCGGGAGAAGATGCTGAACTTGAGCAATCCACAAAAGCAAATTCGTAATATAAATGTCTGCAACACACAAGGAAAGAAAACTCCCAGCTAGTCCTCCATGCTGGGAGACCCAAGGCAGGACAGCTCCCGCCACCCTCCAATTCTAGCTCCATGGGACCAAAGGGCACCTCCTCTTCTGTGAAAAGGGACCTTCCCCCTTTAACGTTTCCATTTCTAGGGAACTGGGAAAGCTGCTCAGTGCCTGACAAAAGGTTTGGAAAATGTCTGGTTTACCAGGAGCCGTTCCTGCATTTGGGGGGCTTGTCTTTACAGCTCTTTTGACGCCCCCCCCTCAGCCACCAGCATTACTTCTCACCATCACATCCACCAGAACACACACACACCCCTACACACACACAACTGAGAATCCACTCCTGCCAAACTCCCAAGACAGATAAAGGTTGCCAGATGAGTATGAAAAAACATAAAGAAAAAAAAAGAGAAAAATTCCTTATGCAGCTACGGCTCTCCGCTCAAGGAAGCGCCAATATTTACGAGCTCAATTCTAGTGCCAACAACCGTACAATTTTTCTCACTTGGTTCATTTTTAGAACCTCATTTCATTTTTAGAACCCCCCTCCCCCATACACAACATATACACACTTGTGTAGCAATGCTCTCTCTCTCTCTCTCTCTCTCTCACACACACACACACACACACACCCAGTACAGTGTCAAATCGCAAAGCCAGAAGGTTTGTCGCCCTGCAGGCAAAAGCGCACAGAAAAAGAACAGCTGCTTCTCTCCCCCCCCAAAAAAATTAAAAAATGACAACATCTGGTTAAGGGAGCAGCTAGATATTAAATAATAAATATTAGTACTTTGCAACCAAGGCTATCAGGTGAGACATCTCATGACAAGCTCCCTGCTTAATAGTAAATAATGAAGGATAGCTTGAAGGGGGCTGGCAGAGCATTGCAGAGTGGTTGCTGAGGCTGCCATTGAATAAATCGGCGAATATTACCCAGATCTCAGAATCAGGAGTTTCAGCGGGAGGAAGAAGGGGAGAGGGAGATGCTGACACTGCCCAGCCTCCGGCCACTGGATATTTCAGATTTTATTTGCGCCAACAGCAGGGGGGGGGGTGGAATAAAAATCAGAATTTCCGGGGCGAGGGGGGTTGAATGGAGTGTACAAAACAGGAATAAACAAAATGCATTTGGGTTGCTCGGGTCCAAAAAGCTAGAGGCACCCGAAAGATAACCTCAACCTTGGGAGATAAGGCGTGACTGACAAGCGCATTAGCTATTTATGCAAAAGCAGGTAAAAAAATTAATATTGAGAAAAGGCACCCCAAGTGCCAGCCATCTCCTCCCTCCTTATCACTGCCGCCAAAATGTCCTCAGCTCTGTCCCCACCCCCCGAGGGTTGCATGAAACCCCCACCCCCATATCTCTCCGATTATCCCTCCCCCTTTCATCATCTCCCCCCCCCCCCAGCAACTACGGAAACCAAACCCTGAGCTGCTACCGCAGCCCCCCCTCCCCACTCCCACAATCTTGCTACCAACAGCGGCAGGAGGAGGGGGCGCCTCGGATGCTTCGCTGGCAGCAGCCCACACCCCAGGCACAGCGAGGAAGAGCCCTCTTCGTCTCCCCCCAACCCCGCATGCAATAGGATGCTACGGAACCCCACCCCGTTCCCCACCCACCCCCACCGCAAGGGCGCAGCCTCTGGGTACCTGCTCGGAGGCAGGAGGCGGGCGGGGGAAGCTGGCTCCAGGCAGCAACTGCTGAAGGATGCTGAAGACAATGGAGAGGGCGACGGGGCTGCTGCTGCTCTTCCTCCTCCTCCTCCTCCTCCTCCTCTTCTCTGGCAGGGATGCTGAGACCGGTCCTGAGGCTGGAGGGTGCCTGGGATGGTGGTGATGGAGGAGGAGGAGGATGGGGGTGGTGTGTCCTGCCCTGCAATCCGCCTGCAAACCGGAGTGCCAACAGAAGCAGCAGCAGCAGCAGCAGCGACTCCGCCGCCAAGCGCCGCCCCGGCTCAGCCCCTCCTCCCTTCCGTCCTTCCTTTCCCTGCCTTCCCTCTCTCTCCCAGCCAAGCAGGGGACTAGAGGGAGCTTGGAGCGCAGGCGGGCCTGGGACCGGGTCTCCTGCGCCCGCCCGGGAGCCTTGCGATTACGCTCCCCCTCCGCCCCGCTCCAGCTCCACCTCTCCACGGGAGAAAATGGGAGGGGGGGAGAAGGTGACCAATGAATGCAGCCGCTCCTAGACTGAGGCTACTCACTGCTCGGACACCTGGGTTCTCTCTGGCTTCTAAGCAGAGAAAGAGCAGGGAGTGGGGAGAATCAGGCGTGCCTGGAAGTTGAGGAAGACCCCTTTGGCCTATGAGCCTTTGTGCTGAATGCCAGTAGTGCAGCAGCTAAGTCAGCGCTGAGGCACTTTGCATACGCTCAGAGGCATTCTGATTTCTCCTGCCCTCAGTTTTGTTTTATTTATACCCCAACTTTTCTCTTCAGTGGGAACCCAAAGAATCATTCTCCTCTCCTCCAGTTTATCCTCACAACAACCCTGTGGGGCAGGTTCAGCTGAGAGAGTGTGACGGGCCCAAGATCACCCAGGGAGCTTCCCTGACAGAGCAAGGATTGGAACCTGGATCTCCCAGATGCTCGTCCTACACTCTAACCACTACACCACACTGCCTCTTCCTTGGTGCCAGGCTTGATCTCTGGTATAAATTAAACCCCTGTGCTTCCTCTCCCAAGCTTCCCCAGATTCCCCAAAGGGCCATGGATAATCACACATGTTGCTTATCTTGTTTGCTTAGTTTCTCTAGCTCTTCATAGACTGATGGTGAAATCCTAAACAGAGTTACTCCAGGCTAAGACCATTAAAATCAATGGGGTTAGACTGGAGTACCTCTGATTAGGATTTCACTGTGAGAGTAGGAAAGAGCCGTTGAAAACCAACATGGATATAATATGGGGCAATTTATAGGTCTTATCCTGACCTGGATAGCCCAGGCAAGCCTGATCTCGTCAGTTCTCAGAAGCTAAGCAGGGTCGACCTTGATTAGTAAGTGGATGGGAGACCTCCAATGAAGACAAGGGTTGCAGAGCCAGGCAATGGCAAACCACCTCTGTTAGTCTCTTGCCATGAAAACCCTCCTAGGGGTCGCCATAAGTCGGCTATGACTTGAGGGCATCACACACACTCACATCCTGGAGCATAGATTAGGAAGCCTTCAGCTCTGAATCCCACTTACAATGCAAGGACCTAGAATGAATAAATATTGACACAAGTGCCCCTGAGTACATCCAGAGTGTGTTCTTCTCGCTGTTGTTGCTGATATTTCACAAGCTGCATATAAGCCATCCTTTTTCACAGGGCATTTACACAATCATGTTTTAAACTATTGTCTCTGGAATTGTGCTCAGCTGGGCAACTGAAATAATTGGTTTATGGCAGGGAGCTGTTGTTTTATCTAATATTTTAGATGGTGCTGTATTTGTGGTTTCTATGCTATTTTAATCAGCTGAAATTTGTAAACCACTTTAAACAAACTGATGAAGCTAGATGTAATTTTTAAAATAAATACACATCCACCACCCGGAGGAGCCCTCTACAAAATGTTCATGCTTCCAAAATACCCTCAAAGAGCCCCAAAGCTTTGGTCTGCCCACCAACAGAACTCTCCCTTGCCATATCTTCACTGGTTTCTTATAATATTAAAAGCAGCTTACTAAATCTCCTGGGGCGAGCAACAATTGCCTCCAAGTGAACAGGCAAGGAATATTTTGCATACTGAGAAGAGCTGGTTCAGGCTGACTCCCCCGCCCCCTTCACAACGAATGGTCACAACTGATTGTGACTGACCCAGGTTACGACTGGCAGATGGTGCTGGTGGACATTTGTGTGAACCAGTCATGTTTGTAGGCCTTCTCTGAAAGGCAAAGAAGAGGGAACTTCAGAGAATGGGCAGGATGCATTTCCCTTCCCGTGTGGTTCGGTCTGCCTACTTCTGACAGTACCTTGCACCTTGGTGGCACCCCAGTAATAAACCGCAACGGCGCTCCCTATAGCGCCCCTTATCCCTTCCCTGCCAAGCTTTCCCTTCTAAAACAGACACCCTCTCCACCTCCAAGACCAAGTTCTTTCATCCCTTCACCACTGTCCTGCTCCCCCTCCCCAGAAGTCACACCGCGATGTGCTGTCTGCCTGGACAGACAGACCAGCTTGCTTGTCATTTGCATGAACACTGTGCGGAGGAGCGCTAATGCAATATTGATCCCCGGGAGCCCAGCCAACAGCTGACAGTGGCAGGAGATGATTGGAAAGGGAGAGGTGGGGAGGGAAGAGTTGCAAGAGGAGGGAAAGGGGAAGGACAATGGGGCCTGCAAACTTGGGTGGGGTACCAGCATGCTTCCTGCAGGGATGAAGGAGCTGTGGCTTTGCCTGAAGAAGCAGCTTTCCACCTGAGAATCCACACCAGTCTGCAACTGGCAAACAAAAACAATTTAGCAGACTCCAGATGGTTTAGGTCAAGGTTTCCCAATGGAGTGCTCATAGGCAGCGTGGTGCCCACCAGTGTCTCCTTTTGGTGCCCACTGAGCTTTTCAGGAAGTGGGCAGGGCTTGCTACTGGCAACTCTCTTTCAACAAAAGGGCTTTCCAGTCAAGGATCAGGACTGGAGAGCACCTGGGCTTTCAGTGTGTGGTTTCATTTCCCCTTCAGGATCTTTTTTTCCCCAGGAAGTGTGAGGAGGCAGGCATTCCATTTGGTTCCTCCTCCTCCTGAGGCAGCCATTTTGAGGTGGGGTTCACCACCCCCTCTCAAAATTCCAAAGGTGACCGCAGGCGCAATATGGTTGGGGAACCCAAGTTTAGGTTAAGGCTTTGGTTTTGTTGTTGTTTTTGTTGTTTTATTAGACTTTTAGTCTGCTCTCCCCGCAAAGCAGACTCAGAGCTGAGCACAACATATTAATGTACAAAAGGATAAAAACAACGGCAGCAGTTACATTATATTAAAACATCATAATACAGCGCACAGCCACCTGCTCCCAAGGACAGGGCCAGGTGCCCACTCCTCATGTGTAACCCCACAAACCTCACCACCATCAATGCAGAAGTACGCCACACAGGAGGGGTCCTGCAGAGCTTTAGCTAGCTCAAGCCAATAAGCCAAGCCACTTCCTGCAAGGAAAGTTTTATTTGGGAGAGAAAGGATGGATTCTTTACCAATCTTATATATAATGAGCAGTCAGATGATTAGTCAAGCCCCAGACGTATCACATCATCCCCAGAGGAAGCTTTATTGGATGCGCTTCCACACCACCCAAGTTCCTGCCTCATCTTGCGACAGGCCCCAAGGCACCCCCCCACACACACACACACACAAAATGGAGTAAGAAGTCACCATCATATGCAAAAGGGGGGAAAACATTCTGGAATCATACAAGACACCGCTCAGATTCACTCAGGACATAAATCACACAAAATTCTGGTTCTTTACACATTTCTCCAACTCTGCCTTGGACCCAGCGAAAGTCACTGCCCGCCTAGCAATTCCAGGGAGGCGTCTCCAGAATTCAGCCCCTTGCTGTTATGAGTCTCTCAAGTAATAGCAAGGATTTTATTTCTTCACCGAAGCATCCTAAACCTGACAAAGACTGTTGGCTATATATTAAAACGAGCTTTCAGAAAAGATCATTCTAATAACCCAAAAGAGTCT
Organism: Eublepharis macularius; assembly: GCF_028583425.1. Classification (NCBI taxonomy): domain Eukaryota; kingdom Metazoa; phylum Chordata; class Lepidosauria; order Squamata; family Eublepharidae; genus Eublepharis; species Eublepharis macularius. The sequence goes on along the minus strand of NC_072790.1, from coordinate 227,417,535 downwards.
TGTACACTGTGAGATTTAACCAGGGGTTGGATCCTATGACTACCCTCAGCTAAGCTGGATCCTATGACTTTCTTCCCTCATGTCTTCTTTCAGGGGAGAAAGACTTCCTTTGATGGAGAATTCCTTTTTTTCTGCTGAAGAAAGTTTCTCTCGCTGTTGGAGGAAATTTTGGTGCAAGGGAGTCACAGGATCCAACTTAGCAAAGGAGAGTCACAGGATTCAACCCCAGAACTGGAAAAAGCATTACCTACATGCAGTAATTCCAGAGGGGTAGAGCCGTAATCTTGCAGCAAAACTCAAGAGGAACATTGCGGCGCCTTACAGACCAACAAGTTTTTATTTTAGCACCAGCTTTCCTTGACTGGGCTCTAGTCCATGAAAATTTATGCTGGGATAAAAACTCGTTAGTTGTTTAAAGCGTCAGGAGCCTCCCTGTTTATTTTTTTGTCTCATCTGCAAGATGATGATCAAGTTACATTCCTGAGCATCAACCGTATTCCAAAGCTCCAGCATTTTCACACCAGAAAGACAGACACGCACGCCATCTGCTTCTCATCCCACAGTTTTCAAAGCAGAGTGCAAATGAAACGATCAAAGAAGCGTAAGCAAACACACACCCCATTTATCCAATAATCCGATGTAAGCAGCAACAGAAACAAGATCTATAATTCAGAGTCTCTCAAAATGGTTTGGGATCAAACGCTTGCATACACAGAAAGATTTTCACTGCCCTCCTGAATAGACAAAGCACCCATACCTGGCGGATCTTTAGTAACAGGGAATTCCCATGTGAGACCTCCACGAAAACCTGTCAGCCGTGGAGGACAACAACTTGGAATCCACAACAAGGTTTTGCTATAGGACTTCAAACAACAGGGAGGTACTGTATGGATGAAAGTGCTTTTGTAGATTTGTTTATTTACTTCATTTATACCCCAATGGGGACCCAAAGCAAATACATTGTGCCTTCTGCACAACAGGGCAGGCTAAGAGTATGTGACTGGCACAACAAACATCCATGGTAGAGCAGGGATTTGAACCTGGGCCTCTCAGATCCCAGCCTGGTGCTCTAACCACTATACAACACTGGTTATGCCATAATTCTGCTTTTCTCCCCAATGAGGACCCAAGGTGGCTTAAAACACCCTTTTCCCCTCCTCCATTTTATCTTCACAACAACAACCCTCAGTTCAATCCTAAAAAAAAAAATCCTGGGAGTAAGCCCCACTGAGTAGACCCCTAGGATTGTGAGCAGACTTGCTTACGATTGCACAGCCTGTGAGGCAGATCCGGCTGAAAGAGTGTCACTGGCCCAAGGTCCTCTAGCAAGCTTCCATGGCAGAGTGGAGTTTCAAACCTGGGTCTCTCCGATCTTAGTCAGACTCTCTAACCGCTACACCCACTGGCATAGCGAAAGGGAGAAGTAAGGGTGGTCATCACTGGCATACAAGGAACTAAAGTTGTGGGATGGGGGAGCGCTGTGGCCTTTTGTGACCTTGCTGCAGATATCTGACTCTCCACTGATGGAAACAAGATGGCGGACCAGGTGCTTCTAGCAAGGCTCTTCTTTCGACATCCCACTTCAAAACGCTCCCAGAGGTTTCATGTAGATATTTTAAAAGCACAGGGGACAGAACAGATCCCTGTGGTATTTTGCAAGAGACCTCCCATGGGGAAGAACTTCTTCTGAAACCATCTGATGAGGAAAGAACAGATCTATTGCAAAGCGACGCCCCCTACTCCCAACACACGGAGACAATCGAGAAAGATATCACTGTGCAGAAACCAGGACGTTCAAGAGAATAAACAGAGACACACTCGCTCTGTTTCCCCTTCAGATACGTTCAGCGACCAGAGCCGTCTAGCAATCTGAGTCTAGATCCCCATCCACACGCTGGACTGAAATGGGTTGAGATAAGCGACATCACCAAGGAGCGTCTGCAGGTACTTGGCCAGAGCCTTTAAACCAGAAAAAGGGGACTGGAAACAGGCATTGGTGTAGTGTATGGCCAGGCATAGCCCATCATGCCATGCCACTCCTATTACACTATGCCTTCTTCCTTCCTTCCTGGGCTCCTGTGAGCAGAATTGGCCCCACCCAACAACAAGATGAGGCAGAGAACAATGGGTTTCCCAAATCAAATGGAAAACCCAAGGACGGGTGTCATCCAAGTGTTTCCCTCTTTATGCTCATTCTCAGACTTTGCACCCAAACTCTACCCTGAACCTCAGAAGAGGGAAGGGCCATGGCCCAGTGGTATAGTGCAAACTTGGCATGCGGAAGGTCCTCGGTTCAATCCCTGGCATCTCCAGTTAAAAGGACCTGGTGATATGAAAGACCTCTTCCTGAGACCCTGGAGAGATGCTGCCAGGCTGAATAGATAATACAGACTTTGATGGACTCAGGGTTTGATTCAGTATAAAGCAGCCTCACGTGTTCAAAGCTGCCTCTCCTCGGTGGGTAGCTGAGTCAAGAGATGCAGAACCTGGCACTTCCTCTGAAGGAACGTCAAATCCCATGGGTGGGAGGGTTCATTTTCAGCCCCACTGCGGCAGAAAACTTTGTCATGAAACACCGTCACCCTTGCACCTGTAGAAGCTGGCCAATAATTCATTCATTCATGGGAATCCAGGCATGGTCTTCCTACAGCATCTCTCGACTACACAGAAGAATGCCCTCAATAAGGAATTCATTACTCTCAACATGATGGCCATTAACTTCTCTTGACTTTTTAATACCAGCTGAGATGGAAGAGGGTCAAGCAGACATATTGGGGCATGCACAAATCCAAGGGGTCTCTTGTCCACGTCCTTGGGTAACATCCCTTGAATCTCATGCCACAAAATTTTACCAAAGGAGATCCAAGCTGCTTTTATGACTGTGGTGTCCAGATCGGAGAGAATGTGCACGATTGTGTTTACCAAGAAGTCTGCAAAACTATCACAGCGGCCACCGCAAAGGGTTCCAACATAATGGTGAAGGAGAGCCAGACTGTAAAACCCCTAGAACCATACAAAAAAGCTCAGCCAGATGAGACGGGGCCGTAGCTCAGTGGAAGGTGCCAGTTGCAATCTCCAGCATCTCTGTTTTAAAGGGTTTCGGTAGCAGGTAACGTGAAAGACTCTGGAGAGCGGCTGCCAGTGAGAGCAGGTGATACGGACCTTGATAGGCCAAGGATCTGACTCAGTACACAGCTGCCACAAGTGTTCGTGTTAACACAGCGGTGGCAAGGAATTAAGATTTCCTTGATGCCTCCACGGCCAGGGAAAAAGTTTTCAAACAGGCTCTAAGCTGCATAGTCAGATTCACTGGTGCTACTGGCATTCAAGCCATCGTCTCTGCTGACTCATCACCAAAACACAGGAAAGCCTGGATTTTGGCAACAGGGAGAAAACAGTGCTGGCCACCCAAATCAGCTCCTTGTTCCCAGAATCAAATAGGGCAGAGATACCATCTAAGTCTGTTGAAGAATCCCTCAAAGCTGTCTGAGAATCTTTTGGACCCATAGCCTTTGAGGGCCAGGGCTATCTTAAAGAGATCCACCACTCCGGTGAAGATTAGCATTGTTGAGAGCTAGTGTTGTATAAAGGACTGGGTAGACTGGATGTCCCAGGCTAGCCTGATCTAGTTGGATATTGGAAGCTAAGCAAGGTTGGCCCTGGTTAGTAGTTGGATAGCAGACCACCAAGGGGCAGTAGACAGAAACAAGCAATGGCAAACCACTTTTGTTCATCTCTTTCCTTGAAAACCCTATGGGGTCACCATTAGTCAGCTACAGCTTGATGGCCTTTTACATACTGACTGAGTTTAGATCCCCACTAAGCCCTGGGAAGCCTTGGACCAGTTACCATCTCTTAGCCTAACCTAAAAGAGTCTAGTAGCACCTTTAAGACTAACCAATTTTATTGTAGCATAAGCTTTCGAGAATCAAGTTCTCTTTGTCATCTGACGAAAAGAACTTGATTCTCGAAAGCTTATGCTACAATAAAATTGGTTAGTCTTAAAGGTGCTACTAGACTCTTTTTGATTTTGCTACTACAGACTAACACGGCTAACTCCTCTGGATCTTTAGCCTAACCTGTTTTACAGAGTTGTTGTTGCCATGAATATATAATGGAAGAGGAAAGAGCCATGTAGGTTGCCCTCAATTTCTTAGAGGAAAGGAAGATAAGACTGATATATAGGCTTCAGGGTTTGGGCTACAGTACCACACATCATCTGTCCAAAATTAACTCGATCGTGGATCCATCACATTATGGAGGGACCAACAGCGGTGTCTCCTCACTTATTCAGAATGCATAAACCATGTAAAAGTGTGACAAAAGCAACATGCAGTTTTTGCCAAGTAGTTTTGGAGAGCCAGTTTAGTGTAGTGGTTAAGAGCAGCAGGACTCTGTTCTGGAGAACCGGGTTTGATTCCCCACTCCTCCACATGAAACCAACTGGGTGACCTTGGGTCAGTCACAGCTCTTCCAGAGCTCTCTCAGCCCCACCCACCTCACAGGGTAATTGTTGTGGGGAGATAATAATAACATACTTTGTAAACTGCTCTGAGTGGGTGTTAAGTTGTCATGAAGGACAGTAATCAAATGTTATTATTATTAATTATTATTTTGGAAGAGGCATGTGGCTGTCACAAACTCCACAGCCATACCTGTTAAAAGATATTTTCAGGATGGAGATTTCTGTTGCCCAAAAGCATAATACTTCCAGAGGAGTAGCCATGTCACAGTGCACTCCTGTGCAGAGTTACTCCAGTTTAAGGTCACTGACTTCAAAGGTCACTCTGCAAAGGTAACTCTGCATAGGATTGCACAGTCTGTCACAGCAAAAATATGGAGGGATCTTGCAGCACCTTAAAGACTAATGATATTTTAAAGGTTGCAAGCTCTCCATACCATATCTGAGATCACCCCTATCCATTCAGCTAAGGCATCTGGGAGGCAGCAGGGTGGTCGGTACACAAACAGAGAATCCCCAGTCTCTCCTGAAAGCCCGACAACAAGGATACATTCAATATGGACCATACCCCAAACGGGGTGTCTGGCTAGGAATCAAAGGATGCCTTCTCCTTCTCCTCCTCCTCCTCCTCCTCTCTGACTGTCCCTGCATTCCTTCCGAATCAACCTCCTTGCAGGGCCTAAGTAAAACTCTCATCACCACCTCTCCTTGTCTTATCTAGATATGTCTCACTGACAAACCAGCTTGGCCTCTTCCTCCAGAATTAAATCATGGATGACAGCTATTTTCCTGTAAACTAAACTAGCATTAAAAAGGTCTAGATTTAAGATTTGTCGGGTGGCTGAAATGAGTCCCCACGAGGTAGTGTCTTGGCAGAGGACCAGAAGATGGAGAAGCTCTTAATTGTCTGGACCCCGCCACACACACCCATAGCGGCACATCGTTCCCTAGCACCGCAAGTCCTCTTTCTGTTAATCACACCAATCGTGGTACCCCATTTTGTCTTCTGTCCATGCCAAGTCCAAGTGCACAAAGCATATAATAGGTGACCCACACCCCTCATAGAGAGCCAAGCGAATACAGGCCAATAAATATCCATTGTCAAGATGTTAACTGTCCTTTTCATTCTCTCACAAGAAAAACCCTCCAATTTCCCTCCCTCACAGACACTAGGTTGGAATTACATCGACAGATGTAGCTAGGGGTAGGGGAACGAGCGGCGTTTGTTTACCCATTTGGGTCTTGACTGTAATTGCTCCAATTTTTGGGCACTTTGATGTTTGTATATTTATGTGAAATACTGGTTCCACCTGATGTATGTGTAGGGGACTATGTATTAGTATGTATATTAAGAATACTGAAATTTGCCCATTGGAGGTTCTATAAACACAGACTATACCGTCTTATACGGGAATTCTACTTCTTGGTTGTACTTCCTTGAGCAGGTGCTCTCTTGCCGTGGGTGTTATCATAAGGAAGTTTCCCTCCTTTTGTGTTTAAAATAAATATCCATTGTCAAGATGTTAACTGTCCTTTTCATTCTCTCACAAGAAAGACCCTCCAATTTCCCTCCCTCACAGACACTAGGTTGGAATTGCATCGACAGATGTAGCTAATTCATCCCCTCTTGCTGGGTGAGTAGCAAATTAAGTGGCTGATAATACATGGTGAGCAATAAATAAGGCAGACTCTAAAGCCAAATGAAACCTATGCTGTGCTCCGCCACAGAGCATCCCACGCCATGGCCTCCATACCCTCCAAACCAGGCAAACATTTCTAAAAACAGGCCAAATGACATCATTTCTCGCCCACTCCCCTGGGACCACCCAAAGAGATTGCTCCCTTTGGTGGCCACCTGCCAAGCGCAACTCACCACCAGTGGCTTCATAGAGCTAAATATACTCCCAATCAGAAAGAGCAGCTGATACCTCCTACAGGCAGAAAACACACACACTTAAGAAGATATACTGGAGCAACAAGTCTGCAAAGTAGTCTTTATTATTCCCTATCATGATTCACTAGTGGGAAACTGAGGCCGATCAAGAGGCGCCTTTTGAAACTGGCTGTTCCCCCCATTCATCTCTCCAGTTGCTGGACCGCAACTCATTACATCATAAAGTTGTTTTTCAATCAGGTCAAAGAGCGCCCCCTAGTGAATTGCAGGTGGGGCATCTCTAACCTCCCCCCTACCCATGAATCCAATTCGGACACATCTCTTTTGTAATACTCTCTCCCCCTTCAATCTCCAGTTTCAAATTAAAAGAACGACCATAGCTGTTTTTATTCATAGCTGGTGAACTCATAAATAAAAACGGGCAGGTAATGTATTCCCCAGCTGCAGCCTGGAGGGACTCGGTCCTGCATGCAAGAGGTAATAAATAATTTCACATCTCCAGATTTGGGAAGGAATCAGCGCCACCACGCCTCGTGCTGACCTCACTCCAGGGTGCCTTGCTCCCGTTTCTGGCAGCTGCAGGGGGGCTCCCAGCATGGGTGAGGAGGGGTGGGGGACTGACGCTCAGTACTGGAGCTTGTGCTGTGTACAAGTCCAACACTCTCCGGTTTGATCCATGATAACAGAAGGCCTTTTCGCACATTAACTCCGAAACCTGAGACATCAGCAAGGCTTTAACCGATAAAAAGCTTCTGTCGGTTGCAGGATCCCTTTAGCATCTCAGATCTCCTAACAGGCAAGAGTTATTTATTCATTTATTTTATTTACTTCATTTATACGCAGCCTTTCTCCCTCAGAGGAGACTCGAAACGGCTTGCTTCACAACAGCCCTGCGAGGTATGTTAGGCTGAGAGGGTGTGACTGGCCCAAGGTCACCCATCAAGTTTCCACGGCGGAGTGGAGATTTAAACCTGGTTCTCCCAGATCCTAGAGTGACACTCTAACCACTATACCACATGGGTTGTTAACATAATAAGTAAACAATAAATACTAAAATAACTTCTTGCCCTCCCCTGGGCGACAGAGCATTGCTTCCTCACAGAATGCCAGTCATGAATTATGTAGCCACCGCTCACTAAGCGCCGTACAAAAAGAGTTTAAGGAGACAGGCTGACTATCTAGCTCAAAGGTCTGTCTACTTCACGTTCCTTCATCTGACAGAGGCTACCCGGATCTCCCCCCCCCCCCCCGCACCCGCTCCCCGTCTGGGAGCCCCAAGCAGAGCATGAAGCCAGTAGTCATCCCCTATTGTTTATCCCCAGCACCTGACTGTCAGTTGTTGACTACCCCTGAATATGGAGGTTCCATTTGGCGGCCACAGCTAATATCTGTGAAGTGACTTCTCCCTTCCTGGAATTTGCCTTCTCCTTTTATTCCTTTTCTCTGGCTCTTCCTCCCAGGAGCTCCGGGTGTTGTGCTTGGCTCTCTCCCCTCCTCCATTTTATTTTCACAAGAACTTCACAACAAATCTGCGAGGTAGGACAGGCTGAGAGCAAATGACTGGCCCAAGGTCACCCAATAAGTTTTTATAGCAAGCAGGGATTTGAGCCTAGTTCCCCGCCCCATCCTAAACCAAGGCTGTTTCCACACGACTTACTGGCTTCTGGAACGTTGCACAAAACATGCGGAAGACAGTGTCTTCTCTAGTGAAATCACGCCAGGAAAACTCCCGGATGATAGCGTCTTCCTGATGTGATTTTGTGCGAGAAGACGCTATCTTCTACATGTTTTGCACAACGCTCCGGAGGCCAGTAAGTCGTGTGGAAACGGCCCAATATTTGCACCAGATCACACTGGCTCTTTAGAATAAGAGTTATCTGCACTACCACCTATACTATACTAAAAGGAAAGCAAGCTATTCTCTGGCCTTTTACCAGCCTAGTTTTTCATTTGTGCGCAACCCAGCAATATTCATTCTGAGGTGATAAAGTTGGAAAATGGAGGGCCAGCTCCCTAGAGAGGAAATGCCTCAAAGTTGGTCAGTTCCCTTTTGTTCTCCCACCATTTATACCCAATTATAAAAAATAAATGAACAAATAAATGGAAGGAAAGTTACTGACGATGCTGAGAGCGCTTTATGCCAGGTAGGCAAGGGGACATGCTCTTTGCATATGCCCAGAGGCACATTCTTCTTTATTATGTTCTTGATCTTTAGACTCGCCCTTAAAACCATTCCTGAGGCTAAGCTCAGAGTAAGCCCAGGCTTAGTTGAGGCTGGGCTTGAGGCACCACAGCGGAGCCAGAAGTTGGAACACGTAGACTGCAGGGCTCTGGAGGGAAATCCATAGCAGGATCTATAAAGGTCAACTTGGTCAAGTGGCCAGAATATGCCTGCCTTCTCCCAACCACTGCCGCTGCTGTTAACGATTGCCGGCCACAGGCAATCGTGGGGCCCTTCTTCAAGCAAACCACAAAAAGCTGCAGCCGGAGGCGAGGGCAAAGAGGGCCCTCCTCGAGGGAATCCTCCAGAGCCCATCACCCCCACCCCATTTTCCAGTGCTAGGGCTCAGCCTTGAAATGTATGTTACTATTACCGAGAAGGGAAGGTTCCTGAGCATGCACAGAGTACCTTTCCCACACAATCACCACTGATCCCTCGCCTGTGTGGGATCAGGCAGCAAGCTCGCTGGACAGGCTTGCTGGCCACCTATATCTTTCTCAGTTTGCAAACCAAGCTCTGTGAGGGCCTAGGACTATCTGAGCACCCACCTCAGCTCTTGGGGCACTCTGACAGCACACAAAGAATGGTCTGAGATGGTTTGGGGCCTGAGAAGGAAAATCCAAACAGCCTCCATCATTCCCACTAACTCATAGGGCGTTCCAATCCACCAGAAGCCCCGTTTTCCTTACACAGGCCTCATTGAAAACTTCCATCATTGTTAGCAATGGGACTGCACAGGAGAACTTCCCAACGGGCCATGATACTCGGGTCAGATCTGTTTCCTTTCCACTCTTCTGCTCTTGAATGTCACCTCACACTTGCCTACTATGGTGGCAGCTTCACTTTGCCTTTGCACCCCAGACTTGCCTAGTCCAGTGTCTAACAGCTGACACAATGTCCAGGGGCAGCTGTCCAGCCAAGTGACCATCTACATAGCACATCCTCAGTTGTCTGCCACAAATGCAAGCTCAAGTATCTCCCCTTGCTTTCTATTAATTCTTACCCTTTATAGCCAAAGCTGTCAACATAAATTGCATTGAGGACAAAGAATCTCCAAGGCCAGAGGAAGGAGCTGAGCAAGACCTCCAGTGCTGAGGTGGGCTGCTCGGCCCCTTCCTCTTACCTACCTGTAATATTTGTCTGCTGCCTCCCCTCTTGCATGTGCTCCTCGCCCCTTCCCGATAGCTAGCAGTGACACCTTACAGACCAACAAAATTGATTCCCGCATAAGCTGTTGTGAATCAAAGGTCACCTCATTGGATGCATGGCAGTGTATATCAATTTGGGCAATGCTTTTATATTTATTTATTTAGGATATTACTATGCCGCCTCTTCAAAGTCCTCCTCAAGGCAGCTTACGATTAAAGCAACATCACAAGATAAAAACAAACCACTGGACACAAAAAGCATTAAAAATTATCCATAGAGCAGAAACAGGCCATTAAACAAGCTGGTAAGATAAAACCTCTAGTTAAAAGCCTGGGTAAAAAGATGCGTGTTGGTCTGGCACCTAAAATAAAGGGGGCACCAGGCAAGCCTCAAGTGGGGGAATATTCTGGAGGCAAAGGTGCCACCATTGAAAAAGCCCTGTTTCTAGTTGCCATCCACCTTACCTCCATAGGTAGGGGCACAGGGAGCAGGGTCTGAGAGGCAGATCTTAACTGACAAGCTGGGTAATATGGGAGGGGGTGGTATTATGGGAGCTCTGGTTCAGAAAAACTTCTGCCAGGATACATTTCATTAGTCTTTAAAGGTGCCTCCAGACTCCCAGACTTGACTGCTAACATGGCTACTAATGGACTATGAAATTCAGGGTGAGGCCATGGCTCAGTGAAAAAAGTGTCTGCTTTGCAGACAGAAGGTTCCAATTTCTATTGGCAGCATCTCCAGTTTAAAGGATCAGGGTAGTAGGTGATGTGCAAGACAACTGTGTGAGATCCTGGAGCATCAGAGAAGACAATTTTGATCTTGATGGACGAACAGTCGGACTCAGTAGATGGTAGATCCATGTGTTCATGAAATGAGCAACCAGTGCAGGAATTTGGAGAAAAAAGCCCAGGAGTTTAAGTCCATGAAGACACAATGGGTAACCAAACCAGGGGAGGTTACCAGGTGTGTCCCTGCTTAATTCCCTTTCCTGGTTCCTAATGGCCCTTGCCCAACCCCACCACCCTAACTGTTTGCCAGAACCCAGCAGCACTTCTGCCTCCTGGCTTCTCCACTTTCCTCCTCCTAGCCTAGAAATGAACCCGGTCCTTCTCGCTGCCCCTCTGTGATCTAGGAATACTGCCCTTGGCTAAGTTCAGCCTGTCACCAGCAAGGCTAGGGCATGATTTAAACGAGACACTGGTGAGACAAAAGAGATTTCCCAGGGGACTTGGCACTCGCACAGCATTTCTTTTAAACTGGGCCGCTACCTAGGCAAAGCAGCTCTGCGTCTTCAGACGCTTTGCATGGGGAGCAGCCCAGCTGAGGTGAGACGCTGCATGCATGCGAAGTCCCATGGGGCCATGCCTTTTCCCGAGCCAGCCTCACATTTCCATTGGCCTTGAATTATCTTGTGCTCTGCTCTGAGGCACAATCCACAACGGCTGTCCCGCAGTCATGTTTGCAACTGAGCCAAGAGAGGGCATGCTGTCAAGAGAAAGCCATACAGTCCGAGAGAGGGGCCTAGCAGACCTTTTCCTTCTCTGTTGATACGGCAGACTGCTGAACCTGTGGGATTTTTTTGGCTGTGTTCAAAATGCATTAATGTTAACTGAGCAGACAGGCAGTATGTTGTGTTGCCTTGTGTGGTGATTTCTTCAGCTGACAGCAGGCGGCACCATGGCTTTAGGAGAAACAGCTGTGCCGGAGACGGAATACAAAGGAATCCTGGTTTCCGACATTCTTATCAATCATTCAGGCAGCCGTTAAACAGAGATAGAAAAATAAAAGCCTGTTAATTGGCAGCGACTTTACGAGGGCGTCAAGTTGTAAAATCTCTCTAAAGCAAATTTCCTCGTGGGCACACCACATACGCCTCCCCAGGAGTGACCATGCCCGTCCTGCCATTGAGGTCAGTTGGCTGCTATTACCACATTTTCCGCTCTCTTACTTTTATTGCCAGGGCCTCTCATAATATGCTACATTTTCAATTAGGGACAGTCTGCTTGGGGGTGGGGATGAAGCCGGCGGTGGTATTAAAGGAGAGGCCAGCAGCACCACAAGGTCTTGAGCGGCAGAGGAACTGGGTGCACACATAATTACACCCCTCCTCTTTGCTCTTCATCAAGGGGTTGTTTTTTGGTCAGTTATCTTAGGATAACAGCCCATTACTTGTTTCTCTGCTTCAGATTTTATTTATATGCTCCAGGGAGGGTGAAACAGAGATCGGAAAGAGGGAGAAGGATAGCCACACTGAAAACAATCAATCACACATCCACCTTGAATATACAAAGGTCTGTCAAATTAAAGGTTACCATGCACCAGTTACATTCAAGGCCCATTAAATACAGCACTAACCAGGTGGGTTTCCTGTAGGCAAATACGTTTAGGCTCAGATTTTGGCAAGCCTCCAAAGAATTGGGGGTCCACAAGAATGAGTGGAATAGCCCTCAACACACCCACTGACTTTGTCTACAGATGGAACCGTTAAGAGGGTGCAGCGAGACTGGGGAAATCGCCATAGGCTGGGCATAAAGGAGGCATCCATCTCCAAGTGGGCCAAAGGCTGATCAATATGCCTGCGAATCAATAGGGGGAGATCGCCCCTCTGCTGGGGCACCAGAGTGACGAGTTCTCAGAGACAAAGCCCTGTCAGGCCTCAAGGCTTGCAGTTGGGTTTCACACTTAATGAGGCTCTCACTGCGCACAAACCTAAGCAGAATTACACTCAAATAAGCCCATTGAGTTGCATGGAACGAGAAAGGAGTAACTCTGCTTAGGATTGCACTGTCAAACAGCTGTCAAGTGCAGCTGGGATGTGAGTTAAAGGCCTTCAGGATCCTTCCACACAGCAAAGGTTCTCCACACAGCAATCATTGTTGCCTCAGAAGCAGGAGCATTCACAACGGAGCATTCACACAGCTTTCTTTGCACTTTTCCTTCCTCAGTCCCCCTTGCCCACGAGCCAGTAACTGGCATACAGTGAGAGCATTTTAATAGGACTGGGCCAAAGAAAATAGAGTTATGTGGACAGGACCTGAAAAATCGGTATCTTCCAGCACACTGTGGTAAAAACACTGTGATCTTTAAAAAAAAAAAAAAAAGTTTGCAGCAAGGCTGTGGTGGAGGGGAGCTGGAACGTGTCCAAAATACACAGCAATGCCATGTGGATGCTGGGGGAAAGACGGCCCCAGTTTAAGAAGCATGGAAGAGCAAAACAGCCGTGCGGAAGCAACTCACATCTGAAAGGGAACGAAAGCTGATCCCAATGGGTGGCAATGCTGGCTGCTGCCTCCGGTGCAGAGTTCCCCATGTTTACACAGTGACCTCTCAATGACCCCCACAGATGAACCAGGTAGCAGGGAGGGGGAGCTTGCAGATGGCCATTGCCTCCAAGGTAGCCCTGCCAGTCAGCCATTTCCACAGGTCAGATTATTTCTGTTAAAGGGTCTGGAACTCTTAGAGTAATCAAAGCTAGAACATGGGGGAGGGCAACAGTCCAGCATTTTCTGCGTTGCTGCACCCAGCCGATGCCCTGAGAATGCAGAAACTCCACTGCAGAGATGTGTGGCTAAGGTTCGTACAAAGTATCCAAATTTGGCTTTCAGAGAGGGACCAAAGCAAATGTGGCAGGTTGCCCAGCTAGCTTTTCAGTGTGGCAGGGCTCTTTGCCCAGCAGAAAAATTCCCAGCAGTATATAGGGGGCATCATGCCCAGCGTGGCTGGAGAGAGACCAACCTTCCGGCTGCATGGCTGAATGCTGACTTGGGCTACCCCACCTTGTGAAGGGAAGAGGGGAGGGTGATGGGAAACATGGCATAGCAGTGCCAGCCCCCCAGGTCTAGCTGGACGTAGCTCTGCCTTCGTTGCCTAGCAGCCCTCAAGCCTACTTGGCTGGCGGCTGCCAGGGGAGGCCCCATGGAGCAGCCAATGACCTTTCGTGCCCTTGAATGGCAGAAGCAATTAAAATCAAGCAATTCTGGGTGGGGAGCGCAGGCAGGAGGAGGGGCATCGCAGCAACAAGGCTGAGAATGTGCTGTTGAGGGGTGGGATCCAGAGAGGAAGAAGAGGGAGGGGATATCCACTGGAGGTCATCGACATTCTCAGTCTGAAGATCTGTTTTTGGGTGACAGGCAGGAGGCAAACTGTGCCAAAGGGGCTTGAAGTGACACCCTGTGGGGAAATGGGATTCAGCAGAGCTGAGAAATTCCCAGGCTTGCAGTCATCCAGGCACCTAATAATGTGAAACTGGTCCCTATTTTCCAAGTTTCTGCAGGTTGCAAAGATACTCTCCCCCAAAAGAATCCACTAAAGGGCAAGGGAGGCTAGAAAGTGTTCCCCAGATCCTGCCTGGGCAGTCCAAAACTTTGGGTGCCTACTAGTCAAAACTGCTTAAGCCAGACCAAGTAATTATGCAATGCAATGGCTAAGACGGGTCTGTTGTGTGGTACAGTGGAAAATGCCTTCTCCATAGAGCAGAATGGGATTTGCCAGTTTCCAGAAGCCGTCCAGGTCAGGTGTAGGGTTGCCAACTCTGGGTTGGGAAATTCCTTGGGAGAGCAGAGTTTGGGGAAGGGAGGAAAGTCAGCAGGGTGTAATGCCATACAGCCCCACCACCAAGGCTGCCCTTTTTTCTGGGGGAACTGACTTTGGTAGTCTGGAGATTAGTTATAATTCTGAGAGATCTCCAAGCCTAACCTGGAGATTGGCAACCTTAGTCGGGTGCCTCATTGCCTTCCTAAAAGGTGCCTCACCAGAAGTATCTGTAGAAGTACGGCTTTTCCAGCTCCTGGAGAAATTAACACAGTGACTAATTCTGGTAGGGAGAAGCCTCTGAGGATGGGAAAACGTATTCCCTTAAATCCTGAATAATTGTGGAAAGCTCTCACACAAGGGATTCTAGGAAGAGTCTTAAAACTGTCTTACTTCACTTATATCCTGCCTTTCGCCCTACTGGGGACCCAAAGTAGTTTACATCATTCTCCACGCCTCCATTTTATCCCCACAACAACCCTGTGAGGTAGGCTAGGTTGAGAGAGTATGATTGGCCCACAGTCACCCATGGCAGAGTGGAGAATTGAACCTGAGTCTCCCAGATCCAGCGCCTTCCTCTGTTGAAATCAATTATTATGCAGCCCCAATTCCGTTTTGCCAAATGGCCCCTCATCAATACAAGCTGTGCACTGACAAAAATGCCATATCCCCTGCAAGCAAAATATTAATATAAAACCTCCACCCTTCCATTCCCAGGTGACTTAAGAGAACAACACTCCATATAGACAAAAGGGAGGAGGAGATTTGTACGTTTGTATTTTTGCGTATGTTATGGAGGGCCTGTTCCCTCCCCAAATGCAAAGGAGGATGCAGGAATGGGACTGTGTGAAATGTCACCCAATGAATTACCTGCCACGGCTGGTGGGTTGCTCTGTGCCACCAAACCACTGGCTCGAAGATGGTCCCAGAAGAGAAAAAGCCAGACAATGGCAGAACCATTTATCACTTTAAAAGTCAGGGGTGCAGGAATTACTTGGGAGCAGGGGGAGAGAGTGAAGGTAATCTCTTGTTCATTTGCATGTTATTAAGATGAATTAAACATCTGCAGATTTGCAGCTGATGGTTTATAAAGGGATGTTTTCTGATCCCTGTTATAGGAACTGGCATTGTCAGAGAGAGTTTTTAAAGGTTCACAAAGAAAGGTGCTGGAGCCACCTCTGGCTAGAGGCCAAGGCCATCACACGATCCTCAGACTTGGATGCCCCAAATATTTATTTATTTCATTTGACCTTGGGGTCAGGTAGCAATTTCCCCCTGGCAAATTCAGCTATGGATCCTGACAGTGCTGGGCCATCATCTAAGCATGGAGCAAGGGCCTTTGGGGGGTGGGGGTGGGTAGTTGTGAATTTCCTGCATTGTGTAGAAGTTGGACTAGATGACTTTGGAGGTACCTTCCAACTCTATGATTCTATGATTTCTTGTCCCCCTTTGTCATTGAGACTTAAGGCATATTACAAATAAAATGCAGCAAAGACCAGTGCAATAAATGGGGAATTCTGTACATGTTCAGAGGCACTGTCTGTTGTGTTTTTTTATCCTGCCTTTCTTTCAAGCTGATATATGTGGTTCTCTCCTCTTGTTGGCCAGCCAGACTGGAAATGAGTAGCCTAAGATCACCCACCACGCTTCTTTGTCAAGCAGAGGTATGAATCTGGTCTTCTCAACTGTGGTCCAATGCTCTAACCCCTAGGCAATACTGGCTTTCAACATGTTACCAGGCATGCTACAGGGAAGAGGTCTGGCTTTGAATACAGGCTCTGGGTCTCACCTTGAGCAATCCCTGGGGTTGAAATGATACAGCCTCCAAGGGCATTTCACCTGGTATTCAAGAGGCACACAACTGTGGAGTGGTATGGGCTATTCCCTGGAATCGTCCCTCCTGTGTAAATGTCTCAACAGATCTGAAAGGAGCAGAAGGTATGTGGGCCCTAGCACCTTTCATTCTCAAAAATCCAACACACTCTATTTTCCTGCCACCACTCAAACTCAAATATGTATTTTGCTCCTTCAATATAATCAGTCGCTGCAGCCAACATGGAGCGGCGCAGTGTTTTGTTTGTCTGCACGCAGCGATGCCTGCTCCAGATGACAGCCAGGTCAGGGGGTCATAGAAGAGACCGCATTAGGAATCCAAACAGATGCACCTCCAGGGAACCCCTGACCTGACCTTGCACAGGCTCCACGGTCCTGGGAGAAGGGGGGGGTGGAGGGTCTCCACCGTCAAGATGGGGAAAGGATACGCACATAGTGCTTGGCATAGATGCTGGTGGAGGGGGGGGTCTGCTGTGAGGCAGCATGAAAGGGGGGTGGGAGACACATCTGTCCTACAGCTGAGTGCAATCAACCCTCCAGGGAGCTCTCTGCACAAGCCCTGTTTATTTCAAGGGTGATTGTGCAGGAGAACATGCCAATGAATTGTGCCTTGTGTTAATTCTGTGGAAGACGCAGGGCGCCGCTGCTCATTTGGTTTTCCCACATCAGACACCACAATATTTAGGGCCAGCATTGCAGACTGGAACATGCAGGGGGTCACACAATAATCAAGGTATTTAAGGACATTACTTGGGCATGACATTTCAAAAAATGAGCACACGCCAGCAATGGCTGCTGAATCTTAAGAAGGACGAAGGCCATTATTGGGCATCATGCTTGGCACACCCCTTGCCCTTCCTCATGTCCAATGAGTTTATTTTGCCATTTTTTTTATTTATGTGAAATAAATATGCAAATTTTCTCAACTTCTATTGCATTCAGGCAGCAGAATTCAATTTATCTTGAGACAGAAATTGGACTCCCCCTTTTCTGTTGTTACGGGCATATTTTAATTTTTTAAGCTCATAGAAATTCCAGCCCTGCAAACCATCGCAACCACACAGACCAACCAAGAACACTTCTTCAATTATTCCTTGTGAGCAGCAAAATTCACCCTCAGGAGGGAAAACTGTTAACTTTAAGATTATTCTGCCGACCTCTCTATTTACTGTTACAGAGAGGTAAGTTCAGACCTAGGGAAAAGGAGTTTATTCCTCATTTTATTTTTTCTTTTGCCCTGTAGTTAACATTTTGCTCACTAGGTTTCTTCCTTCCCGGAATCAAGGGCTTCAATTTTAAATACAATTTTTCTTTTTACAAATTTGATATGATCATGGTAACTCTGCACTCTCATACAAAGCCTTTAGCTCCATAGGGAACAGGGAAGGTGGCCAGGAAAAACCAATAATTCTTAATCTGATGAAGTTTCCAGAGGCTCTAAAGTGTTATCTCTTTACAAGACACTGGTGGTTGGTTGCAAGCAGTAAAAAGTTAGGAGTGGGTGGGGGAAAGCCAGAACTCACTGACGTCTAGTAACTTGGGATCTGGACAATTGGGCAAATTCCACCTTCCTCACGGTACAATGGAGGTTTCTATACAGGGCTGTTGTGCTACCAACCTACCTTGCATGAATTTGTCTAAACCCCTTTTAAAAACTTCTAAGATAGAAGCCATCTTTATATCCAGCGGCAGTGTGTTCCACAAATTAATCCTATAATATGTGACAAAGCACTTTATTTGGCCTATCCTGAATCTACTGAAGTGAGTAAGAAGGCAGGTCCTAGGAGGATTTTTTTGCCAAATAGGATGCAAGGGGAGGTGGGAGCTAAGGATACTTATGTGCAACGACTTAACTGGCATGCAATGCAATATTTGTTAGAGTTGGAAACACAGATATAAAGTGGACTCAAGTTATCAGAGGAGTGAAAACACAGTCTAATAGGTACTGGATTGCTTGGTCTGGGAAGAGCATTATGACATGCTTTTGAATAAACATCTCCCTCCACACTTCCATGCACCTAAGCACACTTTTTTTAAACATCTCATTTATGCACAACTAGAGCTGAATCACAGCCGTTGCCGATTTCTATAAAGCATTTGCAGGCACAGTTCTGAAAGCGACAGCAGAGAGAATGCTGTGGTACTGAGCAGTTCGCATTTGTGTTTAAACCTGAGATTTTTCAGTTTTGTTCTGCGCAAAAAAAAAAGCCAACAAAAATGTGTGCAAAGCCGACATTAACTACCTAGATTATCACTTGTGCCAGTTTTTTTTTAAAAAATGCCTAGAACTCTGAATTTAAGCTACAAATTTATACACAGAGTTTCAATGCGTAACTAAAATTCTGTTGTAATCTTACAAATACAAGAAGCTGCCTTATGCAAGCACAGACGAGTGGACATCTGGCCCAGTGATGTCTACTCAGCCACTGCCTCTCAAGGGTTTCAGGACAAGAAAAGGTTTACCCATCTTGCTTATCAGAGATCCTTTAACAGAAGATGCTGGAGAGGGGGCGGGGCTCAGCTGGGACTCCAGCAAGGAAAGCATGTCTCTTCCCCTTGATCTGAAGACCCTCCCATATCATTCTGCCCACCATTGTGGCCTGCAGTACTGACAGAACAATATTAAAATATTAAGTTGGAACTAATTACTTTAACCCAGGTGAGGAACCCGCCCCCCCCTCCAATTTTTACTCAGGCAGTAAATACGGCATCCTTGGGGCTGATGCGGGAACGTGGGGCGTTTGCTCGCAGACACATACGCTGATGTGAGTTGAGTCGACATGGTTTCAAGCCACCAGGTGGTTTTATTTATGGACCTTCCTGTGCCTCACCACCACCACGTCCTTTTAGAAGGCATCTCTCGGCATTCAAATATTAATGTTCAGCCTCCGGCCCTTGCAGTGGGAGAAAAGAAGGGAAGCCACAGAATCGCCTTCGGCAAGGCTGCCATCGTGGGGATGAGCCCCCAACAGGAAGGCAAAGCAGGGAGGGTGGGGGGTTCAAAGGCAGCAAACAAACAGCAGGAAGATCTGAATCCTCAGCCGAGGGAAAGAGAGCGTTCTCCTGCCTTGGGAAGGTACAAAGGCCTCCAAACCCATAATGGGGCAATGCCCACCCCAAATGAATCAGGAAATACGTGCGGAAGAAGACGGCAGGGAAGAGCCAGGAACACACAACACATCCCTTTCTCAGCAGGTTCTGCAAGAGACAACCCCCCCACACACACCTTTTCCAAATTGATCACCTGGAATCCAATGAGGTTCTATAGAGTTTTTTTTAAAAAACTGCTCCCCAAATAATGTAATAAAGATGGGAAATAGTATACTAGCAGATGTTCTCTCCCTGCTGTGGTATGAGGGCTGGGGTGGGCCCTCGGATCAACTCTAGCTTGCCGAATGGGGCGATCACAGATCCCGCCTTCCTCATTGCCCCTTCCCAGTTGCCAACTCTCTCTCCCTCCTAGAGGAGCGGTAACAAAAGAGACAAAGGAAGGGTGGCAAGGGCAGAATCTGGAAAGAGGCCACTGAAAGGAGGGGACAGGAACCTAAGAAGAGCCCTGCTGGATCAGGCCAAATAGCCTGTCTAGTCCAATATCCTGTTTCCCCGGAAGACCCATAAACAGGGCCAAACCCTCTCCCCTGTTGCTGCCCCTTGATACTAAACATGGAGGCTCCATTTACCCATCATGGCCATCCGCCATTGACTGGCCAATCCTCCATGAATTTGGATAATGCTCGTTTAAAGTCATCCAGGGGGCTGGCAGCCTTCCCTTGCCCACCTACCATTCCAAGTGCTCCATCAGAAAACCTACAGCGCAATCCTAAACGGAGTGTGGTGTTGGACTAGGATCTGGGACTCGCAGGTTCAAATCCTCACTCTGCCATGGAAGCTTGCTGGGTGTGACCTTGGGTCAATCATACTCTCCCAGCCTAACCTACCTCATAGGGTTGTTGTGAGAATAAAACGGAGGAGAAGAGAACAATGTAAGCGGCTTTGGGTCGCCACTAGGGAGAAAGGCAGGGTATAAATGAAGCAAATAAACCTGCTTAAATCAAGAAGGGCGTACTTTGGTTTCAGAGTGCACTGCTACCCACCCACTGCAACTGCATTTTGCTAATAGGGCTTGTGTGTTTAACAGCTGCATAACCAGTTTGCAATTCCACAGCATGGTGTAGTGGTTAGAGTGATGGACTAAGATTGGGGAGACCTAGGTTCAAATTCTCACTCTGGCATGGAAGCTTGCTGGGTGACCTTGGGCCAGTCACACACTCTCCACCTAACCTACCTCACAGGGTTGTTGTGGGGATTAAATGAAGGAGAATGATGTAAATTATAAACCACCTTGACTTCCTACTGGGGAGAAAGCTGGGTTATGAATAAAGCACGATAAACCAATGAATAAGTCTATTAAAGAGAAAGGCTGCTTGAATTTTTGCCTGCCTTGCAATAATTTACCGCCTTCGACAACTGGTGCAGTAGAGGCATGCCAAGAAAAAAGTGGCAGTCTCCAGGGCCAAGATCCTCTGGCGTCCTCTCTTATGTGGCCGGGGGAGGTGCCCCGGGCCCAAGTCACAGCAGAAGAAACCCCCTTGAAGTGCTGGCGGAGGCACCAAACCGACTCCTCATTAACTGCCCCCAACCTCCGCCTTAATGTACCAGGAAGCTTCCGAAGGGCCATCAAAGCACTCCAGGAAAGAACTCTCGCCGCCCGGGGCGCAATAAAAAAGCCACTAATTAGGCCCAACCTCTGCCATCACGACAACCGCTCCGAGGGATCTCTTCCACAGGCCGCACTGCGCTTCCCTTTGCTTGCCAGGAATGAGATCCACTGAGCAGCGCTAAGAGGGGGGCTCTGGGGGGGGGGCAAGCTAAACAAAGCCCCCCCCCCAGTCATCTCCCGTCAACGCCCTCCAATCAGAGTTGTGCCACGGGTCGATCGCGAGAAAACACTCTCCAGAATTCTGCGGCATTCCAGGACTTGGCATCTTTCTACCCGAAACGTTCTACTCGCTTTGGGACCCCTGATTTGTACAGAAACAGGGCCAAGAAGAGAGGATTCCCGATGCAGGCTTTCTTGTTCTTTTTCTAACAGCTGAGCGGGCTCGCCCTTCGCATTAAACTTTCAGTTCCTTTCATTTACCAGCGTTTGGCTTCGTTAAGAGGCGAGAGCATCCCGGTGGGGGCAGAAGCACAGAGCGAAAGAGAAAAGGCTCGGCAATGGCGAGGGAATAGGCGCCGGGAAGCAGCAAGAGAGCGCTTAGACGCCCGTGGGATAGTTTCAGAGGTAGAACAATTCTCTAACCCCGCCCGAAAAGCAGCCGTGCCTAACCTGTAAGATTTCCGAAAAAGCAGAGGCGAACCTGGGCGACGCTTTGCGTTATACTGATTCTCAGACATTTAATAAGCTTCACAGCCAGTGGCCCAGGGGGGCCAAAGGCGAATGCAGAAGAAATAAACGATTCATTTTCCTGTATAGGATGGGGTAGAAACTTAAAACACGTGAACTTTCTTATTTGAAAACTTGCTGATGGGAAAAAATATGGGGGTAAGTGAAACACAAGCCATGCAGTATATACCTGCCATTCTCCCTGGTGGGGGGAGATGTTATAATTTTGAATACGTTCTCTCCACAAAGATGGAGGATAGAATTAAGCCCTTGGAGGGAGATTTCCAAGGGTGCTGCAGCACGAGGGGGAAGGAGGCAGCAATCTTATCACCTGTAGGCACATCCCGTCCACTTCCTGCGCAGGGGGAACCAGCACAGCCCTCTGCCCATTTACTCAGCACAGGAGACAGAAGTGGATCTTCTCAAGAGGGCTGCGGGAGGGGCAGCGGGCTCAGGCTTTCCAATAATAACGGGAATACATTTTCCCCAGGCTCTTTCCCCTTCTCCCCACATTCCAGAGCAATCGAAACAGATCCTCTCAGGGAGCCCTGCTCTGACTCAAAGCCACTGGGCAGGAGTGGAAAAATTACAGGACTTCCTGCCCCAGAATCCCCTTCTGCACTGTTTTCTTGCGAGGGGACTAGCCATCTTCTCTGTGGTGGGTAGGTTAGAGCCGCCAACCTCCCCATGGTGTAGACACAACCAAAAATGCTGGTGTATAGGAACTACACGGTCACAATTTTCAATAAATGATTCTGAATATATTTTTTGGTATTTATATTAATTCAAGGTGCAACAGTGCTCAGTGCTATGCAAATAATTCCTATAACATTTAATGAGCAACTGTAGCCAAGTCCTCAAGCACAAAGATAGATGAGTCCATGAGAATTCATATTCAAGTATATTGCACAATGGCCCAAAGGTGGCCTCCAAATCCAGAAGACAACATGTGTGCTGGAGCCCAATAGATTCTGCAGCCTTCAGCAATAATGTCTATCCGGATGGTCACCATAATTCGTTTAAACACTCATGACTCCATCAAGCTATTCACAGAACAATATCATGTCAATCTCCCCATGGTGGCTGGAGGTCTCCTGGCATTGCAACTGATCTTCAGGCCGCAGAGACAATGGCAGCTTTGGAGGGGGGACTCTACATCATTATTCCCTGCTGGGGTCCTTTCCCCCCCAGACCCCACCATCTCTGGACTGTTCCTCAAAATCCCCAAGCCTTTCCCAAGTTGGAGCTGCTAATCCAGAACAAGGGCATCCTGGGAAGTGGAGAATAAGATGCCTTGTTTTCCTGGTAGGAAGCCTGTGAAAAATGGACCACTTGCTAGACTGGGGAACATACTATGCTTTGGGAAAAGTTGCCACAGCTGAATTTGAGCCCCTGCCAGCAAAGAACATGGCAACCTTAAGCAAAATACATTTTGCAAGGGTTTGGAGTAGCTGCGTCCCTTGCTCTATGCCTTTAAAAGCTACCGGACGGGCAAAAGAAATTCAGCAGGTGTGGCTTCTCCCTTTCCAAATACAAACATGCAGTGGGAGTGACTGAATGTCTGCCTGCTCGGCAACTGTTAGCGGTACAGAACACTTCCCCAGATCAGAATAGAAAGACAGGAACATTAGGAAGGGGCAGCGACACAGGAGTAGGGGCTACTTACGTGAGCCATGATGATGGGTGCATAGTCCTCCTTTCCACTTCCCCCTTTGCAAAGTGTGGCTATTTAATTGTCAAAGCACATTAAGGCTTGAAAGTGTGCCTTGTTGGGAACATGGCTCGACTGGAGAAGCCTCTGTTTCCTCATCTTCAGAAAAGGTATAATCATCCTCTTCCCCAGACAACAGCGACTCATGTAGCCACTTGGCAAATCGGCCACATGCAATTGGCGGGGGACGCCCAGGAGGACCAGAAATGCTGCCAGTGTGATGTGGTGGCTGGAACATTGGACTGGGATCGGGGAGATTCAGGCCGGAATCCCCACACTGCCATGGAAGCTAGCTGGGTGGCCTTGGGCCAGTCGCTCTCTCAGCCTTACCTACCTCACAGGGTTGTTGTCTAAGAGTGTAACTCACAGGGTATCAATACCTAGATAAATTATGAGGCAGGGGGGTATCTTGGTCCTGCGTGTCTAGAGGGCAGAACCTTTTGTTCGTGCCAACACAGGCAAGATGTCAGCACAACATGCAAGCTAAGCCCCCGTGCGTGTCTGAACTCAGCAGAGTGGGCAGCATCTCGGGGCATACACGCACAGGCTCCAGATGCATAAGACAGTGGCCTTAAAATTGCTATATAAATGATGCATCATTACTGAACATGTAAGGTCTGTAAAAAGCCATTTAAATTTTAAATTATTAGCAGCATCCATAACGGTGGCCGTAGATTTTCGCAGCCTCCCTCAGACTCACTGGGGGATTTTGGCAGGAGAGCTGGGGAGCTTCTTGCCCTGGGATGCCCTCCCTCCATCTCCATTGCCCATTAAATGCTCCCCTCCCTTGTCGTGCATTCCCGGTAAGCCTACAATGCTTCCCACCTGCACACAATGCACACATCGTAGCCGATTGTTAAACACTTATTTATTAATGCATAATGAATTAGCCACGAATAAATTATTCAGCATAACCCTTTGTCCTTTTCGCACCCCTGGTGGCATTTGTGTGAGGAAAATGCAGACGGCGTGAAGCTTGTCCGATTGGCCTCCCAGAAAGGGACAAGGTCACATCAGAAGGTGCCGAGGGAGAAGACCCAAGTGTTCTCCTTGACTTGTAGCTTTGCTGTGGGTACAGGCTAACCTGGATGAGCCTCAGTTGCATGTCAACACGCTTATTATATAGGCTGATGACTGGGGCAGGGGACAGAGGCCTTTCAGAACCGCTGCCGATGAGGGAAGTTTTGCTATTTTGACAACACACAAGAACCAAAGCAGGGGTCTTTTATCATGGCAGAGGGGCCAGGGTGTCAGACTGGGATCTGGGGAACCCAAGTCCTAGTTCCCCATTCTGCTATGGATACTTACGAAGTGACCTTGGGCTAAGCGCTCTCTCCCAGTTGCAGCCTCGCAGGATTGTTGTGAGAACAGCATGGAGGTAGGGTTGCCAGCTCCAAGCTGAGAAATTCCTGGAGATCTAGGGGGTGAAACCTGGAGAAACCCGGAGACAGTAGGGTTTGGGGAGGGAAAGGACCTTGGCATGGCGTAATTCGATAGAGTCCACCCCCCAAAGTAGCCATTTTCTCCAGGTGAACTGATCTCTGTGGCCTGGAGACCAGCTGTAATTCCAGGACATCTCCAACCACTACCTGGAGGCTGGCAACCCTACATGGAGGAGAGGAAAACAATGTACACCCTCACCCAATCTCCTTGGAGGAAGCAAGTGATATAACTGTACTCTGTAAATAAATAAATATCCCTATAACCTGGTTCATATGACAAGCATGGGAAAATAATATCGTTTCTCGCCCTTTCCAGAGGCAGGACATCTGGCTCCAGGGTCACACACAAAATATAACCATTTTACATACCATTCCCCAAAGCCTGGCTGTGCAAGCTTTGCTGGTTTGAAGGGCTCTAATTAAATGGGAGACGGCCCAAAAAGCTGAGACCCTGCAAGACTTCGCGTCGCCCAGCTGGCTGAAGCTGAAAAATATCAGGGAGGGCGGGAGCTCTTGAGGAACTACAGCAAATTTGGCTGAGCGTCCAGTGAAAGTGGGTGGGTGGAGGGAGTCGCCATCGGCAAAGGAGGTTCTTGTCTGAAAGGTCACGTCTCATCCCCTCCTGTAATCCGCTTAGCAAGAGGGGAGCTGAGACCAGGGCTCTGTTTACCCGCCTGCTTAAGACCGCTTGGCGCTTATCGCCTGTGCCATCCATGTGCCAATCAATATTCTTCATAATTCAATTTTCTCTCCTCTGCTTAACGGCTTCAGCTTTCGAAGGGAAAATGCCCCCCCCCCCTCGCCAGGCTACCTCCCCTTCCCATTAAGAAGCGCCTTGCTGGATCAGATCAAAGAGCCACCTAATCCAGTATCCTGTTTCCGTAAGTGGCATGAAGACAACAGGCTCCACCACATCGAGTTATCTGTCCCTCACATTGGTATTCAGAAGTAGGCTGCCTCTGAACATGGAGGTTCTATTTCACTGTTATGGATTTTTGATAGCTCCCCCCTCCTCCGTGACTTTATTTGCTTCTTAAAAAGCTGTCTAAAGCTAGGATCAAAAACACAGCCCTATGATCCCTTTTCAGCCTCCAGGATGAGCTTTAGAATAAGTGATGTTTAAAATCAAGTGTGCCTCTGGGCATGGGCAGAGTGGCCTTCCCTCAACCAGGCCTCCTGCTCACTGTACAGAGTTTTTCTAGAATATCGAGATTTCCATTCCAGAAACCTTAGAGAGACAAAAGGGACCATCTCATAAAGGGGAGGGGGGACTCGTATCTCAGTTGCCCTGTAGGGTGGAGGGAAATGTTGCCCTGAGGGAGGAACGGCTGGAATACGAGGGCATAAATGCCTTGCCACTAATTCCAGGCCATACTGACAAGAGCCTTGACGTGATGAGCAATATACAATCAACAGGGAAAGGGATCAGTATGGTTTTTTCCCTCTTTTTATTCTGTGTCCAATTTGACAAGAGAAATAAAACCCAAGGGAAATTCATCCAATTAACAGCACCTTCCTTTCTCACTCCACTTCCTTTGTTCTATAAATGCACAGAAGGGCAGATGCTTCACCACTCCACACACACACACACACCCATAATCCTCACTGCAGGGGCCAAAGGCGGCTGCATTTTAGCATAAGAAGCTTTTGTTTCTGGCAGTTTTTGCAACAATTCTGCATATGCTCAGAGGCAATGTCTGCTTTTAGGTAACATGGAGATGTATTGGTGGGAAAAGCTTTACCAGTTAAATTTCCGGCTGTCACATGGCTGTTAAAGGGGGGAAAGCCCTGCCGAGAAAGGTGGCAATATAATGGGGGGGGGAGGGAAGAGAGGCAACCAATCATGTGAAAAGGCAGTGTTGTACGGACCCATCCAGTTTAGCACAGACGGCCCCTTTTCCCCTGCCTGAATCCACCATCACCAGAATGGAACCCTGCCCCCCCTCCCCCAGGAAACAGCAGAGTATTTTGGTAGTGGAACAGGCGGGCAGACAGGAAATGTCAAATTTATTGTAATCATTATTACATCTTGGAATCCAGTTCTTGAAACAAATATACACATGGATTGGGAAGTTCTGTGTCACCCGCCGGAACCCTAATGCCTCCTCCCCACCATGCAAACTCTGGCCTCAACCCTTAAAGCATGGAGGGGCGGAGTGTATTCTGAACTAGGTTTCAGGAAGAAAGTTTCCTAGTCCAGCTGTTCTACAGGGCATCCCTTTTGGATATCAGCTCCGCATCACCACCTTAATACACACATTCCACTTCAGTTGCGGGGTGGCCCCTAGAAGATGGCGGAGGGCTTTCCAGAGTGATGCGAGAGAGGACAGGAGGGAAGGAGAAGATTCTGCAGACAAAAACAAAATGCTTAAATCAACGGCTGTGCCCCACAGACCTCCACCTTCTCCCAGAATCTCTGCTCTCCCAACTGGAGAGAGAACCCCGGAAGCCCCAACTTCCAGACTGTGCCCCCTAATATTGCAGACAAAGGCTTCTAGAGTTTAGGTGAAACCCAGCTGTGTCAGCAGAGTTAGGCCTAACTAAAAATGGTGTGCCATTTATAGTATCACCTGCTTCCTGTCATGCAGAGGTAAGCTGGAAGCTCCCTGCAGAAAGGCAAATGTTCATGTGTTAGAGGCACTGATTCAAATCAGCAAATGCTCCTGGGGGAAAGGACTTAATCCATTGCCCCTAACTTGAAATGGTCTCAAGGAGCCTCTGGGGTAACTTGGCTGTTGCTTATCAGCAATGCAAATAATTTTCCTCAACAGGGCAAACAGGAACCGCCCCCCCCAGCATCTGGAGACCCCTAAGCCCAGTGAGCCATGGGTTAAGGACTCCTCCACTATCTTGGTACTACAGGGAACTCTGCATATGCTCTAAGGAACCTTCTACAACTTAGGTCAAGTGTGCTTAGCTAGCTCAACATTATTGTTTTATCTGATAGACTGTGTGCTGTGTGATAGTGTGCTTTCCCCTAGATTTTGTATTTTGTCTTCCTTTCTACCTCTTTTGAATCCACCCACCATTTCCCCCTTTTCTATAATAAACCTCCTTTCTACAAAGGCATTTTTGGCTTCCTTGGTACCATCCATTTCTCTGGGATACTTCTCTGACTCTTCCCTATGGGCCAGACCATTTGGGCGCTACCTAGTTTGCTATAAGGTAGTTTTTCTGAGGTTTCCACCTTGTTATTTGGTTATTTCGCTAGGGCTGAGCTGGAAGAGCTGCTTCCCAGCGGATCAGTCTAGCTGTTTTCAGGAGGTATTTGAGTGGTGGCAGGCAACCACCCGAGTGTTTGCCAGGGAACCCTTGGCCTAAGGTTGTCCCCAACAAGGAAAGTCACTTTCCCCCTTTCCTAACCATAACAACAATTTGGTGGCAACGGTGGGATGTGCCTTTTCAGGTAAGGAAAAGGGCAAAAGGAGAAAGGCTTAAGTTCCCGTTCCTTGGACCCCATAGCAAGAAAGATCTTGCTGGCAACAAGTGATCAGCAACCGAGTCCTATCTGGGCTAAATTTGTCTTCCTCTCCTTGCAGGTATTTAAGGCCTGGATGGGGTCAGAGGCAGGGTTTTTTTTTTCTGGGAAAAGAGGTGGCAGAACTCTCAAGAGGGAAATGAGGAAGAAACACACAGGATTCTTTGAAATCGTATTATTTTCGAGCACTATTGCCGAGCATTCTCAAGAGGTGCTGGAACTCCGTTCCCCCTGAAAAAAAGCCCTGGTCAGAGGCATATGGGCTGTTAGCCCAAGGCCTGGGTAAGGCAGCCTTGTCAATCTGGGCCAGCCCAGAATTCATTTCTCTTGTTTGTTGTAGTTGAGTTGCATTATTTGGGAATCTGTATTTTGGTATTTTTCTGAGCTGTTTTGGGACCCTTTGGATAGGAAAGCAGCATATACATGCCATAAACAGAGATGAATGAATGAACTGGGTCCCTGCACACTTGAGAATCTGAGTTTCAGCAGGGAATGCCTGCTCTTGACAGGACCAAGGGTGGATCCATAAACAGTGTAATGTATATTTCAACACACAGTTGTCCCTTCTGCTACCTTGTAGTTTCCTGCGCAGGTAATACATCAATGCTATAGAATGTACAGGGTCTCATGCACGGTTGTCATTAAAAACCATTCCGGCACAGCATTCCTCTAGTGGTAGGATTATGAGCAAGGAGTTAAACATGATCATATCCAAAGCACCCCAGTGATATTACGTTGACAGGAAAGCTGACCTTGGCTGAGTAGAAGATTCATTGGACATTCTGCATCTTATCAAACATACATTGTGCTTTTTATCATCACAGCGTAACCTGAGCAAGAGCCAAGCCTGTTTTTTGAATCCAAGGTAGACCTGGGACTGGGACTTAATGACAGAGCACCTCTAACATGTGTCCCCTTCCAAAGGATCTACAACTCCCCCCTCCCAAATACATTAGGAATTAAGGGGAAAGGCTGCCAAAGAAGACGTGGGGGTGGCATTTGACCAGGAAAGGAAAGACCTTGGTTGCACTGGGCAGTCAGTCATATAATGTCAAATAAAGAGAATTATGCAGAACTGCTGCCTTCTAGCGGACTCGAGCCCTGAAGTTTTACTGAGCTTTCTGAAACATTACTGAGTCACACTGCGATTTCTTTCTTCTTCTCCCTCCTCAAAAGCAATTGCAAGGGACTTGGAGGCAATCCTGACTCCTGGACACCTCGCTCCTGAACACCCTTTTGTGTTCCTGTTCAGACACGCCTGTAGCCACAGCACACGGCCAGTAAAAGAAGGAAGGCTTTTGGATAGGAGAGGAGCTCTCGGGGAGGTGCCTGCTCCAAAATTAGCGATGTGTATCCCTGACTCCTGCTGGGCTGAGGAGCAAAGGGCCGTTCCTCCTGCCACTATTATTAGACGTCCTCGTGATGCCATTTTAAAGTGTAGCTTCCCTTTACCCTGAGCAATGCAAGCCCTTCCTAGTTGCCAAGGACAGCAATGCACAGTAAGGGCAGTGCCCAAGAGCATCTGGATGGGCTTACAAAAAGGCAATGACTGATTTATTTATTAAAATTTATTTAATTTATATATTGGGTTAAGAGCCCGCCCTCCCCACAAGCGGGCAAATAGTTTTCCTCCTCAGCAGCCCCCATGACCCCAGCCTCCCCCATCTCTCCCTCCCCTCTCCCTCTCCCCCCACCAAAGTTTGATCACCTGACGCCTACATACCAAGCAGCCCTCCAGCATCAGCCTCATAGGTGGACATCAAAGACCCCGTCTTCCACCGCCTGCACTTCCTCCTCCTGGATTTCTGCACAGACACCAGAATATAAGCTGAGTAAAATTCAAAGACTTCTCTTTTTTTGTGTCAGTGAGGGCTTGTTCGTCGATGCTCCAGAGGGCAAGATGAAATCTCATGGGCTTAAGAGACGGGAGGGAGGATTTCATTTGAAACATTTGGAGAAGCTTCCTAACAGTAAGAGCCGTTCAGCAATTATCAGGGCATGGAGGGAACAGGCTCTCGCTTTCTGGAGGTCTTTAGTCAGAGGATGGACAGTCTTCTGTGGAGGACTCCCTGACTGGATGTCCTGCACCAAACAGAGGGTTGGGCTATGTGGCCTGTAGTGACCGACTCAATGATACTATGGAGTAGGGACACAGTGCAGCAGAAGGGAAATGTTAAATGGTCCCCGAGCTCTCTCTCTCTCTCTCTGACAGGCACACTATTACCCCCCCAGTTTGGTGTAGTGGTTAAGAGCAGTGAGACTAATCTGGAGAGCCGGGTTTGATTCCCCACTCCTCCACTTGGAGCCAGCTGGGGGACCTTGGGTCAGTCACAGCTCTCCCAGAGCTCTCTCAGCCCCACCCACCTCACAGGGTGATTGTTGTGGGGATAATTACATACTTTTGTAAACAGCTCTGAGCAGGCATTATGTTGTCCTGAAGGACGGTATATAAACTGAATGTTGTTGTTAATAACAATAATGATGACGATGTTGTTATTATAAATGGTTTTTGCCCTCTTTCTGAGCTTCTTTACGCCCTGTTGAGGAAAACTATAGGTACCTTTGTTGAATCTGTCTTTTGCCCCACTGGGTTTAAAGCAGGGGGTGGTGACATTTTCAGACAGGGCCAGATTTCACCCCTGAGGTTTAAGTCACAGAACATTTCTGTCTTGTGGAATGGCTGCACATGCAACATATTCCTAATTAAACTACAATCTTGTGCCACCCTCAAGACTATACTTTAAGGAACCACAGGGCTCCTGGTTGATTTTCTTGCAACAAACTAACACAGGACCTCGCTGAAAATATTCTTCGTTACTATGAGGCCGACATTTTTTTTTGCCATCCATCTTTTAGATTTAAATTTCTTTCCACGACGTCTGATTGTGTGTGCAAACCTAAAAACTGGCACACTCCTCCTCCCACCAAAAGCTGGACCAGAAGAGAGAACAGTTCACCGGTCCGCTTGTCTCTAAAAGGCAACAGCCTGGAAGGTCCAGTGTGAGGCAGCCTCAGAACACAAGGGGGAGACACTACCTCACAATTCATCCACCGCAGTAAGTTAGAGACAACATCAGGAAACAAAGTCAGTGGGTGGAAGTGGAAGGGGTTGGGAGATCATGAAAATAACATATGCATCCTTCACAGACCTAGAGCCAGCGTGTGATGTAATGGTTAGTGTGTCTGGACTAGGCCTGGAACAGCTGGGTCCAAAATTCCTGCTCAGCCAGCATTCTCTCGCAGTCTACATCAGTGGGTTGTGAAATGGTAAGGAGAGGGCCAGCTTGAACTCTTTGAAGAAAGAGTGAGGATAAAAATGCAGTAGATCAGTCAAACAAGAAGGCTGAGAGACCAGAACTCTGAAGAATTTTTTAAGGACTGGGGGAGACTGAAGGAGTATTTGGAGAAAAAATGGGATGTGAAGGGGAAATTATGGCAATTTGAAAGTTACTAATTGGGGAAAATATTGGAGATAGGGATTTTTACCGTTTAAAGTGAAGTTTTAATTACTGTTAAGTATAAGTTTTGAATAGATTTGAATTTAATGGCTATTATTCAGTTTATTAGGGAAATATGAGATAATAATATATAAATGGAATAGATAAGTAAGGAATAGAATAAGGTAAGGGTTGGAAAGCTGTTGGAAGTCTGAGAAAAAGGGGGGAGGGAAAGGGTGGGGGGGAAATTGATATTTAGGTTTTAAATAAAAATGTTATTTGTAATATGTACTCACCTAATAAAAAACTTTTTTTTAAAAAAAAGAAAGAGTGAGGATAAAAATGCAGTAGA
This sequence comes from Eublepharis macularius, assembly GCF_028583425.1. NCBI lineage: Eukaryota > Metazoa > Chordata > Lepidosauria > Squamata > Eublepharidae > Eublepharis > Eublepharis macularius. The sequence continues at coordinate 227,385,640 of NC_072790.1, read as the reverse complement.
TAAGTCAAACTTTCAGATGTTTAAATATCTGCATTCTGCTCCTACCTTCTATGGTTCCTGCTAACAGTCATGTTTTGTAATGTAAGGATGGTATCACTCTTGTGTTACAGACGTGAGGGGGGGGGCAGTAAAAGAAAGTTCTCAAATTAGAAGCCCGAAGAACTGAAGTGTGCAAACTTACACAGAGCATCACACACAGGAAGCAGCCCTCTGAGGGTTATCAACCCAAAACACACAGCAGGAAGCTGTGCAAGGCACAAAGCCGTTATCTGGGTGGGAAGCCGGTTTCCGTCATGGGGTGAGGATCGGTGGGTAGAAAAAGGGAGGCAACTTCACGGGGGGGGGGGGGGGGTTGTGTGTGCAAAAATAGTGTGTGATTGTCAGTGCTGGAGAAAAAACAATGAAAACGGATGTGTACAGCGGGGGTGGGGGGAGCAGAAAGATATAATGCAGAAAAGGAAGAAAGCTCATTGGCGTAAAAGGCGGGTGCAAGAAGAACCGCAAATTAGAGCCCAGCAAATTTAGGTCATAAATCATAAAAGGGATCTTTAATTACTGAATGTCAAACTCTGGAATTGTTTCTCTGGAAACATTACGGCAGCAACCAATCCTGATCTAAAACTGATGATTTGGGGGGACTAAAATATGTAACTGGTAAAAAAAAAAAAGACTGGAAAACAAAATACTATTTTATAAAAAGACATCCAGAAAATTAAAAATCTGCCAGCCTGATCTCTGTCTCAGGTTAAGTGGTGAAAAGAAATAAGGGCTAGAATTGTCAAAAAGTGCAGAATCAGCACTCTGCTGGTTCAACTCCCGCCACTGCCGTGAGCGCTGCAGGTGGCCTTGGGTAAGCCAATCCTCTCGGCCCCAGCTGGATTGTGGGCATAATAATAACACTGACTTTGTTCTGAAGTGTTATAATAAACCTTCTTTCGATAAAGGCATTTTTTGGCTTCTTTAGTACAATACATTTCTCTGGGATATTTCTCTGAATCTGTTCCCTATGTGCCAGATCACCTGGGCGCTATTTAGTTTGCTATATTTTCCAGGGTTTCCACTCTGTTACTTTATTATTTTTCTAGGAATGACCTGGAAGGACACTTTCCCAGCAGATCAGTCTAGATGTTCTCAGGAGGTATCTGAGTGGGGGGGACAGATTACCAGTGTGCTTTCCAGGGAAACTTGGTCTAAGGGAGTTCCCGCAAGGGAAGCCATTTTCCCACCTTCCTAACTGTAACTATTGATTATTATTATTATTATAGCACTTAAGCCTTGCTGAAGGATAGCCAAAACAGCTTCTACAATGGGAACCCTGGTTAACCTGCAGGGGGATTCTTTAGGGGTGCAGACCAGGTGATTTCGTGGACATTTATATACTTGGATTTCCAAAGAGCTTTTATCATAGCTTCTCATCAAATTCTCTACGAAAAATTTAGCAGGTACTTCTAAGTAATTGAAGACTTAAGACCCAGAAAGTAGGAATAAGTGGACAGTGAACCCCTCTTCCTCCCAAGGAGCTGCAATGGGACTAGAGATGGGCACGAACAGCAATACAAACTAAAAAATAGCCACGAACAGTTCAATCAGCTGTTCATGAACAAGCTGTTAGTGAGGCCCCATTCTAAACGAATAGGGGGTCCTTGCAAGACTCACTGTTCATCAAGCCAGACAATCTGGCACCTGCAATAAATTCCCTTGGCAACTGGAGGCAGGGACTGCCTGAACTCTGTCTGAACTCCTGCTGTTGCCCTGGAAACCCCAATCTAAGCCCAATTTAGCTTGATAGGCAGGTCTTCCTTTCAAGTGTGGAGCTCCAAATTTGTTACAAGGAAGTAAAGAGCAGAGGGGAGTGGGGCTCCCACCTATGGTTTTGCAGACAGTGAGGGAGAGACAGTTGCTGTTGGCATTTTGAGGGAGAGGAAGGGAGAGTGCATTGGAGCTTGAATTTTCTGTGTGTGTGGTGGGACAGGGATCTACCTCTTCAAGTTCCAGGGCTCCTGCCAGGCTCTGGGGCGAAGTTATTATTTATTACTGGTACATTTCCTGCTGCCTGCTCAGGTAAGGTTTCTGGGAGTGGTGCAGTAGGGATCTACCCCTTCAGGTTCCAGGGCTGCTGCCAGGCTCTGGGGCCAAGCTATTATTTATTATTGGTACATTTCCTGCTTCTTGCTCAGGTAGGGTTTCTGGGAGTGGTGTGTTAGGGATCTTGATGGCTGGAGGAGGGCCTGCTGGCCCCCACAAACAACAAACGCGTTTGTGAACAGGTCATGTTCATCGTTGTTCGTTGTTCATTGTTCGTGGATGGCAACGAACACCATGTTCGGTTTTTTTTCTCTTTGTGCCCATGTCTAAATGAGACTGGTTCTATTTAATTTAATTTTGAACAATGAAGCAGCCAGACTTGTGCATGGCACCAAATTATTCAGAAGGGTGAAATCCCAAACCAGTTGTGAAGGAGACTCTTTTCCAAATTGGCAGATGGTATTTCAGCACAATTTACATTAGGATATGGTCATAACTTCACAGATATGCTGATGGGGTCGACTCTGAATTGGGTAAGGCTACCTGAAAAAAATGTATCAGGGTCGCAATGGAAACCATTAACTTCAGTGTACAGCGGTAGTAAAACCAGGATATATTAGAAAGGTGGTATATTGGTAAGAAGACAAAAGAGGGCCGTGGGTGGAGACAAAGGAAGGCGAGGGTTGTTAGAGAGGGAGATGTGTTACAGGTGCCTATATGCCAATGTTAGAAGCTTCCAAGCCATGATGGAGTGCTTGGTGCTACATGACAATTTATATGTAGTTGGTATCTCAGAACCATGGCAGAACGAGCAAAATTAATGGGATACAGTTATCCCTGGGAATAAATTCTATAGAAAGGACAGGGAGAAACAAGGGGAGGTGTTTCATTGTGTGTATATCAAAGAAGGCATATAATCAAATAAGTTAGAAAACATTAGGGGAATGCACTTCCCAAGAAAAACAATATGGGCAGAAATATTGGGCCCTAAAGATTATTTGACCCTGACCTGGATAGTCCAAGTAAGCCTGATCTTGTCAGATCTCAGAAGCTAAGCAGGGTCAGCCTTGGTTAGTAATTGGATGGGAGACCTCCAAGAAGACCAGAGTTGCAGAGGCAGGCAACGGCAAACCACCTCTGTTAGTCTCTTGCCATGAAAACCCCACCAGGGGTCGCCATATGTCAGCTATGACTTGAGGGCACTCTCCACCACCAAGGATTATTTGAAAGAGGGGGTGTACTATTGCTCAAACTAAAGCAAATAATGTTGTGATAATGGGTGACACATTATCTGGGTATGCATGTGCTCAAATCATGCTGTAGGAATGAAGTTCTTGGACATCATAAATGACTGGGTGCACTGGAACAGTTGGTCACAGAGCAGGGCCCGAGACATGAGGCAAGATGTAGATAATGTCGCACCAGCTGGGAACAGTGACTAAAGTGTTATTAAGTTCAGTATTCTCGTTAATGGCGATAACTACCCCTAAAGTCCAAAACAATAACATTTGATTTAAAAAGAGAGAACTTTATAAAAAAGGAGCGAACTAGCTAAAATGAAGCTGAAAGCGAGACTTAAGAGAATCAAATTTCTCAATGCTTAGAATGTTTGGAAGCTATTTAAGGTCCACACTAGTTGAAACCCAGATAGAAGACATTCCCCAGGCTAGGAACGGTACTGCCCAGTCTAAAATAATGCTGCTTGGTCAATGACCCTAGTCAAGGAATCCATTAAAAGCAAAAAGGCTTCATTTAAAAAGTGGTAGGCCTGCCCCAATTAAGAGAACAAGGGTCTGGTAAAAGAAGTATAAGTTAGCAATGAGGCAAGCAAAAAGAGAATTTTAGGAGTGGATTGGTAAAAAGCAACATGAAAAAATAAGCATTTCTTTAAATATATTTGGAACAGGAAACCAGACAGAGAGGCAGTGAGACCTTTGGATGACCAAGGAATAAAAGGATTGCTAAGGAAAATTGGGAGATAGCAGAGAAACTAAATTAATTATTTGTATGTGTGATCTCAGTGGAAAGCGCCAGGCACTTTCCCAGGCCACAGCTACTATTTTCAGGAAGGGAGTCTGAAGAACTGAGTTAAATTGAGAAGATAAGACATGAAGTTCTAGACCTATAGAGGAAATTAAAAACCAGTGTCTCCAGGTCCTGAAGGCATACATACACTTGAGAGTTCTTAGGGAACTTAAGTGTGTAACTGTTGACCTACTAACCAGTATATGTAACTTGTCACTAAAATCAGCCACTGTACCAGAAGACTGGAGAGCAGCAAATGTTACACTGATGTTTAAAAAGAGGTCCAGCGGGGAGATTATTAGGCATATGAAGGAACAAAGTCTGCTGAGGGAAGATCAGCAGGGATTCCACGAAGAGAAGTCCTGCCTAACCAAACTTCTGGAATTCTTTGAGAATGTGAACAAACATGTACATAATAGTGGCCTGGCAGACATTATATACTTGGATTTTCAAAAGGCTTTTGACAAGGTACCTCGTCAAAGACTCCTGAGTAAGCTTAGCCATCATGGGATAAGAGGATGGGTCCTTCTATGGATTAAAAACTGGCTAGACAAAAGAGAGCAGAGAGTAGGAATACATGGACAGTTTTCTCAATGGAGGGTAGTAAGCAGCGGGGTCCCATAAGGATTAGTATTGGAGTGCTATTTAATTTGTTCATTAAACTGGAACTGGAACTGGGGGTCAGCAGTAGAGGGGCTAAGCTGACACAAAATCATTCAGGATGGTGAAAGCCAAGGCTGACTATGCAGAAATCTAGGAAGATCTTGGGTGAGTGGACAACAACGTAGCAAATGAAGTTTAATGTGTATGGCGATACACAAAAAAATCCCAACTTTTAAGTACAGGCTAATGGAGTTTGAACGTGCTGAGACTGAGAGGGAAAGAGACCTGGGGGTTGTAGTGGGCAGCTCAATGTAAATGTCAACTCAGCGTGCCACAACAGTGAAATGGCAAACTCTGTACTGGGGATTATTAGGAAAGGGACTGAAAACAAAACAGCTGATACTATAATGCCCCTGTACAGACCTATGGTGTGGCCTAATTCGGAATACTGTGTACAGTTCTGTTCACCACATCTCAAAAAGGACATTGCAGGGCTGGAAAGAAGTAGAGAAGACAAAGAGTTGGAGCATCTTTCCTATAAGGAAAGACTTGGTTTAGTCCGAGACTTTTCTGTTTAGAAAAGAGATGACTAAGGAAGGACATGAAAGAAGTTGATAAATTTATGCGTGGAGTAGAGAGAGAGAGAGTGAACAGAGAGAATTTTTTCTCCCTTTCCCCAAATACTAAAACTTGGGGGCATCCAATAAAGTTGATGAGCAGTAGATGCAGGACTCACAAAAGGAGTAATTAAATGTGGAATTCACTGCCAGTGATGGTCACAGGCATAGATGGCTTTAAAGGGGGCTTAGATAGATTCGTGGATTGGTCCATCAGTGGCTACTAGCCGTGGTGAATGAAGGGACTCTCCACGTTCAGAGGCAGCAAACCTCTGAACACATCAGTGGTAGGAGGCAATGAAAGGGGAAGGCCGCTGTGCCCTGTTGTTGGGCCTCCAGAGTAACTGGCTGGCCACCGTGTGAGACAGGATGCTGGGCTAGATGGACTACTGGTCTGATCCAGCGGGGCTCTTCTTATGTTCTTATGTGCTGAAATAAGAGCGGGGAAGAATGTATCTTTGGTGCATCCCGATTTTGGAACAGTGTGTAATTGCAGTCACACCATCTCAAAAAAGATGTCCAAAACCTGAAAAAGGTACAGAAAAGGATCTAAAGAACCCTTCCCTGCAAGAAAAGGCTAAAATATTTAGGGAATTTTAGTTTTGAATTATGACAAATGGGACATAATATTTGATTTATATACCGCCCACCAGGACAATTTAATACCCACTCAGAGCAGGTTACAAAGTGTGTTATAATTATCTTCATGACAATAATAACCCTGTGAGGTGGGTGGGGCTGAGAGAGCTCTGAGAGAGGTGTGACTGACCCAAGGTCACCCAGCTGGCTTCAAGTGGAGGAGCAGGGAATCAAACCCGGCTCTCCAGATTAGAGTCCTGCCACTATTAACCACTACACCAAACTGCCCCTACATGATTCGTAATACTACGAATGGTCTAAAGTGTATAGAAGAGCTTTTTGCTCTCACATTTAATACAAGAACTTCAGATCCCCCAATGAAATTGATGGATAGTTCATTTGGGACAGACAATAGGAAGCACTTCTTCACGCAACATATAATTAATTTACAGGCTTATTGACTGAAGATGTGGTGGTAGCCAATGGTTTAGATAGCTTTAAAAAGAGAGTAGGCAATTCTAAGGTCTAATGGTCTAATTCTAATGGCTTTTAGTCAAGAGAAGTTAAACGGAGCCTCCATGATCTAAGGTGGTATATATCTAAGGCTACAGATGCTGGAGTCAGTGAATTTTCCAAAGGCATCTCGCTGGCAGATTTTGGAAAAGAATGCCGGATAAGACAGACTTACATATTGATCTAGCAAAGCAAGGACCCCCCCAATGCATCAGCACAGGCAGAGAGCCTTCGACTTGAAGGGCTGAGGCACATCCCTCCCCCACCTTCCAGGCACTGCATGGAGGCAGAATGGATGAGGCCATACCTGGATGCCGCAGGGAAGACCGCCCAGGCCGTGGCAGGGAGAAGCTGAAGGATCGTGCTGGCAGAGCTGCTGGCCCGTCTAGGCTGACGCTCTTGGTGCGTTTGCGACACTCCACATTGAGGAGATCCCGGCACTGTTTGTGGCAGCTCACACCGCAAGCTTGATGACACAAAAGAAGGGAGTTTACAGTCACCTGCATATCTATCCCATGTGCTAGGTTCTCTAGTCTTCACCTCATCACCTCCACCGTAGTGACTAACGTTCGATTACATTTGATTTATATACCGCCCTTCAGGACAACTTAATGCTCACTCACAGCAGTTTACAAAGTATATTATTATCAGGGCTTTTTTTCAGCAGGAACACGGTGGAATGGAGTTCTGGCACCTCTTGAAAATGGTCACATGGCTGGTGGCTGGTTGCCCTCTGCGGAGGGCAATCTAAACTCCCCTCAGTCTGGAGATCAGGGGGCGGGGCCACCGGCCACATGACCATTTTCGTCAAGGGCAATTTAAACTTTAAAAAACTCCCTTGTTCCAGCTGACCCAAAGTGACGTCATTATGCGATCTTGAGTTCTACCACTGAGTTCCACCACTTCTTTTCCCAGAAAAAAAGCCCTGGTTATTATTATCCCCACAACAATCACCCTGTGAGAAAGGTGGGACTGAGAGAGCTCTGGAAGAGCTGTGACTGACCCAAGGTCACCCAGCTGGCTTCAACCAGAGGAGAGAGCAATCAAATCTGGTTCTCCAGATTAGAGTCCAGCTGCGCTTAACCACTATACTATTTCTATGAAGACAGGGGAGCTGAGGCTTAAGTATGGCTGGGAAATTCATCCTCTGAACCAGAAGCTCTTCTCCAGCGAGGCGGAAGATACTTTGTACATGCGTTGGGGAAACCACTTTGCAATGGTCATGTCTTCCAGGGCTGAGCCATGCCACAGAAAACAAGTTGAGACTCTAAATCCTTGCTCAGATTAAGGCCTGTCCCACGCAGGGGCAACCCCAAACGACATTATCACCGTCCTCCTACATTCTGTTACATGCACCCATTGATTCTGGTGGGTTTTCCCTTTACCCTAAAACTCACCTCGACATTTGAGCCCTTTCTTGTAGAGTCCAAGGATCTGAAGGGAGATAGACACACAGACACACACACACACACACACACACAGCTTTAGGAGATCAGCCAAGCTATAAATTGGATGATTTTGCCACAGGAATGAGCAGACATGCCACAGTTTTGAATTCCTCCTGACAACCTCTTTTAGAAGCACCGTAAGGGTTCAGTTCTGATCAGGACCATGGCATGGGAGGAAGAGGGCTCCTCTATCCCCACCCTGCTATTTTCCTGAGCTAAAATGGCACCGGGAGATGTTATTGGCCCAAGGGGGGAGGGCTGCATGTACATGCAGGAGAGCACCTTTTCTATGGTGGCCCCCGAGCTCTGAAACACCCTCCCTGCAAAGACCCAGACGGCCGTAACAGTGATGCCATTCTGGAGAGGTTAAAACAATTCTCTTTGCAAGGAGCTAATTTGAGATGTTTCTTTTCGAAAGGCACTCTGACAGCTTTTTTAACTAAAAAGGTACGGTACAGCTGTTATACATTAACTAATACATAAAATTAGCAACTAAGTTTGGATATTGTTTGCAGGGTGTCTTGCCTGTTGTGCCTTTCCAGAAACAGGCTTACTTACAGCACCATCCTAAACACTGGCCAAAAGGGCTTAGGATACCAATTACCACCACCATAGCTTTTAGAATAGGGTTGTTAGAAGCCTACAAAATTCAGAGGAGGTGAAGTATCGAACCACCAAGAGGAAGGATGCTCATCAAGTACCGAGCAAATTGCACAAGTACCAGCATCTAACATTGCAAAAGTCAAGCTAATGTTTTCCCTCTCCCAGCCAACCTCCCCTCTAACCTTGGACGTGACCTTTGCTGCATTCCAGAAGCAATTTTTTTCAAAAAAGAGTTTGGCAAAATTATAGAATTCAATGGTCACTTTTTAAAAGTGAAGCTCTCAGGAGATGCTTAGAAAACTACACACGAAGGCTTGTTGAATGATTTTTTTTTTAACATGATAATGCCAAATTTGATCATTCCCTCCCCTCAAAACATTCTAATCCAACAATGATCATAACTGAGAATGTTTCCAGAAACTCAAATTAAGAGAGTGGAAGCAAAGGGCAGGATGTACTGGGACATTTTTCTGCACAAGATTTACTGGCATGAACTATTTTGCCGTTAGGAACTGCCATGAGAATTTTAGTTCTAAACAGACCTTCTTGGTTGATTAGACGGACACACCACCAACTGAATTTTTCAGGGGGAGAGAGAGGGGGAGAGGGAGAGAGATCTACCCACCATCTTGAATTGACTTGGCTGTCAAAGATGTCCAAAACTGCAATTTCACAGGTAGGTTCATGGGAACATTTTGACATGCCATGATAACAAGACATTTCATGGGGATACACAGCCCAGGGCTTTTTTTCAGGGGGAATGCGGGGGAACGAGTTCCGGAACCTCTTGAAAATGGTCACATGACTGGTGGCCCCGCCCCCTGATCTCCAGACAGAGGGGAGTTTAGATTGCCCTCCGTGCCGCCGAGCGGCACGGAAGGCACTCTAAACTCCCCTCTGTCTGGAGATCAGGGGGCGGGGCCACCAGCCATGTGACCATTTTCTCTGAGGGCAACCCACAGAGTTCCACCACCTCTTTCCACACAAAAAAAGTCCTGACACAACCCATTTATTTTTCCCAGGACATGTTTGTCCTCCTGCCCTATTTGTGAGCCCCCCCAGAGCAATCTACCTTTTGGAAACAGAATACTAGCCTAGATGGACAATGTGGGCCTGATTTGGCAGGGCTCTTCTTATGTTCTTAAGCATAAGAATGGAACCACTCCACTTCCCAGCACCCCTTCCAGTAGCTCACCAGCCCCTTGCATTGGCGACAAGCGATGGGCCGCAGGAACGTGGTCTCTTGGAAGCTGTGGATGAAGCCCATCTTGCCATTCAGCTCCAGGCTGGATTTCATGAAGTAGGAGATCATCTCTTCTCGACTAATGCAGCCATCCCTGTGCCACAGTGATACCATTAAAAGAAGCGTCTGAAGAAAGGAGCTGTGACTCTCAAAAGCTTACACCTTGAAAAGTTTGTTGGTCTCTACGGTGCCACTGGACTCAAATCCTGCTGTTCTATTGCAGACCAACATGACTACCCACCTAAAACTATCCATTTAAAAAGGGGCTTCAAAGGGGCACCTAATTTGTGCCACAGCCACTCACTGTGCCAAGCTTTTCCAGCCACACCTTCCCTTGGCTCCACCTACCCAAAGCCCCTCCTACCCGACCCATCCCAGCTCCGCCCACCGAAGTCCCTTCTATGTGCCAAAATCGTCAAATGGAGCTTCCGGCAAGTATCCAACCATCTGTGGAGTATGCAGAGTGATACTTTCCCACTTACACCACCTGCTGCTGCACTCTGAGCTCCTTCTCCTGAAATGTTGTTTCTGGGAGGGGGTCAGCAGACCCTCATGCATAGCAGAGGGGAAGAAGTAGGGGGTATTTGGTGGGAGGGAGGAATTGGTGGTAATCTCCCTCTTCTGCAAAGGGAAACGCCACTCTAACAGGAATTGTGTAGATGGATCTAGGCCGCTATGTTTGGAATCAGCCGGAGAAAAGCTTGCGAGTTCCGTCAGTGATTTTGTTAGTGCTGAAAGCAGCAGTGTAGGCGCAGCAAGCAAAATCAGGGACCATCAGTCAAATTGCCAAAGCAAGGGAACACACGCTCCCTCCCCTCCCCCCAGGAATTCCTTTTTCACTTTCTTTTGAGCGCATCTCTCTGAAAAATATCAAGTGGGTAGGAAAACGTTAATAGAACTTGGGCCTAATGCAGCTCTGACCAGAAACCAGAAGCAAAAACCAGTGTGATCAGAAGAAATGTGTTAGGCCAAATGTTTTTTTGCTCTCAAAACTACTGTCTGTTGCAAGTGCCTCTGAGCACATTCAGAGTGCATTGCCAATGAACAGCCACAGTTTGGATCTAGCAGAATCAAAAATATCCGAACAGAAGCCTCAGAACAAGTTTAATCCCAGTAGCCTGCTTGTATTCTCCAGCTATGAGAAAGGCATGTTCTCCGGCTTGTCAAGAGCAGGTGCCAGGCCTCTGAGGGTCCCAGAAAATGACTGGGGTGTGGTCTCATGCACTGAACTGATCAGTTATGGGAGCCAATGCCAGCCCCTCCCTGTTCCCACACGCTTACAGGGGTGGAGGCAGCTACCGGAAACCACTGAGGCTGAATGAGAAATGCCTCCACGCTCGGTCACTGGCGGAAGAACTTGGAGTCTAACAGCTGCTGCCTCAGTTGAGAAGCAGGCCACCAAATATGGAGTGATGTGACTGTTTGATGTCTGGGAGGGGAAATCAGGACTCTGGGGTTCCTCTCTCTAGCTCTGAGAGGAGGCTAGCAACTAGACACAGCGGGAGGTGGGCTGCGAGCCAGAACTCCTGGGTTCTCTCCGAATGGATGCAGCCATAAAATGTTTGACTTTGCATCCGAGCCTGCCAGACAGAACGCAGCTCGTTCCCGCAAGCGCACATACAAACATTCCAAACTCAAGAGTGTGTCTGAATTGGGCTTTCAAAGCAGAATCTGGTTGCGGGGGCAGGAGAGAGAATATAAAACTGTAAACACCCGGACTTCAAACGGTCCTCTCCCGCTGATTCAAAACAACTTTGCTAAGCTCCTCTTTCTTTCCCACCCGATTCCTCCAGCAGCCCTTTTTCATGCTTCAGCTTCAGAACTCTATTCCTCACTATTCAAATCTCTCTGCCTCCACATCACTGACCTTTTCTGGTCTGTTTTCTCTTCCTGTGCCTTCACTTTGTTCTGCATATGCTTATTCCCATTCCCAGGACGTCTGCTGTGCTGCTTGCTATGCCTGGAAAAGCCTCCTCCTCATTCACTTTTCTCTTTTCCATCCAATTCCATCCCAACTTCTAACCTGACAATCCTTGAGCTCTCCTCCCCACCCATCCATTTGACTGTCCAGTGTAAGAGTCCTAGATAAGGAATACATGACTTGTGCACAGAACCTAGCACACGCTATTTGTGCATACTTAACAGTAGCTGCAGCATTCATTTAAAGGATTGGCGGGTTGTACAAGCCTGACTTTGGACCACCCTTCTGTCTACACAGAATTACTTCTATTACTCTGCCAACACAACAGTGGATTTTCTGAACTATGGAGCAGGAAGTCAGAGAAGGTGAGGTTCAAATTTTCATGGAAAGGCCATCTCTAGGAAGGCTGTCCTGCTACCTCATCTTTGAACTATGATTTCTTGGTGGCGGCAACACAGTCTGCACATGCTCAGAGGCACTGCCCTTGCCAGCTATCCAGTAAATATAATGAGAGAGAAAGAACAAAAAGTTCCAGCAGCAAATAATGACGTGTGAGATGCATATCACATTACGGATTTTTATCTGCAACACGATATGCGTCTCACACATCATCTCTGGAGTCAAAGGAACAGTGACCCCCACACACGCTGGACTCAAATTTAGTCTAGTGGCAGTACCACAAATTGCTTTTAGAAATGCAAGATACAAGGGTCTTTTGAGTCTAGGAGTCGTCTAATATCCCCTTCAACCCATCCTCTACATCTGACCGGCACTCACTGATTCTCGTCCAGATCTCCAAACTTGCAGAGGTACGGAAAATTATTCCTGATGATCTTAAATTCTTCCTGTGAAATATGACCATCTCCGTCCACGTCAAAGTTCCGGAAGACAGACTAAAAGGCAAGGGGGGTTGGGAAACCAGGAGATCTCAGTTACAAAACCTTCTACACCCGGAGTCTTCATCAGTCCCACTATTCCCCTTCCTCCAGGCACTGGGACCATGATTCTACCCCCCTCCTCACAATAGCTTGTTGGTTATTCTCTTTGTGTTGTTGGTTACTATTTTGTCAGCTGTGGGAGTATCCCCCCCCCCCCTGCCTGGATTCATATTTGTCCTCCCTGTTTATACCGTTCTGTTTATAGCGCTCTCTGTTGTTATTACATTCTGTTCCTTGATTTGGTTTTCGTTTGTGATGGAGGCTTAAAAAAAAGAGGAGGGGTTGTTTTTAAACCACTAGCTTTGATGGTTTTGGTACAGGCGTGTTAGACTGTTTTATCTTGGTAGGGAAACCGCCTCAAGAGGTATGGTGAGGGCGGTCTAGAAAGCACTGAGGTTAAGATAAACAGGAGTCCCATGGCTCTGTAAAGACCAGCAAGTTTGTTTTTAGCATAAGTTTTTGTGGGCTAGAGTCCAAGAAAGTGTGCTAGAATAAAAAACTTGTTGGCTTTTGAGATGCCACAAGACTCCTGTTTGTCTAGCTCAGGACACCCTGGTTACTGTGCAAAAGGGACATTTTACATCTAGCCTTTGGCTTTTTTTTCCTGAGGGCAGAAGCGAAGGACTCCGGGGTGCAAGTCCCACAAGCTCTGTGGAAGCTCTAACGAGGCCTGGATTAGGTAGGGGACTCCCAAGTAGCAGCCCGGGGCAGGTTTCTCCGCTTGCAGAATTCAACCTCTGTTTGCTAATAACTTTGTGCATCTAGAAATACCCTTGCGTGCCTTTAAAGACAAATGAGGAAGTTTGGCTGCCCCCCCAAAGATGAATAAGCTTTGGTTCTACCATCCACTTTCATCCAGGACAGCCTAGAATAAAAACTTGTTTGGCTTTAAAGCGAAGCAAGATGCCTGCTTAGTTTTGCTGCAACAGACTAACACAGCTCCACCCGCCCCTGGAAATTATTACTGCGACTGTAACAGGAATGTTTTTTCATTGGACCTCCTCTTTTCTCCCTAACTGGAACCCAAAGCAGCTTACATCGTTCTCTCCTCTCTCCCATTTTATCCTCACAACAATCCTGTGAGGCAGGTTAGGCTGGGAGTGTGTGACTGGCCCAAGCGTCACTTAGCAAGCTCCCATGGCAGATTGGAGACTCGAACCTGGGTCTCCCAGATCCTAGTCCACCGTTCTAACCACTACATCAAACTCGCTCTCTAAGGGTCGGGGAGTAAAGATACAGTGAAACCAATCGCTAAGGGTGAAGATTACCCACCTGGAATTTCTGGTTTGGGAAAACTATTTACAACATGTTAATCCTGCCCTTCTTCCAAGGAGCTTAGGGTGGTGACCATGGGCTCCTCTCTGTTTTAGCAACCCTGTGAAGCAAGGTAGAGAGTGACTGGCCCATGGTCACTTATGGCAGAATGGGGATTTGAAGGTGGGTCTCACAGGTCTTAGTACCACACGCTCTTGCTACTGGGAGTCTCTCTACACGTTACTAAGTAGCTAGGGACGCTCAAGTGCAGGGCTGCATGTCGAGTCCTCAATTCTTGTGCAGGCTGTTCTTGCTCAATGCTAGTGAATGCTGATTTCATGGGAGCTCCCTTTGTGTGGCTGCATCTGCAAGTGATTCTACTGTTTTTGCTGTGAGAACAAGTACTGTAGGGTCCTTTGTAGGGGTGCCAGACCCCCGGTGGGGGTGGGGGATCCCCCACCATCGCCCCCCCGCACCCCACCCCCACTTACCTGGCCAGCGGGGGGGGGGCGCACCCTCTGTGTGTGCTCCCCTGCAGAGCTGTGCGCTCCCATGGATCAGCCCCGTTTTGGGGCGCTGTGGCACACAGGAGCACTCCTGCGCTCTGCAGCGCCTCAAAATGGGGCCGTTTTGGCCCAGATCGGGCCCGTTTTGAGGAGCTGCAGAGCACAGCACCCCAAAACAGGCCCAATCCAGGCCGCAGCACCCCAAAATGGGCCCAATCAGCGCCAAAATGGCTGTGGATCAGGCCTGTTTTGAGGCGCTGCAGAGCGCAGGAGTGCTCCTGTGCTCCGCAGCGCCTCAAAACGGGCCTGATCCACAGCCGTTTTGGCACAGATCGGGCCCGTTTGGGACGCTGCAGTGCGCGTCCCAAATGATATACGTTCATACATACATACACACATATATAACCTGTGCTCCCCCCTTTCCTTCCGACCTCCTACCTCCACCATCTTCTCGATGTGCTTGCGCACAACTGCCTGGTCCGGCTTGGGTTTGGGCACCGATGCCCACTCCTCAATGACAACTGGCTGAGGTGGCGGAGTGGAGGATGTAGGGCTGGAAGGCTGAAAGAGACACGTGATACAAGTTGCTGGAGCAGGTGGAGGGGGCAGCAGCTACTGCAGCAAGCAGCGACTGGTTCTGTGTGGTGCGAGGGTTATGCAAGGTACAGAATGGAGGACCTTTCTCCTTCTTTATACACTCACTAAAATAATATCCTATATTTTATTTGCTTATTTATATCCTGCTTTTCTCTCCAATGTGGGAGGGAAGGCGGCATGGGATAGCCTGATCTCTTCAGATTTTAGAAGTTAAGCAGGGTTGGTACTTGAATGGGGGACCTCCAAGGAAGACTCTGCACAGGAAGGAACTGGCAAACCACCTTTGCCGTGAAATCCTGTTGCTGGGATCACCATAAGTCAGCTGCATCTTGATGGCACATATACTTCTGCCCAGTGGGAATCCCAAGCAGCTTACACTGCTCTCCTCCCTCCTCTGTTTTGTTCTCAGAACAACAGCCCTGTCAGGTGGGGTAGGCTGTGTGTGCATGAGTGGCCCAAGGTCAGCCAGCAAGCGTCCATAGCAGAGCAGGGATTTGAAACTGAAGCTCCTTCTGCACTGGGGACATCACACTATCCCAGAAGCTGAAAGACATGGAATTGGCTTGTCTGGGCCCTTTCACACCTCTCGTGTTTGATCGACGTGGTGTTCTTAGTCTACACTCAGGGCCATATTAACCCATGGCCGGGCCCCTAAGCTTTCAGGTATTTCAGACCCCCTCCAGCGCTTCAATCTTTCACCCCACTACAGCGGACAGCCTGACCTTGGTACGGTAGGTACAAGATGCAGTACATAGCTCTATATCCATTTTGAGGGTCTTCTGAAGAATTCTATTCAAAAATTTTATCGCGCGAGTAGAACGTTTCAGGAAAGCATATTTTGGGGGTATAATTGTTCAGTTCTGTAATATTCTGAAGCGAATATAATTTTTATTATTATAAAAATATGTAATTTATGGATAATTGTTTTAATATAAGAGACAATTTGTTTCACTTCAATAAGGACTCAGTTAATTATCTTATTAATAGAGGTTATATAAGAGAATCAATTAACTGTAATTTATATGGAGGTGTGCCTCAGCAAAAAAAATTGGCAGGCCCCTAGCACCTGCAGGGCCCCTAGGCTTCAACCTAATCAGCCTTACGAATAATACAGCCCTGTTTACACTATGTCAAAATGCGTTGGGATTGATGAGTGTTGTTGCTTTCCTCGCTGATGCATCATCAGTGATATCACAGCGCCAGCCCTTTCCTTTTTTCCTTTTTTTTTTTTTGCATATGCAATCAATCAATGCATCGCTGGAATGCTGGTTCAACCTATTCCCTGGATTTCTCCCTCTTAACCCATCGATGCATCGATCCTACACTGGATTTAATTTTTTTTTAAAAAATGAGTGGAAAGGAATATGGAGAGGAAAGAGGGGAGGGGAGAGGAATGGAAAGGAGGTGGAGGGAGTGGCTGGATAGACAATTGTGGCCAATCACAATGAAGTGGGCTGGCAGAAGAGGGTGGAATGCTAAAAGACAGGATGCACAGGGAAACAGTAAACTGAAAACAGATTTTTTTAAAAGTCGGAGTATAAGTGCTCCCAAGAAAGCCACAAAAAAAGCCATATAGTGGCCAGAGTGGAAAATCGGGTGCAGATGGTCATGAAAATAACACTGCAGTACGGAAACTGAACTGGCAAAATTGGCCCGTGCAATAGGGGGTTGAGTCTCCCAGATCCAAGTCCAACGTTCTGGCCACTACCACACACTGGTTTCTCAAAGGTGGCCTCTCACCTTTCTTCCGAGTGGTGTTGTAACTTCACCGCACCCCTGTGAGCAAGGTTAGGAAGAGAGACCGTGACTTTTCCCAAGGTCACCCTTTGAGGATGAGCAGGGGCTTCTCTTGAGCCGGCCTTTCCACATCCTAGCCCAGCACTTTGTGCCATTTTGGCTCTCCCACCCCTGACATCCTGCTTCCTGCAAGGCAAAGGCCACTTCCCCCAAGTCTCTCCAGTATGGGAGGAGGCAAGGAATACTAGGGGCACCAGACAAAGTGCAGCTTGGTAGCGAGTAAGCCCAGAGTTGCATCCAGCAGTTCCGTTCTCGGAGAACAGGAAGCAGAGCCCCAAGGGAGGAAGCCTGAAACAGGCTGTAGAGAAAGGATAATTCTGTCGTCTCCACGAGTCCTACATTCCCTCCCCTGCACACGCTTCTTTGGCCAAGGCCCTGCTAACCTTGAGAGACAAGAACCCGAAGAACAGAATTAGAGAGCAGGTGAAGAGATGAGCAGGCAGGCAAACAGAGGGAAGCCATATGAGAGAGTTACCAAGAGCAGATTTTTCTAATAAGGCTCGGCCCCAGAGTGACAAGGGAACCTTGCACATGCTCAGAGGCATTATCCACTGTGCATATTTGAGGAGAATACCTCTCAACATGCACAATATGCTTTACCCTTGGCCACTGAATAACCACAGGCCACCTTCTAACACACCTGGGATTAAGCTTCCCAGACAGTCCTGAGCTCTCACTCGTAAATTCTGTTTTCAGAAATCATCCACTGGAGAGAGCAAAGCAGTCCGAGAAGAGCAGCGGCCAAAGCACTTCTCAATTCTCATACTATGTTGTGCTCACAACAAGGCGCTGGGTTCTCTGGAACTGAAAGCCAGGGCTTTTTTGGGAAAGGAAAGATGCCTGGGCTCATGGATGCCTTAAAGCTGCCCCCAAACATGCCAGAGAAAAGGGATCCAGCTGAGGATACTTAGAGGCAAGAGAAATGGGCTCTGCCCCATGCTTCTTCCTGCCCACATTCTGGGGCACAGAGGATACGCTGTCGGGGTAATCCCTGGCTCAAAGCAGAGAAAGTGCCTGGCTGACTCGAGTCAGGCTCCTTCCCGGGATCTTGGGCACATCAGCCTTGCACACATTGCACACTCACTGTGGATTTGTTCCGAGGCTCCCGTTGCAGAGAGAGTTGGTAGATCTCCTCTTCCGTCTGGTACTGATCTAGAGAGACCTGCAGTGAATGCTGCAAGTTAGAAGGAATGCCAAGACACCTTCCCTTCTGGAAGGCTGGGCAGAAGTGGGGTTCAAGCCGCCTGTTCCCTATTTCTGGCCCCCATGACTCCTCCATACTTCTTTCACTACAATGCTACACACACATGCAAAAGCTGGTTCTTTTACCAGCAAGAGATGCTTATTTGTTTTATTCAATTTATATCCTACTTTTCCCCCTAATCAGGACCCCAAAATGGATTATCACACCATTCTCCCCTCCCTTCCACCTTATCTCCACAACAACAACCTTGTTAGGTAGGTTAGCCTGAGCGATTGTAATGGGTTCAGGGTCACCCAGTAAGTTCCGGTGGGATTCAGACCCAGTTTTCCTAGGTCCTAGTCCACTGCTACGACACACCAGCTCTAAATAATGGATCTGTTATTGGTAACATGGGAGAACATCCGTTCTGCGGAAGGCCTTGCTCCCAGGGATAAGAGCCCAGTGGCCACCACTGAAGGGCAAGCAGGGAGACTGTTCTAGCCTGGCTGTACACCTCAATGAGATGTAGCCAGGCTGCCCCAGAAAAAGCACTAGGGGTCTCCGCAGATAGGTACAGCAAAGGAAGTATCTTTAACTCAAGTGGCCTGGACTACTGGGGAGGGGAGATTCGTGCGGAGCAGCCTGGGAGGCTCCAAGCCTTGGGATCTCGGGGCTCTGCTTTAGGACAAAAGCCAGGGAGCCTATTCTGACTATTTCTCATCACCCTGTAAAGTTCAATAAGACGCTGCAAGTCTTCCGTCTTCTCTCCTGCCCTTTCTTGCAGCGGGCTTGCAGAAGCCACTCTGGACTTCCCACCGCAGACGTGGAAGAATGAGACAAGGCAGATGCTTGGTCTCAGCATCCAGCTCCAGAAAAGAGCAAGAGTCTAGCAGCACCTACAGCACCTCTTGCTCTTTCCATCCAGCTCCATTACTCTAGTGCTTTGACACACACAGATCCAGAAGCATGCTTTTTTTTCATTATTCATATCCCTGCTTAGATCTATTGGGAACATCTTCTTGGCTGCTCTTTGACTTTTTTACTAAAGTTTGGACAGGGAACGCAAAGGCCGCTGCTGCTGCGCAACCACCATGAAATTCCCTTTCACTAAAGACCAAACCGGCCCCCTCCCTTTTAAAACGAATTTTCAGTTTGGGCTGGCTTTTGATGGCCAAAGCTTTTGAACTGGAAAGGAATTTTTTAGCGTATGATACATTTAGCACAATTACTATTTGGCACAGTCAGTGCTTATATTAAATCAGTCCTGAGCTCAATGAGGTGGGCCAGAAATGCAAGTGAATGAAGACATTATTCAAATCCTGCACCTGAAGATTGTTGATTACCTTCAAGAAAATGGCACAAAATCCAAGCTGCCCTATCACAATCTAGCCTAACTAGCTTTATGGTTGTGGGTCTGTAGGCTAGTTAGGCTAGACTGTGATAGGGCGGCTTGGATTTTGTGTCATTTTCTTGAGGGTAATCTTGTCCACTGTCACTCCCTACCTCCCATATCCCATCTTTCCCTCAGGCTTTTACCCTACAGATTGACTTTTCCTCACTCCACAGAAACTACACAGTTACCAACTTCCCCTTGAACAGCTGGAATGTTTACTGACATTCTATGGCAGACATTCTATGACATCGCAACCAGTTTGACCAGTGGCTTAACAGGGCTTACAGGTGATAAGTGATAGCAATTTTTAGCCAAACAGAAGTAAACAACCTCTGTGGAGGAGGGACACTAAAAGGGGTGTGCATCACGCAGTTCATGGGTGGGGGAATCTCACCATGAGCAAATTGAGGAGGTCAGTGTTGGCCTCAAAAGGGGGCCGGATACTCTGTACCATGGCCAGATCGCTCAGGATACTGAACAGCTGTTGCATCTTGTTCCCATTGAGACAGGTGTGGGCACGATCGAGCCAGTCAGGGAGTGCCACGTGAACAGCCACCAGGTCCTTCAGGTGGACCCCCAGAATGGGGAACTTGAAGCCCACGCACTCAGCAAAGCACCGCCGATAACGGCTGTAGTTCCCCACCGATGTCAGCAATTCAGTGAGTGATTCCCACACCTGGAAGTGGCCAGGAAAGAAGGTAAGCACAAAGGAAAAGAGGTTAGTAGGCTTACCCATGCTTGAAGTGAGTTTCAAAAAAGACACAAAAGACAGAAAAGAGGTGTCCTTATCTACAGAGGGCTAGAAACTTGCTTTGATTCTTAAATGAAAGCTAATACCTGGGAGCAAATCTTTGCACTAAATGTGATGTACACAGTGGAGGAAAGGGTCTTAAATCTACCAGGAAACAGGGCATTGGGGTTCCAGGCAATTTCTCCCCACAGTGGACTTAATTCCAGTGCTGTTCTGCTACTCTTTCCCTCTGTGGTTTCTCCAGTCCTCCATAACAAACACCCCTGCAACCACAGCCGAGACCCATCTGTTACATACCTTGGTGGTCTCTGGGCTCACAAAACTGTGTGTCTCCTTCAGCCGCGAGATGGAGCTGTGGCTCAGGCCACCTACCACTGCCATCAGGGTGTTGAAATTCTGCAGCTGTAGCAGCCTCTGAGCATGGACAGAGAGAGAGAGAGAGGACAAATGATATAGCAGCGGAGGAAGAGAAAGGCAAAGTGGGGTCAGGGGTGGGGATAAAGAGGCACAGTCAGTTCCAACCTCCTGGTTTCAGAGAATTCAAGGGAGAACACAACGGAGGACAACTCCCCTTGGGTCAGCAGTGGTGGAGACAGGTCATATAGCCCTTTGGATTGAGGGTTTCAGATGAGTCACAGTTTGGGAAGTGCTCACTATTTCCAGCCTGTCACTACTGCCACATTGAGCACTGATGGGGCTGTCCACTTAGGGGAAGAGGAGAGAGGGCTCAGTTCATTTGGGGAAACACACTGTATTGCCCAGAAGCCTCCAGTTGCCTGTTGAGACCATCAGGTCTGACCCACACAGGCATCTAGAGGCCTGTGCAGAAACCCAGAAACCACAGCACCCATGCTTCATAGAAGAAACTGCCCTGTCCATTTGGCCACAGCCCACCACTAAATAGAGTTCACATACTGCAACACGGGCCACAATGGACTTTGGAGAGGTGTAAGATGCACAAACGAAAAGAGCCCTGAGAGAACCAGCAGCCGGATGGGTTAGGAACTTGCTGGATTCTGGGTCAATATCGGTTTTGCCTGGGGACGGGTACACTTTCTGCCCTCTGGACCTCTCTCATTCCTTCTCAGTCTGTGATTGTATAAATAGAACTTTACAGTCACCAGAAGTGTTCCTCCCTTCCCTTCAAAAGGAACACAGTCTAGTAAGAAAAAAAAAATAAAAGGTCGCCCTGAACTTCACACCATCCACCAGGGAAGGACAAACCAAACAAGTTTTATTTATATAGCTGGCTTCCCTGCTAATTGATGCTCACAGCCCCTCAGAGAAAACAGTGCAATGGCAGACCTCTTTGCAATCCAAGTTTACCCTGGTTTGGGGAGGTCACATCAGCTGAGGGGGTGCTGGCAAGATCCACAGAGTAGCAAGAGAAATTTGGAGATTGGGAGAGCTCCTCGCTTCAGCTAAAAAAGCAGGAGGGAAGAAAGAAAACCTCAATTTTCCTTCAGCTTTCTTGTCAAAACTAAAATGTCTATTCTCCTAATCAAAATTGGTTTCAAGGGTGAAAGTGGTGAGTAAGGAAGTCGGTAAGGGCCTGCACAGACTACCAGTAAGGAAATGGTCAAAGCACTACCTCCCATCATATGCTGTGAGCTGCCCAAGGGAGAGAAGCCATTCAGAAATTTAAGTTCCTTTCACTTCTAATTGTTTTTCAGCGTTCCCAGGTTAAGGACACTGTTGCGTTTTAAAGGCTTTTAATAAGAGAATCAGAATACAAAATAGTTTCTGGTGGGTAGCCAAGTTGGAGTGCAGTAGAAATGTAACATTTGATTCTAGAACCACCTTAAGGACCAACAAGATTTTTCAGGGTATTTTATTTATTTGTTTCAACATCTATTCCACCCTCCTCGCACAGGCAGGCTCAGGGCGGATTACACTCTATAAGCTTTTCGTGTGTCAAAGCTCCTGTTGTTAGAGTACAAAACAGTGAGTCTGGAGAGATTTAAGAGCATTGCCTTAAATACTGTTTTGTTATCCAGAAGACTGAAGAGCAAGTCTTCGTTCTCTTTTAATTTAACCGTCCCACCCCAAAAATCAGGAACAAGTTTGCAGACCGTCTGGCCTCTCTCACCTGGGCCACCATGACAAAGCGGGTGATGACCTGAGCTCGCTGCTGAGCTGTGGGCTTACTGAGAACCATCAGCTGCACCCATTGGGAGACGCTGTTGAAAAGGGTGATGAATCGCTCCAGGATGGGGTTGTCCACTGTGCAGCCGTGCATGACAAAACTGTGGTAGTCTTGGAACTGGGGGGAAAGGGGAAGCAGGGAGTTCAAGACGGGGAGGACGACCATAATATGGAAAGACACCCTTCGAGCTAATCACTGAGTGTTTGGTTTACATCACCTCCCGCAAAAGAAATCCTTCTAATTCTTGCTATAACACCTGAAGTCCTACTTCAAAGCTGGCTTTGCCAGGAAGTTGGCAAGAGGCCTAGATGCATGAGCCAACTCAGTCCACAGGATTGTGCCAGCCCTCAGTTTCAATTTGCAGTGGGCATGGGCCAGGACTCCGCCATAGAGCCTCTGCTTTGCATGCCGAAGGTCCCCAGTTCAGTCCCCAGCATCTCCCATTAAAGGAACAAGGTTAGTAAATGAAACAAAAGATCTCTGCTTGAGAACCCGAAGAGCCACTGCAAGGCAGAGTAAAGAACACTAATTCAGCAGAAGGCAGTTTCATGGGTTCATGCGGCATAAATTAACAGAAGTGAAATCCCCACGCCTTGCCCTTGGCTCCTAGCACTGGGAGAGGGGGCTGGTCTCAGGTTTTTGTGGGCCCGGAGTTAACAGAGCCACCTTAAATGCCTTGGGGGCACTAAACCAGGTGTGGGGTAAGTGCCGGACACAGCACCAGCTACGACAATGTCCTGTGTCCTGCCTGGGAGGGAGGAAGTGGGTGAGGAACCCTTTTTGACTCTCTCTAGGGAAATCCAAGAGAACTCAGTAATTTTCCAGGAAAGGAGCGCTAGAATGAAGGAGGGCTGAGGGAAAGCTTGTTTCTCACCAGGATCTTGCTGAAAGAGCGGTATTCCAGGTGAGTGAGATGCTCGGCCAGCTCCCCTGACTCCAGATGATCAAAAAGGAGAGATGTTTTGCGCTTTTTCTGGGCCACAGGCTGGCGTTGCGTGACTTGCCGCTTCCATTTGTAAGTAGGGCTGAGAAAGGACAGGAGAGGTCAGCCGTGAAGTGGGATGCTAATGGAGACAAGCAAATTGGCTAATTGCTCACTAGAAAAAGGCGCCAGGGCTCGTGCCTGACTCGCAGTCTGCTCCCTAATCCCTGATGCGTGCGGGCTGGTAAAGGTAGTCCCCTGTGCAAGCACCGAGTCATTACTGACCCATGGGGGGGACGTTGCATCACGACATTTCCTTGGCAGACTTTTTGTTACATGGTGGTTTGCCACTGCCTTCCCCAGTCATCTACACTTTACCCCCAACAGTAAAGTTGGTTAGTCTTAAAGGTGCTACTGGACTCTTTTCTATTTTTGCTACTACAGACTAACATGGCTAACTTCTCCGGATCTATGACCATGGAAAGCACCGCATTCAGCCGAATGGAGAGGAAATCTATCAACCTCATGAAGAAACTGGCACAAATAAGCTACTGATTGCATCTACTCCCCCCTCCCTTCTCCACCTATATATCTGACAAGTTTCTTCTTACCCTCCATGCATCTTAAGAAGAGAATTGTGGTTCTCAAAAGCTTATGCTCCAGTAAAGTTGGTTAGTCTTAAAGGTGCTACTGGACTCTTTTCTATTTTTGCTACTACAAACTAACACAGCTAACTTCTCTGGATCTACTTTACCCCCAGGAAACTGGGTACTCATTTTACTGACCTCGGAAGGATGGAAGGCTGAGTCAACCCTGAGCCAGCTACCTGAACCCAGCTTCTGCCAGGATCAAACTCAGTTGATGAGCAGAGCTTGGGCTGCAGTACTGCAGCTTACCACTCTGCGCCACGAGGCTCTTTGGTTGTAATGTTTTTATTTCATCTGCTTCTTTTAAAAACAGATATTCTATCTTAGAAATCCATCCCCATCCTCCACCCCTGTCTAAACAAGTCCTCATTGTGGTCTACACCAAAATTCACTCTCTCAATAAGGCCTCAAATGCAAATAAAACCACATAAAACAAAATCAATGTGTAACACACCTGCAATCCAACACCTCTGCCTGACTAAGCAAGGTGTTCAATCAGCTTCCTGAACTTGGGGAGTCTCCTTGAGTAGCCTATTCCACAAAGAGGGTGCCACCACTGAGGAGGCTCTGCTTAAGGAAAAGTGTTCCCTTCCTTAAAATTACTACTTTTCAAGGGGAGAGTGCTATACACGTGATTCTTGCCAAATCAGCCACATGTGCAAATATGTCCAGCCAACATTTTGCAGTGGAATCAAACCCAACTCCACCCCGCCACAAAAAATGCAACCCACAAAGCCTGAAAAAGGTGGTAAGAATAATGGCAGGGCAGCTGTGCCCCCCTCGTTTACCTACACGCTCTCTATGTCGATGAGGTTGCTGTGGCACTGATTCCCTTCTCGGCCCAGAAGTTCTTTCAGCTCCTTGATCTGGTCTGCCAGTTCTGGGTTCAAATCGAATTCTGCTGGAAATGCCGAGATCCAGTATCTGCCAGGACCAAGGAAGATGGCCAAAAAGGAGAGAGAAAGTCTCACTCAGATTTGGTTTTGTTAAACTGGAAGTCTTCCCGGCAGAAGACCCCAAAGCTTCAATGGAAACCCCAAAGTGCTCGGGAGACACTAGGACAGTGTCATTCCGCAAAGCACTGCTTCCAGGCTACCTTCCTTCCCCTCCCAGGATCACTTTCCAAATGAAGAAATACATACATACATACATACATACATACATATACATACATATATATATATATATATGTATGTGTGTATGTATGTATGTATTTATTTATTTATTTATTTGCTGGGCATTAGACAAGTAGCACAAAATCCTGTCCTCGGTCTAAGAATTTTCAGGCATCAGTTTGGGTTAGTAAGTCACAACCGATCACAGTGCATTCTATTGATATTCACATTTCAAGGCAAAACTCTGGCCCTGAAAGCCGGCTGTGGGTTTCTACTGGCGCACTGAGTTCAAGTTCAGCCCTCCCCACCTCCCACTCTGCCCCAGGACCTACCTGACCAGATGGCAAGTTTTAACCTGCAGGGAATTGTTTTCTGGTCCACATGATTCTTGGTAAGTTCAGGGCAGAGCTAAGGAGATACCATGTCTGTCTTGGAAAGAGTTTTAAACTGGAGAATATCAGGTAAGCCAATGAAGTTAGAGACTTTTGTGGCACAGCCACATCCCAGGCTACACCACACCATAGATAAGATTATGTTCTTTTTTATTTATACATATTTATTTACACATCTCACTTTTCTTCCCAGTGGAGACCCAAAATATGTTATCTCATCATTGTTCCCGTCTCCATCCTATCCTCACAACAAGCCTGTGAGGGACAATACGCTGAAAGAGTGTGACTGGTCCAAGATCATCCGGTGAGCTTGCATGGCTCAGCCAGCGCTATATCAAAATTAGGCTGAAGTTTCCATTGAGTACATGGATTAAAAGGGGTTTTTTTTCCCTTCCGTCAGCAACAAGCTCCCATTTGTTCCCAAGAACAGCCAGCCAATTCTTTTTATAAACCCAAAGAAAGCATGAAAATTAAAATGGAAACTTGCAGATGCAGTTGGAGGATCCGAGAAGGGTCAAGATTTGGAGGAGCTATCCCCCTTGCTGGCTCCACAAAAAATGGAAAGGTTGAAGAAACAATGGGACAGGGCAGTTCTGGAAAGACGACTGAGCCAAGCTACAAGTGATGCCTGACACAGGTTGGACACTTGTCAGCTTCCCTCAAGTTTTGATGGGAAATGTAGGCATCCTGGTCTTGCAGCTGTAATAGAGAGCCAAGCTGTAAAACCAGGATGCCTACATTTACCATCAAAACTTGAGGGAAGCTGACAAGTGTCCAACCTGTGTAAGACGTCACTTGTAGCTTGGCTCTCTGAATAATCCACTCTGTCACCTCACTGGTGTGGACTGCATGAACAAATGCTTCTTTCCCTGTGTCTGCAGAGGCTGAAAGGAAGCTGCCCCAATCACCCTCCACAGAGACAAACCTCCAAGGAATAACAAGACTTTGGAGAGCAGACATTTTGGTGTTGGTGTTTGGGGCTGTTTCCTGTTAAAAGAGGGACATCATCAAAGGAAACAAAGCAGACAGCTCACGAACAATTTGCAGGAGGAAATGGAGATACTGCAGGAGGAAACGGGCAAGGAAAAGGAATGATCCTAAAGCCAGAGAGTTATGCGGGGCGGGGCCGGGGGAGACTGAAAAAAGGATATATCTGCAGCAGCTTGGCAGCCAGCTCTGAGGAGGGGATGTACCACGGATGCATCATGAGAAACATGCGGACCAATTGCGGGTCTCGAACTTTGCCCTCATCATCTGCAAGAAAACACAGAAGAGGTCAGTAGGAACCCTTTACGGATCTTCTGCCCCCTGCCCCTTGGAACTACCCCACCTTGCCCCCTCCAACACAGGCAGCTGTTCAGTTATTTAATATACTTGCATCCCTCCCTGTCCATCAAAATGTTCTTGGACCATTCATGTTAAACTGAAGGGAACTGAGGAGCAGCCCTCCCGTTGAGCTCTGACCCTTTGATCATACCAGAAGCGTCGCAGCAAAACCAAACAGGATTCTCCAGGCACCCTTAAAAGACTAACAAGTTTTTATTCCTGCATAAGCTTTCGTGGATAATGCATGCAGCTCAAGACCTTTTGAAGGAGGAAGAAAGAACCTCCCTGCCCCTGCAAGGCCTCGCCTGAGGGCCAATTCACAGCGGCTTAGGAGGACTTCCCTTGTGCATTGCTGCACCCCCTCCTCCTTCTCTGCCTGGTGCTCCTCACAGCACAGGCAGGCACACGTGCAAAACGCTGCATCTGTTTTTAGCAATACGTTCCATTCGCAGCACCAGCCCTTTCTGACCCTCGGGTGCAATTCCCTTGAGAGGCCTGTGGAAGCTTTTCTCCGAAAAACTGACATGCCAGCCACCTCCCACTCTGAGCAAGGAGCAACAAGCAAGCCAAAGACCGACTGCAAGAGCAGCTTTCCCTTTCCTTCCTTCCCTTTCCTTTTCACTGTAGAAGCTTCTGAGAGTCAAAGCCCCCTTTCATCACATACCTGACCGAGGGAGCTTTGACTCTCGAAAACTTCTACCCTTGACAAACTTTTGGGTCTTCAAGGTGCTACTGGACTCAAATCCTACAAACCAAGCTGTAAGGACGCTGATTTCATCTAGCCCAAAGGCAGCTCTGTGCCTTAGCATGGACTTATCTATATCCAGACCGGGTTGGGTGGATGCAGCAGGCTGATACAATGTGGGAGAGCCAGCCAGGCAGGAATCCGTGCCACGGCTAGGCCCAAAGGGGCAGCCCTGTTTTTCCCGTCCAGGAATGCCAGAACTCACAATGCTTATGTAGCCTTGAGGCATCCAATATGGAAGCTCCCTCCCAGTATTCCACTCCAAGGAGCAAACCTGCCCCTCTCTCCTCTACTCACCAAAGGCCTCAATGCAGCCATGTAGAAGTTCGTCGACCGTGCACCCCTTTTCCAGGTCCAGAGTCTCAGACATTTCAGCCTCCTGGCCCTGCCACCCGAGCCGGGCACAGCACTGTCACCAGTGTTGGTGGGCAGGTATCTCAGTGTGTATCCTAACAAGAACAGGAGAGGAAAGTTAGTGCAACTATTTCTAGCGTTGGGCATGGGGGAGGGCTGCAGCTTTAGATGGAGATAGACACATCCTGATCGGGAGGATAAATCCCAAGTTAGCAAGCAAACAACTGAAAGTATCGGCAACACAAAACAACCAGAGCACAGCAGGAGCACTGAACACAGCACACAACCAGATTGCTCCATCTGTTCTCACAGCCAATGCAGAAATCAACCCTGGTTGGGGATACCATCACAAGCATTTACACAAGGAACGCTGTAGTGGTGGTTCCCAGTCCTCCCCATCAGGGGAGGAACAGCAGGGAGAGCCATCATGGTGCAGTGGCTACAGTGTCAGGCTATGATCTGAGTGACCCAGGTTCGAATCCCTGCTCTGCTATGACAGTTCATTGGGTGACCTAAGTGGGCCAGTCACACACTCTTAGCCTCACCTCCCTCACAAGGTTGTGAGGATAAAATGGAGGAGAGATGCAAAATATTGTAAGCCACTTGTGTCCCTAGTGGAGAGAAAAGCAGGGTATAAATATCTCAATAAACAAACAGTGGAGGGTCATATGCTCAGCATGCGGATTCTTTGCTAGAGTCTGCCCGTCCTCAGTAGAGGGATAAAACAGCATCCCATGCCACTCAGCACTCCCTCTTCTACCCTGGCACCAAACTGCAATCACAAAACGGGCAGCTACTTTGCACATTACCCGGCAGCAAAGACACTTGGCCCATTGCAAATACACATCACAGGGACGGAGCTGCAGTCAAGCAGGTCACTCCACATGACCCTCACTTTTGAAACACCCATTCCTTGCATGCACAAGTGAGGCATTTAGGTGTCAAAGGTCAGATGTGAAGATATCCCTGAGCTCTTCCTACCACTTTACAGCCACCCCACAAGAGCAGCAAGTAAGTCATCGTTAATGCCACTTGTGAAAATTCCCTTCTTTTTTCCAGAGCAAGGGAATGAATATAATGCTATAATATGTTTGTTGACACACGCCGTAGATTAGCATTACAAAAATCCTTCAAAACTTGTGTCGTAACGGGGCAGCCCTGCTGATTAAAGAATTTTAGCTGCTTTTACAAAGTTAAAAAGATGGTGATTAATACATTTAAATGTATTTGTGTGCTACAAAACACAGCTACAGATGCCATCTCTGAGATACTGAGGATGCCTCACAGTCCAGATTTTAAAAAGCTGATACCAATCGCCAGAGGAAAAGATTCTTCTGAATATTCTTGTCACGAGAGGCAGGCATGCCTCTGAAGGGGTCCAGCGCCACTTCTTGACTGCCCCCAGCCAGAGCAGTGGGAGAAGAAGCATCAACCGAACATCGTTCCAGTGTACCCGGATCAAGTCCTGACTGCAAAACCCCTCCCTGAGATCTTTTTTTATTTTCACTGAAAATTTTTTATTGCTTTTTCATTACTGTAATTATCCTTTACAGGCAATCTCAGCAGGAAATTTACAGACCAATCATAAGCAGGTCTACTCAGTATCCTGCTCAAGTCAGTTCCATAAGGTTTACTTCTAGGAAAGTGTTTTTAGGATGGCACCGTTAAGCTACTTTCACCCCCTGCACTGCCCCACTGCTTAGCACATCATCGGTTTGTGTACTGCTGATTATATATTGCAACCCCGGGGTCACAATGTTCCGGGCGACTGAAACCCCGCCCTGCTGGTTTCTGCAGGTTCCCCATTTTAAGGGCTGCTTGGCCTCAGTTCATTTCTATCTTTTCAAACAGTGAAATCTCTTTGCTCTGCAAGCATCTTCCTTCTTCTATATGCCCCCTGTCATTCGCAACGTACTCTGCAGTCTCTATGAAGTTCAACCTCACGAAAGCCGTATCGTTTCGGTGTGGCAATAAAGAGGTGGGGGTGAAGTCAGTGCGGGGGAGGGAGAATTAGATTTGGTGGACTTTTGACCACCACCACCCCGGTTCCAATTTTGATGTGAGACCAAAGGAGAAATCCAGCCTGGCCCCTGTACTCGGTTATCCTAATGATGTCAGAGTCATGCTGGGGGAACCAGATTGGAAGGGTTTGCAAAACCATAACAGTTACGAGATGATTTTAACATCGACTTGGCTCTCCGCCCAAGCCAAGCTGCTTTTTACTCAGCAGATTGTGAGACTGGCCTCTTGATCTCACACGCACACAGACAACACAACCTTGCAAGATCAGACCAAAGAGCTACCTAATCTAACATCCTGTTTTGTTAAGCAGCTGCCCAGATGCTCACAACCAAAGACAATACTCCCCTGTTTCTTGCGTTCATAATAACATCAGGACTAGCTGCTCTAGGGGTCGGCATCATTTCTGAAAAGC
This sequence comes from Eublepharis macularius, assembly GCF_028583425.1. Taxonomy (NCBI): domain Eukaryota; kingdom Metazoa; phylum Chordata; class Lepidosauria; order Squamata; family Eublepharidae; genus Eublepharis; species Eublepharis macularius. The sequence goes on along the minus strand of NC_072790.1, from coordinate 227,355,563 downwards.
GACTTCCTGGAAAGAAACATTATTTGAGGATGGAGACAATTGCAGAAGGGGATTCTGAAGAAGCTTCATATGGAGAGAGGTCTTCCATCCCTGGCAGCTGCACCAGGACATCTAAGCCTCTCTTTTAGGAAGGAGCTACACCAGTTGAGGGGGGACATGAAGATGTTACAAGGGATTTGCACAGCCCTTCCTCCAACCTCCCCCTTAAGAATTCGTCAAACACTATTGCATAAACATTGCATGGATTTCCTGGCTGTGACCTTCTTACACATGGTTTTCCATTTGACCAGGACTAATTTGGGATTCAGTTATCACTGGAGGATTCAGAGGTGTCTCAGGGTTCTGGGAGAATTAGCCTGGATAGTTCCAGAACACAAGTCACTGTTTTGGTCCTCCTGGGTACAGACAGTTGGCTAGACGGCCCTTTCAATTGAATCCAGTAGCACCTTGAAGACTACTGGATTCAGTAGTCTTAAAGGTGCTACTCAACTCTTTACTATTTTGCAATTACAGACTAATACGGCTAACTCCGCTGGATCTCTGACCTTTCAATTGAGCTTCTCTTCATCTCAATCCTGGGGACACAGGGCTACGTACAGGGTACAGAAAGATAGAACTGCAATACTGAGGTTAACAAGACAGAAGCTACTGTTGGATGGGGGTGTTTTGAGGGAGAGAGAACTGAGAAGATGCCCAGTTCACAGATGCTGGGTACAAACAAGAAGGTATAAAGAGTATCAATATCTTGCTTGTGAAGTCCCAAAGACTGCCTGTTGCTAGAGACAGATCAATGAGCTAGACGGACTTCTGGTCTCACCAAACAAGGTTCTTGTTCTTAGGTTAGAGCTCAGCCCTGGAAGCACTTTTCTACTCAGGTCTGAAACATGACAACTGATACATACGAAGTGTGTTTCCATTTACCAACCAGTTCACACAATCCAGGATTAAGCGGCAGGAGCTTGCAGGTAAGAAAATGGCTTCCAAGCAGACTTGAGCCTTATTCACGAGTTACAGAGAACACCTGTCTAATCCATGTACAGTGTACACTTGATTTTTTTAAAAAATACGTGCATTTAGTGATTCACATTTTACAACATATATACCGCTGAACGTTCATACAACCCCCCCATTTATCCAGGTACTGGTCCCTGCAAAGTGAACAGGTATTGGCTCTTCCTTACAAAGAGAATGTAGAAACTTGTAAATTCAGAATGTATGTGCGTTCCCTGTAATATATGAACAAGGCTTTGGAGTCACACATTCTCACTTTAGACTGAAAGCATTGGCCACTTGAAAAGCATGGTACAAAGCCTTTCTTCAGCTCGGGTAGCAGTCCCAACTCAGTTCCAGAACTTTACCCACAGATAAAAATCTCCAGCTCTTGACAGCAAAGAAAGGGGCCCAGAAATCTTGGCTCCAAGTAGGCACAGGCTCTTTTTTGGACACAAGAATCCAAGCCAAGCCATTTCTGTCCCCTTGAGGATGCTAGGCCAGGGTTCCCTCTCCTCTATTCAGTAGGAACAAGTGGGGGGGGGGCACTGGCAGCGTTGGAGAGGGAGCAGCTTATTCCCAGCTGCTTTTCCTTATCTGCACTGAACTTAAAAGCCTTTTTCTGCAAATAGGGACAACAAGGCAAAACGACTTGCTTCGCCCTTGGGGAAAGACGGTGCAAAGTCACAGCCACCCCCCACCCGCCCCAGCTACGGGGATCAGAGTTTTTAGCACATCCATCCACTCTCATCATCCCAAGCGAGGGAAAGAGTCATGGAATGTTTGGAAGGCAGGACGGGGCCTGGGGCCTTTGCCAGGGGATGACTCAGGCCTGGCGGCTGATTTTAGACAAGTTCCTCAGCCTGGGAACTCCAGCTGGCCTCTTGAAGCTGACCACGGAAACAGAGAGACTCCCGGGCCCAAACAGTGGCCTCCTTAAGGGCTGAAGAGTCTGCGGCCCACAGCTGCCCAGAGAAAACAGCTCAAGTGGTAGGCCGTGAAGCTTGTCAGCGGCCAGAGCCACAGCAGGGCCCTGGTCTCAGGGGACACTCAAACCCATTCCTGTTCATATGACCCAGAATACACAAAGGCAAGGCCTTTTAAACCCAATCGCGTGTTCAGATCATACCATTTCCAAATATAGAATTTCTTAAAATTTAATAAAGTATCTTTCTTTCTCCTATGATACACCTTCCAGATGGAGTTGCCAACTCTGGGTTGGGAAACTCCTGGAGATGTGGAGGTCAAGTCTGGGATTGTGGGGTTTGGAGAGCGAAGGGCACTCGCTGGGTATAATGTCATACAGTCCAACCTCCAAAACAGCCATTTTCCCCTGGGCAACTGGTCTCTATAGCCTGGAGATCAGTGGTAATTCCAGGAGATCTCTAGGCCCCACCTGGAGGTTGGCAACCTTACTTTCCAGACCCTGGCGCTAGATGAGATGTGTTTCCTCCCTAGCCACGTTTCACTTGAACCAGATGTTTCATGCCCAGCTTGTAAAATGTATAGAAAGGCAAAAAAAAGACTTTCTAAGCATGTGCAGAGCTCCTTGCGGCTACTGAGAAGTAAACACAAAACTGGCACCTGAGAATAAAGAGAAGGGCTTGGGAAGGTCAGGGACGTGGGTTGCAGCCTGGTGCCCTTTTAAAAAAAACTCCCAGGACTTGCCGCCCTTGTATGTATCTGACGAGGAGATGCATCTGACGAAGAGAGCTGTGATTCTCGAAAGCTTATGCTACAGTAAAGTTGGTTAGTCGTAAAGGTGCTACTGGACTCTTTTCTATTTTGCTACTACAGACTAACACGGCTAACTCCTCTTGATCTGCTTGTATATAAGATTTTCACATCCTCAAACAAGCATAACCAACATAAAAATTAGTTACATTTTTAAGGGTGAGGGGTTTGGGGCAAAGAATCTACAGGGATATCCCGTACCCACCCACCCCTCCCACATACACATTGTTTCTCAGGGCTAGTTCAGGACATTTGGCTGTCCACAACCGTTGCCACACCTCCTGGATCACACACTGCTCCACTGCAACCACTCAGGCAGGCTTACACACTCAGGCCATTTGCTCACACCTCAGTTTCTTCAGATGTGGTTGAATCCTTCTTGGTTAACTATTGGTGACCTCATCCATGAGTGAGGCTTATGGTCACACAAACACCACCCCCATGAACAGCAGTGCAGGCTACCTGTTCAGCACACACTGAAGGCAGGGCAATCCAGTGGAACCTTCAGACTGTGTACACAGGTAGGGTCCCGGATTCTACCAGGTATCCTGTGTGACAGTCAGACACAAGTCCTCCGTTCCAGTGCAGATGGCATGCAATTCATTTTGCAACTGTGGTGCTTGTGGCTTCAGTCTTTCCCCACTCTGGGCCATTTTTTTGATCTGAAATTATATACTTATGGGTTTTCCCAATGAGCAAAACAACACACACACGCCCATTTCAGGACCATTTCAGGTTGGGAAAGTAGCTCACGAGGGAGGTCTAGAGCCCCCTTCTCCCCGAGTACCACAGCTGCTGTCTGAATTTGGCACCTCACTCATGGGAGCTGAGAACCTGCAACTCATAGTCTTACTATTACACAGCATGCAAGGTGGAATCCAGGACTCCGTTTGGGTACTCCATGATAATTAGAGACCACAAAGACCTTTATTTAAGTGCCCTTCTTTCCATTTGTGCATAAGAGTCCCTTAGTAGCCTTGGGCAAGTGGCTTACAGCATCACTGTCCCCTCCTCTGATATTATCTTCACAACACCCCTATGAGGTAGGTTAGGCTGAGAGAGAGAGACTGGCCCAAGGTCACTCAGCAAAGTTTCAAAGCAGAGCTGGAATTCGATCGATATTCTAACACAGCACTGGCCATCTGAAGAAGCAATGGTAGCAATGATCATAAATAAGGGATGATTCTGCACACACTTATCTGGCATACAGAGAGCCAAGATTGTGCAGTGCGTTGATCTTAAGATTGTGCTGACCCAGATTCAAATCCCCACTCAGCCATAAGACTCACAGGGGGCCATGAAAGTTTAAGGTGGTGGAGGGCAGAAGCCGCGTATGCTGCCCTGAGCTCCCAAGAGAGTTAATGTCATACCCAAAACTGCTGAAGCAGCTGCCGTGCCCACACCAGCAATTCTTCCTAGCACAGCGCACGGAATCCCATATGTAGTGAGGAATGTCTTTTGTGTCGTAGAACGCAATTATTATTAATCTTTTCAGACAGCCTTTTGTGCTCGGAAACGGTGGGTTGGCGTTTCGTGGTAGAGTTATTTTTAGGTAAGTTTTTTTTGTTCCCCGCTGTTTTGGATCAAAACCTCAGCAGCAACGTGAAAGGAAACAACATTCAGGGATGGGCAGTTTCAGCAGGAGAGGGCATGGAGACCTCCCCTCCTCCTAGGTGCCACTTCTTGGTTCTTATACAGCCAGTCTGCAGACTGGGGTGGGTTTTCTTTTCTTTCTTTCTTTCTTCTTTTGGTTCCTGCCTCCCCAAGGCCTTGTTGCAAAATATCAGTCAAACTACCAGTTGCAAAATGTAATTTCCCAACATCTACCCCCCCCCACACACGCACACATACACACACAACACTTCCGCAAGATAAATATATTGACAACAGATTGTCCGTGGCACAAACATTTATCAACACACGCAGCTGCGGAACACACAAAAAGGCAAAGGAGTAAGCATTCTATGGATGTGCAGCAGGAAGACACACACGCACACATACACGGTCTCAAAAGAAAGCCTGCACATTCCAAAAGCAAAACCTTACTACCAAAATGAACCCAAAGCCCTCTCTCTCTGCATGCCGCCCCAACCTGTGCCTGACCTTACATGTGGGACACACACACAAAAAATCATACAACCCCATTCCTTCATGCACATACAAGATGCAGTCGTTTCACATGTGGTATGCTCCACGCTGCAATGCTCAGCCCTTTTACGCACAGCGGACACCCTCCACAGCAGCATCCCTGGGGAGAAGGCACACAAGCGCAGACTGAACACTGACCCCTGGCAACTGCATCACCACACATCCCTCTTTGTACACCAGCAAAGCACTGCCAAAGATTGACAACACCTTCTTTATCAGCACGATGAGCGCTACAGCAAGAAGACCAAATCACCAGATTAGCTAATTTACACCCCCCAACACATACACAGTCGTGTGTCAAGATGCACACCTGTTTGCCCAGATGTTTGTTTTGCCCTTCCCCAGCCCCAAAGATGAGTGCAGCAGCCAGGCAACAGACACAAGCCATATGACACAGCGGGAGCATAAAGCTACACTTTAGCACCACAGACTATCCCACTCTGCACAGTGATTCAGTGTGGAAGAAGGCGGCTGGCTTGCATTGAGCTACCTGACCCCTCCCTTGGCTCCCCTCTCAGTTTGGAGCGTGTGGGCACGGAGAGGGGCCCCCTTCATTCCATTCTCGTGGGGTGCCAGCAACATCTTTCTAAAGAGGGCATTCAAGGCCACCTGGAAGTCACACCTTCAATGCCCGGCAAACCTTTTGTCCCACTCCAAATGGGTGCGGGTGGCAGGTGCCTGCGCGCTCAGGGGCACTCTCTGCCTCACTGCTTGGGCAGCCCCTCCCCAATCTTAGAGGGGTTGCTTTGACGGCAAGGGCAGCTATAGGGGGCTTTCTCCTGGCCTCCCCGTAGCTCCCCTACCAGTTCCAAGCGCAGCACCAGGGCTGTGCCTCCACTGGGGGTGGGGGGGGGGCTGTTCGACAAGAGAGACGTCCCAGGCTTGCCGGGCCCCCGAGCGGCGGGAAGGGACCCCGCGCGCTAATCGGCGCTCTGCACACGCCCCGAGTGCTCTCTCCTGCCTCGCCGCTTTCCCAAGACGCGGCACTGCAAACAAGTCCCGGAGATGGGCTCTGGCAAGATGCATCCCCCTCCCCGCGCCCGAGGCGTGGACCCGGGCAGGACGCTGGTACCTTGCGGGGGTCCAGATCCACGCCCCGTCCACCGTGACCGTAGTACCCGCTCACCGAGGCTGCTCTCCCTGCGCGCTTCGACGGCCGCTCCGCCCGGCTTTGGCTGTGCCTCGGCGTGCGCAACGCAGCCTCGTCTCCCCACCGGAGGGAGGGAAGGAGGGAAGGACCGGGCGGGGAGGAGAGGCAGCCTCCCTCCGCGCTACTTAGCGCCGCGTCCCTTCTGGGCGCCCCCCGCAGCGGCTCCCGCGTCCGTCGCCCAGACCGAGCCGCACTCCGGGCGAGCGCACTGCGGAAGGCGTAACCCCTTCGCTGGCAGAGGGAGGAGGGGGCGCGGGCAAGAAGCGCCGCGCGGAGACCGGCGAACCCTGCCCCGCCCCTCCCCTCTCCTCCCCTCCGGGCCTTAGCCCCGGAATGTGTTTTCGGGGATACGCAGGGCCGGATCTCGGGAGGCAATCGCGCAACTGTGCCTCTGAGCCTAAACAGAGCACCCCGAGGAACCATCTTTTGAGATCTGAGTGAGTAAACGTTGCACTCGATCATCCCCCCCACCCGCAAAAAAAAAAAAAAAACCCTGAGCAAATCACACAGTATCTTGGCAAAAAGTACAAATAAACCATGGAAAGTGTTAACAGAGCATGTGCAGAGTGCCACTGAGCACTCTTGCCGCTGCGCATTTCTGGGAAGGGGAAAAGGTGCACACATGGCTTATTACTTTTATTATTCTTTTCACTATAAAGTGTAGAACGGCATTAAAGCATTTTCTGCTGCTCTTCCTGCCTTGAGAGCAGCATGCAGATGAATTTCACGTGTCAAAACATGGAACAATTACCTTAATGAACCAGATTCGGGTCCAGTGGCACCAACTAGAGACCAACTAAAGACCAACTAGGTTTCCAAGGTGTGAGCGTTGGAGAAGCAGAGCTCCTTCAGATCTTAATGAACCAAATGTTAATGAGTAGGGATCTCTCAAGGAACACTGGATGGTGATAAAGAGCTTGCTTGCCTGGCCCTTGCAAGATGATTTATTTCTACTTCATTTATTCCTTGCCTTTCTCCCCAGCGGGGACCCAAAGCTGCTTCCTGCGTTCCTTCCTCCATTTTATCCTCTCAGCAACACCCTGTGTGAGGATGTGTGACTGGCCAAAGATCATTGGACAAACTTCCGTGGCAGAGCAAGATTTGAACCTGGGACTTGCAGATTCCAGGTCTGACAATCAAACCGCTACACCACGCTAGCTCTCAGTTTCAGGGGGAAGATGGATGGATCTGATCAAGGAGGGTCAACCCACAAGGAGATTCTTATGCGCAAGTCTGTTAAAATGCACAAGAGCATGTCATGTAACCTGTATTAATTAGTGCCATCTTGGGCGTCGGAATATCTCTGGCTGCTGCCCTGGCATACCTTCCCTAACAAGATTGCTGGGAAAGTGTGAGGGGTGAAAAGAATTCAGGCTTTTGCAGATGGAGAACGAGGGGAAAGATGCAGATTTGTTGCCGGGAAGGTGTGATGGGAGGAGATGGTCGCCAGAGCATTGACGCAGCCGCTGGAGGTGCCCACGGTGGGCACATCCAGACAGCAAAGAGCAGATGTGGAACACAAATGTGCAGGGGGGAGGTCCAAAGACAGCCTCACAATTTGGCGCTGCAGCATCCCCTGGTTGCTATAGCAACCGGTGCTGCAGGGCTCTGATCGGAAAAGATTGGAAGACCTGGCCGGGCAGTAACTCAAGCCCCCCCTCCCCCTCCCAATCTTCCATGAACCAGGTGAAGTGTGCATGAGATGCCAAACTCAGAACCACCACAGAGTTTCATTTTGCAAAAAGACGTTAGGATTGAGCCTACCCAGACGGCCTTCTAATTCCAGCTGCATCTGGAAGCCAACTCTGGTTACCTAGTAAAAGAATGAAAGGCTCTTCACATGGTTTCAGGGGCAGCCCTTCATTATGACAAAATGGAATCTCTGAGAAGTGCGTTCTGATTTCCTGGAACATTGTTCTCTCCCCCCCCCCCCCACCACCACTCCGATTCTGACTGGTTCAAGGCCTGGTTTGGATCAGGGCTTCCCAGGGCCTGGCTCTGGCATGTTTAAAGTGTCAATAGAGTGCCTCTGAGCACATATAGAGTGTTTCTTCCCACACCACAGATCTCTTGGATTAGACAGAAGGGGTCTCTTGATAGGTATTTAATTGGAGAAATGAACACTCACTTGCAATTCCAAACTGTGGCTGGAGCCAGTTGCACATATGTGCAGACCCTGTGTGGAAATCTGGCAGAATGGGGACTCTGGTGCCAAGGTCAGCAGCACGTTTTCAGGATAATAATATAAGTTCAGGACAACTTAACGCCCACTCAGAGTGGTTTACAAAGGGTGTTGTTGTTATCCTCACAACAATCACCCTGTGAGGTGGATGGGGCTGAGAGAGAGCTTTGAGAGAGCTGTGACTGACCCAAGGTCAGCCAGCTGGCTTCAGGCGGAGGAGTGGGGAATCAGACCCGGCTCTCCAGATTAGAGTCCTGCCACTCTTAACCACTACACCCAACTGCACCAAGGTGGTGCAGCTTCTCCATTCACCTCACCAGAACTAAGCGCAAGAAAAGTTCACTGGTGCTAGCTTGGAGAGGAATTGAGTTCACCACCATGGATACCAAAGAGACATGCAGCCCCAAGAACAAAGCTTAGCTGCATGGAAGCTGCACTCTCTGGCCTGGAAGCCATTCCTAAGTGCCTGAAGTGCTCCGCACATACAAAGAGACCCTCTCCTAGCAAATGTGAAAGATATCAGCCATATAAAAGGCATTGGAGGTACTGCACCCTTACTCAAGAAGCCACCCCGGGTGAACATCTTCCATTTCCATTATGCTAAGACTCGCCTGATCTTGTCAGATGTCAGAAGCTAAGCAGGGCCAGCATTGGTTAGTAATTGGATGGGAGACCTCCAAGGAAGACGAGGGCTGCAGAGGCAGGCAATGGCAAACCACCTCTATTAGTCTCTTGCCATGAAAACCCTGCTAGGGGTTGCCCTAAGGCCACTGTGACTTGAGGGCACTCTTCACACACAAGCCACTTTGGAAGGAATAAGGCACTTCAAAGGCACTTGGAAAGGAATAAGGCACTTAGGACCATGTTGCAAGGCCTTCTTTGGGTCTGGAGTTATCCTTATAAAAGAATTTTGGGAATGGATTTGGTGCTTTGCAAACTGCCTTGATTGGAAGAAGAGTCAAAACCCTAAACTGGGGAGGGGGGCAGAAGCAAGCAACCCACATAGCTGTTTTAGGGCTTAATCCCAGAACCTGTTTCCAGTGATGAAGCTTAGCCCTGACATATGCTGCATAGCACTGTACATCACCATAAGGAATAACAAATGGCCTTGAGCACATCCAAAGTATCTTTGCTAGGGCTCTGTGTCAAGATAAGCAACTCCCACCCAACTAGACTCTGGGGAAAGAGCCTCAAGGGGATTGACAGGATCTGAATCTCGCACTAAGAACACCCAAGAAAATCTGTGCAACGTTTAGGGGTGTAACAGTCGGCTTCCAAGTCTCTTCTTCCCTTCCCTATCCCAGCGAAGGGTCTGACTCCCACTGGAGGGGCGGGGGGAAGAATGTCATTTTCCGGATTAAGTTCAGATTTCACACACCGCTCCAAAGTTTGCCTTTCACCAGTGTTGCCTTTCGCTGCCCTCTTTATAATCCCTGCATTCAAGGCCCACCTTTTCCAATTTGGGCCATCATGTCCAGAGAGGAGACAGCAACAAACGCTTTGCTGAAAGCCCCGAACGGAATGGACCGGACCAGAAGAAACCCTGTTTCCCTTGTCCAAGGCACTCCCACCCCCAATTTCTTGTCTGAGAAGGACAGAAAGAAGGCACTTGGCCACTGCCTCCTTTCAGCCGTGGCCAGGGCTGTGGCTGCAGCCCTCTCCAAACCACTTGTGTTTCACTTTTCTTAGTGAAACGTCAGCAGGGCCTTCCTTATCCCGAAGCAGGACAGCAGAGTCCACCCAACCTCTTTCCTCTCCGTCGTTCTAAAAAAAATTGATCGGAAGAGGCTTGAGCATTTGCCTGTCCCTTCAAGCCAATCCTGATGATACATTTGGCTAAGGCTACCCACAGTCAGCTCTTGCTCCCCCCTGGACTGGAGGAGGGGGGTCCTGACAAGCAGCTGCTCCTGAGAATGGAGTTGGCACAACCCCACAGCCTTTGGCTCGTTTTCTCCGCGTAGAGCAGAGATGGAGACTCTGATGCATTTCTGGAAGGAAGCCTCGTCTTTTTTCTGCTAGTGTTGTTCCTGAAGAGATTATGAACACACAAGAAGCGTCCGTCTACCAAGTCAGGCCCTTAGTTTATCAAAATAGGTATTGTCTTCTCTGACTGGCAGCAGCTATCCAGGGATTGACCCTGGGACCTTCTGTATGCAAGGCAGATGCTGTACCACTGAGTCACGGCGGAACAACTTCTGGAAACTTAGGGGGAGTACAACAACACACAATCCATTGTTCTTTCCTCTAGTTTGGAGAAGGACCTGCTGGTCGGAGATGCCGATTGGGAGATATTTCCAGTAGCCAGTCCAGATAATACTGTCCTGTTATTTTCTCTCCTGGCCTGAAATATCCTTGGACAAATTAAGGCTTCAGACAATGGTTTTCCCAGAGAGTTAAATGTGTGGTTTTAAAGTGTACACTATCCTTCCACCACCCCAACAAAACAGGTTGGGCAGGCTCTTCTGTAGTCTCAAAAACCTACAAGCCTGTTTGACAAGGAGATAGTAATGGGACCAGATTAATCAGTGTGTACTCCAAAGGAAAGGATGCCTCTCAGATCACTTTAAATACGTCTCCCAATCTCATTTGCCTTAGATGTGTGGGCTGTGCCTCTCCCCTGCATAGGGCAGCCTTGCGCCTGTTTCCAAACTTTGGTGTATTGCCCTTGGTGGGAATGTCTTGTGTGTAGCTCTGTGACGGAATCGCTCAGTGTGTGGCACTCCAGCTGCCCCACTGCGCGGCCAATTAATCACCATGAATCCTGCCAGCTGCAGATCCAATTACGGCAACCTGCCCCAAAGCATAAGTGCTGGAGGGGGTGCCAGGCCGCCCCCTCCATGCCCACTCCCCTCCTGCAGGGGGAAACGGAGGGGAGAGCAGTGATCAGAGAAACCCCCTACCAGCTGTAGCTTCAAAGCAGTGAGAAACAACCTCTCCCACGCCCTCCTGGGCTCTACTGATGCCAGTGCTTACGTCCCTGGACCGCTGTTTAATCACCGCACTTAGCTCTGAACTATTCTAGTGCCAGTTTGGTTAGGAGTGTTGACTAGGCGCGGGGAGATCCTGGTTCAACTGCATAAGGTGACCGTGCGCCATTCGCTCCCTAGCAGCCTAATCTACTGGACAAGGTTATTGCTAGGATAAAATGGAAGAGGAGAGAGCCGCTACGGCACTCCAGGCTACTTTGAGGAAGGGTAGGATAAAATGTGAAAGACAAGTAGCCATAGCAAGAATTAGAGTGCCTCTGAGAAGGTAGTTTTGAGTTTGGTGTGGGGGTCAGTTGGCTTGGGTGAGGCTTCAAAGGAGTTTGCCGTGTTAGTTTGCAGCAGTAAAACAGCTAGACCATCCAATTCCTATGTAGTATAAGCCTTCAATAACCACAGCTCTCCCCATCAGATGCATCTGACAAAGAGAACTGTGGTTCCTGAAAGCCCACGCCAGGCGCCACTGGGCTCTCCCAGACCCCGCCTCTGTAAAGGAAATCTGTTACCTGTGATAATGTGATAACCATTCATAGTCCCTATTCAGTCCCAGCTTGACAGAGTCAAATTTGCATATGAATTCCAATTCAGCAGCCTCCCGTTGGATTTTGTTTTTGAAAGGTTTCTGTTGAACTACAGCGACCTTTAAGTCTTTGATGGAATGTCCTGGTAGATTGAAGTGTTCTCCCACTGGTTTCTGGACGTTGCCATTTCTAATGTCAGATTTGTGTCCATTTATTCTTTTGCGTAGAGGTTGGCTGGTTTGTCCAATGTACAGAGCAGAAGGACATTGTTGGCACATGAGGGCATATATCAGATTGGAGGATGAGCAGCTGTAAGAGCCAGAGACAGTGTAGTTGATGCCATTGGGTCCTGTAATTGTATTCCCTGGGTAGATATAGGAGCAGAGCTGGCATCTGGGTCTGTTGCAGGGCTTGGTACCTGTGCTGGTGACTCTGCTGGCCGATTCATGATTGTGAGTGAGAAGTTGTTTAAGGTTGGGGGGCTGTCTGTAGGCAAGGAAAGGTCTTCCATCCAGGGCTTCTGAGAGAGAGGTATCATTTTCCAGGATGGTTTGTAGCTCACTGATGATACGTTGGATGGGTTTGAGCTGGGAGCTACAGGTGACAACCAGTGGTGTTCTGTTGTTAGTTCCTTTAGGTTTGTCCTGGAGCAGGCTGTTTCTGGGTACTAGTCTGGCCCTGTTGATTTGTGATGTTTACATTTACAAGCAAAGGAATGTTCTGGTTGCATCCTCCCTCTCCCCCCCTAACTGCATCTTCTCTCTCCTCCCCCCTCCTCTTCTATATTTGACCAGTTTCTGTACCATGCATCTGACGAAGAGAACTTGATTCTCGAAAGCTTATGCTACAATAAAATTGGTTAGTCTTAAAGGTGCTACTGGACTCTTTTTGATTCTGAGAAGGTAGAGAGCCAGAGGAGTTAGCTGCATTAGTCTGTAGTTGCAAGATAGTAAAGAGTCCAGTAGCACCTTTAAGACTAACCAACTTTATTGTAGTATGAGCTTTCGAGAACCACAGCTCTCTTCATCAGATGCATGACTCCTTACTATTCTGAGAACTTGTCGGTCTCTAAAGTGCCACTGGACCAAATCCTGATGTTCTACCGCAGACCCACATGGCTACCCACCTAAACTCTCTGAGAAAGTACAGTGTACCTTTCACACCTGAAGCTACCTTATACTGAGACCGTCAGTCCATCAAGATCAGTATTGTCTACTCAAACTGGTGGCAGCTCTCCAGGGTCACACTGAATAACCATCTGCCCTCCCATCCACCCACATCTAGGGTCAGGGAGTAAGGCCACACTGCTGGTTCAAACCCCAGCTCCTGCCTTTCAATACATTACTCACTGTTCACCACCATCCCTCGCCCCATCCCCGCGCTTGAATCAAAGAAGGTGCCTGCAAAAATGTCTTTGCAAGTTCGTTGTGCATTTGGAAGCACAGATGGGTGAACAGGGGCTGCCTTCCTAAATGATGCCCTGGTTTCTAGATTGTTCATTCCTACCAATTCTCTTCATATATGCAACACTTCTGTAAACTGCAGCATTATTTCCTGCCTCACAGCATCCTTGCAAGGTAGGCCCGTTCCTCTCAAAAACGAGAAGTTTAAAAAAAACCCAGTCAGTGTCAGCAGACCACGATCTGGGAGAGCCAGGTTCAAATCCCCACTCTGTCATGGGAGCTCACTGGATGACTTTGAGCCAGTCACGCACTCTCAGTCTAACCTACCACACAGGGTTGTTGTGAGGTTAAAATGGAGGTGAGGAGAACAATGCACACCACCCTTATCTCCTTTGGAGGAGGGAAGAAGGCTGATCACCTGATCTCCTTAGAGGAAGGGCCTGATAAAAATGCAATAAATAAATCAATAAATAAATTAGGATCACTGGGTCTCTCTAGCCCCTTGCCAGTGCTGCTTCATATAGCTTGACCGTATTGGGGGCCAGCAACCCCAGAAAGCTGCCAAAGTTATGTTTCTGCTGTTGCCATGGATACAGGCCACTTAGCCTGTGCTCAGCCCCCCTCCCCAAGCCCTTTGATGATCAAGACCGCAGCAGGTGTGGTACAGGAGGGACTATTTTTAGTGCTGACTGCCTGAGTGCGAAGGGGCAGCTGTTGGGGTGGGGAGGGTGGCACGTTCTCATCCCTGGAGGACCATGGCTGGCTGGTTGGCACAGAGCAACCGATGGGATTTGCTCAAGGTCACAAGGTGGGGGGGGGGGTCACAGGAGAAGCCACAGGAACATGTTTATTTCTTGCAGCCGAAACAAGAAAAGGAGAATCTTGCGACACCTTCATTGTGAAAGAAGCTTTTGGGAACTGGAGTCCAGAGAACTGAGGCTTGTGCGGGCTCAATTGACCACTTGCTGATGGCAGATGAATCCCCAAACAGCATTCCCGTTGCCTGGTGTCAACTCGGACAGTTCTTTCCCAGTTGAATTTCAATACACAGCAGAATGTGGAGGGATGGTAGACTGCAAACTGCAGAGGAGGAGTGCCATTTTAAGAAATTCCCTTGCATTTAATTTAAAAACTCCCTGCAGGTAGAAAAATAGCATGCCAAGGAGAAAGATTCTAGCCAAATCCTTTCCACGCTGAGCTAATTTGCTGTTTTCGGGGAGTTTTCAAAATAGGGGAACACATTGAGGGGAGCATGTGGTCCCCCTGCCCTAGTCTGAAGTGGTACATTCCATTCTACTACTCCCCTCCCCCCATTCTGCTGCATCTGTAGATTCAGCCTGAACAGAGTCAGCATCTTTCACACATTCAGCTGCAACATTTCTGGGTGATGAGGAAGCGGACAGAGCGCAGGGCTGCCCTCCAATGTTATGCATTAATTTAAATAAAAGGGTTGGGGATTCTGTTGCCAAATTTTAAAAAGCAAATTGGAAAGGAGAACTCAAATGGAAAATGCCAGAGGCACAGGGGCCAAGTGCAGCCCTCCTCATCTGCAGACTCCAGTCTCTCCCATTCACGCGAAACACAGAAAGGGCCGTAAGGGGTAGGGAGACTCCTGGCTTGGCTGGTTTCCTCAGTTCAAGAAGTGTCTAGAAGTCTGCACCCCACATCTGTATAGGGCTGTAGCATGTTTGGGGGTGTAATGTTGGCAGTTGAAGCTTCCACACACTGTCTTCAAGGGCTGTCCCACCACCAATGCATTTGAGTAGCTTATCTCCTCTCCTCCACAGCAGCTGCGGAAAGCCTTGATTTCAAGGACTCCCACAACATCTGCATACAGTATTTGCAAAAGGGACAGCGTGGAGCCAAAACTGAGGACTGTGTGGCACCTGCCCTGTTTTTTAGACTTCTGCTGGCTAGAGTGGAGTTCCTTGAGGATTCAAAGACCATAAATCTCTCTTTTGGCTTCAAAGGGTACTCAACAAAGATTTTTATGGGACCTGAAAAACTAAGGCTACAATCACACAAGAATTGTAAAAGGCAGGATACCAGGAACATAACTGGAAATCAACCTTCCTTCACAGACATCCATTCATTAAAGAACCCACAACCACATTTAAAACTGCCTGTTGTTCACACCTCAAAAACCCGATATCCATGCCTATTTTTTGTATATGTGCACCACCAGCAGAAGAGGAGCTGAAGTGCTTCCAGCGATATATAACAATCGTGACACTTTCATTATGGCACACACTTCTGTGAGCCAGAGCCCACTTCATCAAATGCATGAAGTGTTATCCTCTACTGGCAGATAAGCACATCTCTGTATCCACAGGAAAATGACAAAACTGAGGCTATCATACTTTGGTCACATCATGAGAAGACAGGATTCTCTGGAAAAGTCAGTAATGCTAGGAAAAGTGGAAGTAAGTAGGAAAAGAGAAAGACCTAAAATGAGATGGCTGGACTCAATAAAAGAAGCCACGTCCTCCAGTTTGCAGGATCTGAGCGACTCTGTTAATGATAGGATGTTTTGGAGGTCTTCATTCGTAGGGTTGCCATAGGTTGGAGGTGACTTGACACACATAACGCACATATCCACAGGGATGAAGAAAGAATTGTGAACAACCAAATGTGAGAATTGTAAAAAGCCCAAAAGGTACAGAAGGCTTGTGACTTTTCAATGTGTTGTAATTGGTGATAACACAATATTTCTAGTTTGTCTATGCAAATTTAACACCCATGGGAGGAGAAATAGCCCTTGGGCTCAATTTAAGGGAACAAAATCAAATTTGCAGGTAAACACTAGCTCAGCACCTTCACATTGCAGTCTTCCTCTGAAGTCTTTGAGTCAAAGTCTGGCTGATACTGAGGTCATCAGCATCGAAGCCTGGGAGACTGAAGTGGTTTCTGGTGACTGAAAACTGCCATTATTTTCTGGCAGATTTGGGCCCATTTGTTCTTTGGCTTAGACTTATTTGGCACACGTAGACAGCAGAAGGGCCTTGTTGGCAGATGGTGCTGTGATATCACTGAGGAGAAGCCCTCAATGGTGGGGCAGCTGCTTTTAGGCTCTGTAATATCACTGCCTTAGTGGATATGGACCCTTATTCTGTTCAGCCTGCCATCTAAGATCCCACTCGCAACTCACAAGTCCTGCTCTCCAGGCCCCTGCTGTCAGATATAAGGCAGGAATAAGGTTACCAGTCTCCTGGTGGCAGCGGGAGATCCTCTGCCCGACACCACTCAACTGGCCAGCGGGGAAGGTGTGGGAAGAGGCCGCCTAGATGCGCTCCCAGGGCAGTGTGGTGACATCACTTCCCAGGAGTGATGTTATCGCACCACCCTGAGACTGCTTCTGCACTTTGTAGTGGGCCAATTTGGGTCCTATTTGAGGCCCAAATTGGCACGCTGCAAAGCGCATGCACAAACCTGCATGATGATGTTGTCCAGAAGTGACAACAGGAAGTGATGTCATCGTGCAGTACCCACCCTTCCTCTGGGAAAGTTAGGGGACCTGGCAACCCTAGGCAGGAAGCAATTGGAGACAGAGCTTTTTCAGTAGTGGCACCTCATCTATTGAACCCCCTTTTCCTCAAGACTCATCTGGCAGCTACACTACTCTTTTTGGGGTGCCAAGTCCAAAGGTTTCTGTTTACCCAAGCTTTTCCTTAAAGGTTTGATCTCATGGTGCCATTTTTAACAGCGTGCATTTAACCTGAAAACTCTTAAATTCATTTTAAGCTATTCAGTGGTTTATTTTCATGCTCTGGCTGTTTTTTTAAGGTTGGGTTTTCATCAGGGCTATTTTTCTGGGAAAAGAGGTGGTAGAACTCTCTATTATCACATGTGTGCATGATGACATCACTTCTGGAAGTGACATCACTCCCGGAAGTGCCACTGCTTCCCGGAAACCAGCACAATGCATTACGGACGAGATAAATGTTAGTACGCTTGACACTATTATGAGACAGGGTTTTTTCCATTCTGTATCTTCTACAAAAGATGAAATCTTCCATTCCATTTCCCAAACATTTCATTTCTTTGGAATCATATTTTAAAATATGCAAGAAGGAGGGGGCCTCTACAAATCCAAAACCTGTCTCACAAATCTAAATTCTAACAGATTCCCTTTGGCAGTGTAGAAAAAAAAATTCCAAAATTCTTTCTCAAAATTCCACAGAGTCTGAAATTCCTAATCTAATGAATATTGAATTTTCAAATTTTCAGCGAGGGTTTTGCTTTACTGGAGCAGTTCAAAATTAGATACTCAAGTTTAGCTGCATTAGAGTTATACTTAGTTTAAATTGGCTTTTTTGTTGTTGTCTGCCAACTCTACCTTACCAATGGCTAAGCTGTTGTGACATTGTGAAATGCTAATAAATATTCCAATGTCCCACACAAACAATATTCATAAAAACTTCCTTAACACCCATATATCCACTGCAATTTCAGTGAGGTTAATTAGCTGAGGATGGGGAGAACCATTTGAGTTACAGCTATTAAGACACAAGAACACCTATATGCTGATGAATATATTGATGAAAGCCTTCTGTGACTTGGACACAGCTATCCATTCCTAGCATAAAACTGGAATAACTATAACTGATATTTTAACTAATACAAATAACCATAACTGATATTTTAACTAAGAGAACCAATCTGCATTCAAAAGCTGTGGGAACCATAACAATGTCAATTTCAGTCAACAAAAGAATGAAAGCAACACACACACACAGAGCCCCACCCACCCCCCTGAAAAGAAAGCAGAATGAACTCAAAGCAGCTCACATATACACAGAAACCCCTGAATGAAATGAAAGCAGTATGAACTCAAAGCAGCTTAGCCTCCTCTGGAGAGCCGGCCCCAGCAGCTCTGCTTGCACTTTCTCTCTCTCACTCACTCACAGAGGAATGGGAAAAAAGCAGAATGAACTCAAAGCAGCTAAGCCTCCTCTGTAGAGCCCACAGGGCCAAAGGAGGAAGGAATCATGTGGGCAGATTCTAGAGCTGCCGGAACAGCGTTCCAGAACATTCCCCCTCAAAAAAGCCTTGGTTTTCATTAACAATTGTTGATGTTTTACGTTCTTACGTTTTATTTTGTAAGCTGCCTCAGGCAGATTCCCTCAAGAGGTGGCATGATCATTTTCTGAATAAATAGGTATGAAAATAGAATTGGTTCCTAGGTTTGATGCAGAATATAGTGCTGAGGCTAATGTCTCTGTTAGATAGTCTGATTGCTGTTGCAAATCTTCCTATCCAGGACTGTTACTACTTGTGTATGTTATGCAGTTGCTATTCTTACATACTTGACCTTACAGAGAAGTATTCACAGCAACCCTTGCCATAGCCCTTTCAGGCCTAGTTTCCTTTCTCCCTCTCTCCCAAACATGTGACTGCTGACCCTTCATACTCAACCACAGCCTCTTCCAGAACAAATGTTGGTCTTTAAGGTGCCCCAAGGTTATCATTTATTCCTTCTAATGTGTCTGTTACGTGCCGTCAAGTCACCTCCATCCTATGGCAACCTTATGAATGAAAGACCTCCAAAACATCCTATCATTTACAGACTTGCTCAGATCTTGCAAACTGGAGGATGTTGCTTCTTTTATTTAGTCAAGCCATCTCATTTTAGGTCTTCCGCTTTTCCTACTGCCTTCTACTTTTCCTAGCATTATTGACTTTTCCAGAGAATTTTGTCTTCTCATAATGTGACCAAAGTACGATAGCCTCAGAGCGGAACTACAAGTGACAAAAGGCACAGATTGGACACTTGTCAGCTTCCCTCAAGTTTTGATGGGAAATGTAGGCAGCTTGGCGGAATGTTGGACAAGTGACAGTTGAAAAGTCCATTGGACAGCAGTCAGAGAGCCAAGCTGCAAGACTAGAATGCCTACATTTCCCATCAAAACTTGAGGGAAGCTGACAAGTGTCCAACCTGTGCCTTTTGTCACTTGTAGTTCCGCTCTCAGTTTTGTCACTTTAGCTTCTAGGGAGAATTCAGACTTGATTTGATCTAGTACCCACTTATTTGTCTTTTTGGCAGTCCATGGTATCCACAGAACTTTCCTCCAGCCCCACATTTCAAATGAATCAATTTTCTTCCTGTCAGCTTTCTTCACTGTCCCAACTTTCACATCCATACAGTGTAATGGGGAACACCATTGTTTAGATTATTCTTCTGATGCCCCCCCAAATCCACTAGTGAAAAGATTCCCCCCTTTCCCAGGCCTTCATAATTGAAGCGGCCAGATACATGGCTGGAAAATAGGAACCCCAGCCTCAAAAAAGGGAGGGAAATAGAGCAAATTGAGTGCAGAAAGACATCCAGTTCTTCATTTCTAGGGCAGAAGTCCACTCCATCCTTTCAGCCACGTATTTATATGCAATAAGTGGGAAACGGCATCACCAGAAAGCAGAGACAGCCTGTGCCTGGAAAACAGGTCATCAAAACCCAGCTGTTCTGCCTGCCAAGCATGCCCCCAAATAAGCTCTAGTCTTAGCTGTCTTGTTGAAACTTCAGAAAAACTGGCACAGGGGATTCTCCCAGGCAAATCTCACAGAACCTCACAAGCAGTTTCACACATTTGCAGCGTTCCTCTCCAAGTCAAGACACCCTTGCAAAAGCATGAAAAGGACAGACTCCCCAATTTCCCCCTCCCCAGTTCGAAGGTCCGGTTTTGTTCGGCTCCTGCAAAGGTCAGGATAGGAAAATTCCTGCAGCACAGCAAACCAAAACCATCTAGGCCAGGCTGAGTTTTTGGCTGACGGAGCTGTTGTCATGTCCTGCACCATCTTGGCTGTGTTCCCCAGCCAAGATTGTACCTGGATTGTACCTGGTGCACCTGACAACTCCCATGCACCTGAGCTCCCAGTAGACCTGTTTAAACTCCTCGCCCAACAAGCAACAAATTGACAGACACTAGCTCCCTAGTTCTTAAAAAAAAAGAGCAAGCAGGGGAGAAGCTTGAACAAGTGTAGATTTTTTTGTGCATCTAGACGGGAGAGGCATATTATGGCATTTTCCAGAACAGAAAGGGGTGTTGTAGAAGGCTGGCATACAGGTAACATTTTCCTCTCTCCCTCCACTCTAAGGCAAGAATAGTAAATTTCTCCCAAGGTGGAAGACAAAATACCAGATTAAAATGTGATGCTAGTGAGGGAAACACACTCACCTGTGCGTAGCTGATTTGTACAGGTAGTAGCCCAGTTTCAAATGAGGGGCTGTGCAAGTAGAGAGTCTCGGGGGTGAGTGCTTTGCTAGCATCACTTTTAAATCAAGACTAGTAAGAACTTCCTTTGAAGATATTTTTCACACACGTGGCCGTCATGTGTTGAGACCGACAACCACACCTTGTTTAGGATCATACCAGTTAGTCTATACCTCCTCTTGAAAAAAGAAAAACTGTTTTAACCCACACTCACAGCAGACTGGAGCGTAAGACATTCTAATAAGTTTGCCCTCCCCATAAAAAAATGCATTTCTGTGGGCAACAGGTTCAAAACCTTTATTTTTTTCAGCATGGGGGCACTGTTCCCTCCCCCCCCCAATGTTCCACATTTCCTTTTTTAACAAGGTGCTGCTTTGCAAGTGGAAATATCAAATCCCCTGCCCCTTCCTGGCTATGTATATTTTTGGAGTTTAAAAATGGGTCAGAGATGCCCCTTTAAAAAGGGAGGCTGCCGCCATCACTGTTCCTGTGTAACAAAAACCTTCAAAAGAAGGCAGGTGTTGTTAAATCCCTATAAAAAGCAGAGATGGATTATAAAAAAAGGGAAGGGACAATATATTAACAAAGTCCCGTTAAAATAAGTAGCATTGTCTGGGAGTTGCGGAGGGAAGAGAGGAGGAAGAAAAGGGAAGTGCCTTGAATTCATGGCGGAGAAAAAGAATCTCTTCACCTTACCTTCACCTCCTTCCCTCCCCCCAGAAAAAAAAGGATTGTATATTAAAAGCCAGGATGGGGGAGAAGCCACAGAAATGCAGCTGCTCCGTTGAAGCTGCTGGTGGTACAAGGGGTGACGGGTACTAGAAGATGTCAGGTGCTCACTCCCGTGGTTCATCCGGAGCAGCGATCTTCTGGCGGCTGGGTTCAACACCCCAGATTTCACGGGCATACTGGGAGATCGTGCGGTCGCTGGAGAACTTTCCTGAGGTGGCAATGTTCCTGATGACCTTCTTGGTCCATTCCTTGGTGTTCTGAAGAGGGAAGGGGAGCAGAGCAGATGGGATTGTGGGAAGGAATCCACCTCTTCCCATCACGGCCCCCCCACCCCGGATCATCAGAGAAGGCCTGCCCGTGTGTCCCTGTTCTCTGAGATTTGGTGGGCAGCTACCACAAGTAGGACGCTCTTATGACAGGATTTCCTGATAGGCATACACCAGTGGACTCGCTGTGTAGGCCAGCTTTTGTATGAAACTATCACCTTGCTCTTACTATTAGGGATGCTGGTTTTCAGTTGCCAGATAAAGAGAGATAAGTTTTAGTCATTACAACAAATAAATAGCAAAGTAGGAGATGTCCAAAGAAAAAGGCTGTGGTAAAGAGGTGGTGAGGAAGTAAGGAACAGTCAGGAGGCTGGAGGCATGTAGAGAGTGTGAGACCCCCACATGTGGTGATGTAAGCTCCAGAGTAAATAAGAGATTGGACAGTGGGGAGTGTGCATTTACTGTTAATAACGGACAGAACATGAACCACCACCACCCCCCTCCACACACAATGGCCTGATCTCTTGTCACAGTGCACACCTCTTACTGAGTGCACACACCAGTGGCCGCCTCACCTTGTACAGCGCGCTGACTTTTTCTTGACATTTAATGTAGGCCTCATAATCAGCAAACACTTTGAACCTGCAGAGTAGAGAGTACCAAAGAAAGAGGCCTTTTTAATCCATCAAAGAAAACCCGTCCCATTTCTCAAGGCAAGAGCAGAACAAACAAAATATCTGGTCCCCGCCTAAGACACCCCTCCCAAACTTCTGCACTCTTGTCCTGTGACACAAAGGCCAGGGTGAGACAAGTCTCCAAAGGAATCTATGTTGTCTCCATCCTGCAGAAGTGGAAATGCCTCAGAGCAGGAACCTGGCTTTGCTGTACAGGAAGCTCTTACCCTACCACATACGCTAATGACGCTGTACTTATTGGAAGCCAATTAACAGAGATACCTAACTGACATGGTCAAGGACTCAACACAGCCTTCTGGAAAGTGGTAACCCATTTATTTTCCAAAATCTAGAAAGGGTTGTGGGGAGAAGAGACATTGGGGCAGGACGGAGGGTGTCTCTGGCCACCCTCAGCCAGTTGGCCCAAACTTCACCTTAGACTGCCACCTGCTGCACCATGCTGGTAGAATCTAGACCGGTCACAAGAGCGAAGCACTCGGTACCATCTCCACTGCTCTGACTGCAGCTTGCCCAAACGTGAGACATGGATGTACTGTTTAGTCCCATCCCCCATTGTTTCGGCCCACCAAAATATCTTTCCTGAAGGAAGCACATTTCTGATGATAGCTTTTGTAGCTGTTGTAGGTGCTTTCCTTCTTTTCTGGATCTGAAGTAGCTTGACATACAGAAGCTGCTTCAGTCTGGGTCTCTGGGCCAAGTTTGCTTAGAACAGTGTGGTGAGAATGTTGAAGCACAGGATATAAAAGAGATGAAAGACTGGGGGGGGGGGACACAGGCCTTTGCCCTCTGTAGTAATAACAGGCGGTAGCGGCTCAAAGCAGTGTGCTAAACAGGAGTCAGAGAGCCAATTCATACGCTGGTCTTTATTAAACCCCTGTTGTGCAAATTAACAGTGCAATCTGATGCAGCGTTACTTCAGACTAAGCCCACTGAAGTCAATGGGCTTAAACCGGAGTAACTCTGCATAGGATTGCACTGTAAGTGCTTAAAAGAGCCAGTTTGGTGTAGTGGTTAAGAGCGCGGGAGTCTAATCTGGAGAACCGGGTTTGATTCCCCACTCCTCCACTTGGAGCCAGCTGGGTGACCTTGGGTCAGTCACAGCTCTCTGTAGCTCTCTCAGCCCCACCCACCTCACAGGGTGTTTTGTTGTGGGGATAATAATAACATACTTTGTAAACCACTCTGAATGGGTGTTAAGTCATCCTGCAGGGCGGTATATAAATTATTATTATTATTATTATTATTATTATTATTATTATTATTATTATTATTATTATTATTATTGAAACAGGTATAAATAGTTGGCTCTCCAAGCAATAAACAGAGGAAGGGATGGTTGGACCCTCCCCAATACCTTTCCAATCACCATTTCAATATTTTTAAACAGCCAATTAAAAAAACATACCTAATTGCACAGGATATTTGTTTGCACCAGGGTTCAACAGGCAAATGGCCCTCAGTGCTACAGCTCAAGCAGTTTTGTTTAAAGGGTCCCAAGAATTCGAGGAGATGATTGTATATTGTATATTGTTGTGCTGGTGTAACCCCTGTGAGGTTAATTGGTTTAGCCCAATGGGGTGGAGTCAGAAGCTAGAGGCAGGCTGCTGAGGAGGAGGCTGTTTGCTGGGGAGCTTAATAAATTATAAGCTCTTATCACCTTGAATAAGGTAACCAAATGTTGTATGTAAAATATGATTTGAAGTGGTGTTTGTGTGTTGTGTTTGGTTGGTGTTACTGGAATTGTGTTGTTTTTGCAGGGCTATAATTCCCAACAAGAAGAGAGAAGCCTGGGGTACAGCTGCTTCAAATGGATGAGAGAGGACTCATCACTTCTTGGACGTTGAACTGTTTGCCTTTTCAAGGATGTTGTTGATTTGGAGTTTTTTTATGGTTGCACTTAAGAGTTGGTTTTTTTCCAAAAAAAATTGTATTTTATTAATTGTTAAAAAGTTTAAAAGAAAAAAAACATTATTTCTTAAAATTTTGTGCAAGTTGCTTCCTAAGCCCTATAGAACCCATGAAAAGAGAAGTTACACTGGCTTTTAAGTGTTTTTAAAAAGCTGGACTGCTGTTATAGTATATAACCAACTACTGGTGATAGTGTATTTGACTTAGTTGTATTGTTTTATTTTATATTACAAATATCCTCAAAAAGCTTTGGCTATGAATGGAATTCATGTATTCCTTTTTTAAAAATTCAGTTTTTAAGATTAATGCTTCTGCTTAATACTTAAAAAAGGAGCCCAATCCAGTAGGAAACTGTCTTGCACAAGCTCCATTCAAAGGAATGGGAGCAGTTTCCCATTCAATTCAATGGTATACGTGGACAAGTTCTTTCTAGATTGTTCCCATGAGAGTTCACAGATGTCACTGCAGACAACAGGGAATTCTGGAAGAAGTCCGTATTGTTGGCTCATTGGCCTCGAGGGGCCCAAAACCATCCTGGCCAGCCACTATCCTAAAGCAAGACTCCCTCCCTCCCTACCACCTCCTCCCCAAAGTTCAACTGGCACAGGCCTCCGAGTTGCCACAAAGCAAAGAGTCCCAGCAGGTTGAAGCAAGAGAGCTAGAACCACCCCGGGGCTTTTCATCAAGTCTGCCTTTCTTACCTGTCATGATACATGAGCATGTTGACAATATCTTTAAAGAGGTCTGGCTGCTTGGGGGAGAAAAAGCCACTGCTCAGCTGGTCCATGGCCTGTTTGAGCTCAGGGATGTGGTCGTAGTAATCCTTGGCACAGTATCTGTGGAAAGAAAAGGATGCTGTTTAGTGGTACTAGATGGGGGCCTGGCACCGGTTTCTGCTCATAATGCTCCCCTTCCTCCATTGCTCCTGTTCTCCACCGACACCACCCCCAGGGTGACTAACTCTTGAACCCCTATCCAAAACACGCAGCCCTCAACATCAATGAATTGCCTCCCCTTTTCCAAGGCTGCCTGCGGTGTGCATGACAAACGCAAGGTGTGCTCTGGCCCATGACTTTACACCAAACATCAAAAGGAGTCTAGCCATCCCGATATCACGTTTCTGTCTTGCCTTTCCTCCCCTGGATGGCATACCTGGGGTCACTCAGATTTTATCCTCACAGCAACCCTGCAAGGTAGGATAGGCCACGACTTTTACATAGGTCATCTGTGCATGAAATTGCCTGACATTCTCTAAAAAGCAGCAATGAGGGTGGGAATCTGATTTGGACAAGAGGAGGGGTTTTAACCTCCTCCCGCCCCACATGCTATTTCCCTATCGTACGTATCTCACCTTACTATGATTAGCCACAGTAAGATGGGAAAAGACAGATGCACAGGGAGTCGTTTGAGGTGCATGGAAGGAAGGGCTCGCTATCAGGAAAATGGCATTATTTGAATAGAAATTGTCCAATCACAAATTTTAAAAGCCAATTTGAAAAACAATCTTAAGGAAGGGAATGAACAAGTGTTCCAGGGTGGGAAATGCCCTCACTGGCTTCTCCTTGGCCGACAGCCTTGCCAAAATGATCCCAATCCAAATTGGCTGCTTTTTAATGTTAAAACATGAAGAGATTTGATAATGGATTTCCCCTATAATATGTAGCTTTGTTGGAAGAGAGAGAATGAGTAGTTTAGTATGCTTCATAGCCAGGTGGAGATTTGAACCCAGTTCTCTCCGATCCAAGTCTATACCACACCGGCTCTCACACCTTTTCTCCCCCTTCTATTAGATTTTTATCTCGCCCTTTCTGTAAGAAATTCCAGGTGGCTTATGTGGTTCTCTCCTCCTCTAGTCCATCATCACAACAATCTTGTGAGGTAGCTTAGGCTGACAGTGAGGGACTAACCCAAGGTCACTCAGCGAGTTTCATGGCTGAGCAGGAATCTGAAACTGGGTAATCACTACACCACACTGGGCCAGCCTTCCCTTCTTGGGGTCTACTCCTGCCCCCGAACCACTTGGTTATTCTTATTCTATCCTGGGAGGGAGATTAAATTTGAATAGGTGTAGACAGACAGCAAAACACTATTCAAGACTACCTAGCAAGCATTGTATCTAGACCCATCCCTCTTGTCCCTGACAGGCTGTGTGCTGTGGTAGTTAGAATACTGGATCAGACTCTGAGAGACCCAGGTTCGAATCCTCACTTTGCCACAGAAGCTTGCTGGGTGACCTTGGGCCAGTTGCACACTCTCAGCCTAACCTTCCTCACAGAGTTGTTTTTAGGAAAAAATGGAGGTGAGAATGGTGTAAGCAGCTTTGGGTTCCCATTGGGCAGAAAGACGGGGTATAAATGAAGTAAATAAAAATAAGTAAAAATTTACAACTTCAGCCTTCTCCAGTATTCATCCATATCTTTCAACAAAGCAAAAGGGCCATATTACACAAACGTTCCTTATATAATGATTCACAGGAAAAATCATAGAATATGTTATGCTTAATATAATCATTTTACAGATAACTTTCTATATTGGTTTCATAGACGCTGCCTATGGGATGAGCATCCAGCTCATCCTTTAACCAAATGGCATTTAATTTGCAATGGGTATTTAATTTCTTAGGAAATCATTGATAGCACTTGCAAGTTTTGCTTTAGCCTCTGGTTTGTACAACCTGTAGCACCCCGCTCCCCCCAGAGACAGGACAGCCAAAGAGGCTGAAAGGAGATAGGACAGAAGTCCTGGTCGCCTAGAACATGTGGGTAATTTTGATCCTCTCTTGTCACCCACCCCTTCTTGTCCAGCTCCTCCACATCCTCCACCAGCATGCCAAAAATGAAGAAGTTCTCATGGCCGGCTTCCTCCGCCATCTCCACGTTGGCCCCGTCCATGGTGCCGATCGTGAGTGCCCCGTTCAGCATAAATTTCATGTTCCCTGTACCGGAAGCTTCTGTGCCAGCTGTTGAAATCTGCTCAGAGAGGTCAGCTGCGGGGACCACTGCAGGAGAGGCAGGAAAGGGGGCTTAATGGGAGAGATCTCCGGACATTGCCATTGCCAAGGGGTCACAGAATGGCACAGCCCAACCTACCTTTTTCTGCCAGTGAGACACGGTAGTTTTCCAAGAAGATCATCTTGAGCCGGTCGCCGACGATGGGGTCATTGTTGACAATATCTCCGATGGATGTGATAAGCTTGATAACCATCTTGGCCATGTGGTACCCAGGGGCAGCCTAGAGGGAGGGAAGAGGGACATCTACAAGTCACCATAATTGTCATGGTAGCAGCCGTTCTTCCATGCATCACCACTCCTGTCTCGCTTTATTCAGCCTCCTTATCCCAACCACAAGCTCCAACACCCACTATCCCCCATACCGCCCCCGCCTCCCCCGCTTCTCACTTTGCCTCCAATCATGACGGTCCGGGGCACAAAATGTTTGTTTGGTTCTCTTCTGATCCCTATGAGGACGGGCAGGGTTGGGGTGGGGGACAGAAAGAGAAGACACAAGAAGGAAAGAACAATTAGAATAGCTTGCACCTCTGTTTCATGAAGGACCAACCCAGTGAGCCTCGTGTTGGGATAGTAGGCCACATCACCAGTCCCCCATTTGGGCAGCAGGAGAAGGAAAAGAAGGCACAAGATGAGGGCAGTCCCCACAGGGATCCTCACTGCTCTGTTTCAGTTTTGAGAGAGGAGCAGGAAAGAGAATCAAAGAGATTCGCCCGGTCCTACACTCCCACCTCGGACTTTCCTTCTAAGCCTTCTGGGCCACTTGAGAAAGTGCAGAGGGGAAAAGAAGCTGAGCAGCCAATCAGAATCCCACAGAGGGGATCAAGCTGCCAACCATAAACCTAGTGGGTCAATGGTGGAAGGGCAGGAATTGGAGGGAGGGGATGATGGGGCAGCTTTCTCAGGGTCTGGCAGGGGGAAAGGGTAGCACTCACGGTTGTAGAGGGTGATGACATGGAGACAGTTCAGCAGCTGCCTCTTGTACTCATGAATTCTCTTCACTTGTATGTCGAAGAGCGAGTTGGGGTTGATTTTCACCTTGTACTCTTTCTCCAGGTAGGCAGCAAACTTCAGTTTGTTCTCCTGGAGGGGGGCAGGGAGAGAAGAGGGTAGCAGAGATAAAAACAGAGGATATGATTTGGCAGAGGCAGAGAGAGTCTAACCCCAAGCTCTCAATTCTGTTACATATGTAAGTGGAATCCTAAAATATTTTGCTGGATCCCGGTACCATTTTTTCCTGTCAAGTTCACACGTGTGTGCATGTGATAAGTACTGGAAGAAGGGTCACACTACCCCCCAATCCTGGTTCTCTGACTTCCCGAAAACTGTGGCATTCCTCTTCCCCTGGAGAATTACCAAGTTTCAGATCAGAACATTTCCAGGAAACGCTGTTGACAAATTTCTTGTCTAGGCTGTTATTTTAGTCTTGTGTTTTTTTAAAAAAACTGTTTTATCAGCTTGGCTTTAATGCCTTGTGGTTTAGTGATATCTGACCCAAGACAGAGTGCTTTAGAAAACTTAATATGCTGCATAAAACCAGGCCCAAATTCAAGCCCTGGCATGTGAAAATTTCTCAGCCCCATTCCTCCTGTTAAACATGGATGGGTTAGTATGCTAGGTGCTTTACAGAACAAAGGACATCCCTCCCCTAGAAGGACATTAGATGGGGGCAGAGAAAAAAAAACAGGAATGGGTAAATGAGTAGGTAGAGAAAGGTAGAGCACATCCCATTACAGCAGAGGAACAAGCAAGATGAAAGATGATGATCCAGGAAGGCTTATCTGAAGAAAGCAGGCTTTGAATGTGACATGAATGGCACACACACTCCCATGCGCTCCTCCTCTTCCCTCACCTGCTTGACTTTCGCTATGTCCCGGATGAAGCCCTCATCATCCACATAGTTCAGCAGTTTCTTCAGCTGATCCAAATCAGCAATGTATTCCTCTCCAATGCGCTGGAGGAAGCAGGAAGAAAATGTAAGATGGGCAAGCGTGTGGATGTGGGACAGTAAAAAAAATTACAGGTGGCTAAGGATCACATTTTGCTGATTAGAATTCTCTATCGCATCCCCTACTTATGCTGATTTCACCTGTATTCTCTATTTGAACAATAAGGTTAGATGCTTATTCTGAGCCTCAGAAAATCTGTGTTTGATATTAGGGAATGTGTCTAGTCGTAATTAAGAGTTCCATTGAACACGAACATGAATCTGAACATGAAAATTAACATGAATCTGCATGCTGCTTAATAAAACACTTGGTCTACCAAGATCAGTACTGTCTACTCAGACTGGCAGTGGCTCTCCAGAATCTCAGACGGAGTTCATTCACATCACTGACTATCTGATTCTTTTAACTCAAAATGCTGAGGATTGAACCTGGGACCTTCTGCATGCCAAGCAGACGCTCTAACGTTGAGCCACAGCCCCTCCACATGTGCACAGTGGCTTTCTAACTTGCCACAGAATAATCATGTCCAGGTCTCATACATCTCAGATCAGATAACACAACATCTCAGCAAGAGGCAACGATACAGTCTGTTTTTCACACTGAAACTAAAACCACACGAATGCAAGATGCATACACAAATTTATTTTAGAATTCTACTTGGAGGGTCGCAGGAATCAACAAAACATGACAACTGAGACTCTTATTAAAATCGATACCTTTTCAAATTTGGGATTTTAAAAAATTAAAGCCCACAAAATCTTTCATAGGGGACAAAAATGACTTTTAAGAGAATATTTTTTTGTAAGTGCTGTATTTTGAATTAATATTCACCAAAAAAAGCCCTGATCTAGCTACAGGCAAATGGCTGTGCAGCTGGACTTTACATTAACAATATCATATTCAAGTATCTTAATTTTCTCTCCACCTCAACGCACACACATACAGCCTCACCTCAGCAATGATCTCAGCTAGTCCCGGGTTACATAAAACGAGCCAGCGACGTGGAGTGATGCCATTGGTTTTGTTCTGGAACTTATAGGGCTCAAATTCATAGAAGTCTTTAAATCTGAATAAGGAAGGGGGGCAGAATATCAAGAAAAGAATGGAAAGAGAAATAAAGTGAGAAAACTACAGCCGAGGAAGCAAATTCCCCCTCTCCTCAATGGAACCAGAAATCAGAAGGGCAGAAGGACCAGGGAGTTTAAAAGGAAGGGCAACAGATTATTGCTGAGAATTCAGTCTTCATATTCAGCATTACAGAAAGAAAACAAGGAAAAATAAGTCACACATTTCTTCTATGCAAAGTGAAAATTACCATCTTCCTTCTAAACGTTGTAATGTTTAAGAGCTAAAAAAGGGGTTTGCTTAAGGTTTAAAACGCTCAGATAGCAGGGGATGTGAAAGATCCCCACCTGAGACACTGGCCGAATCCACATTACCTTCACGCGTCCCGGTGTTGCGCTAAATGTCCGCGAAACACCCAGAAGTATAGAGTCTTTCAAGCGCGATTTCAGAAATCGCGCTTGAAAGACGCTATACTTCCGGGTGTTTCGCGGACATTTAGCGCCGCGCGGAGGTAATGTGGATTCGGCCACTGAAGAGCCGCTGCCAGTCAGAGTAGACAATACCGAGGCCAATGGTCTGACTCAGTATAAGGCAGCCTCTTATGTACCACAGAGCAATACCACGAGAGAACAGGAGGAAGGGCGAGGGAGCAGATCCTGGCAGGCACACGTATTCATGGGGAGGATACTTACACGGTGGCCTTCAGAATCTCAGAATGGATACGGGCCACTCCATTGACAGCGTGGGACCCCACAATGCAGAGGTGGGCCATGTTGATGCGTTTGACGCTGCCCTCCTCTACCATGGACATGCGCCGTAACCGCTCGAGGTCACCAGGAAACTTGGCATAGACTTTCTGCAGAGAATGAGACCGACCCCCAGACCCAAAGAAGCCATTTACAGCAAGCCACCACTCGAAGTGTCGTACCTCAAGTACAGAACTGAAAGTGACCAGTCTCTTTCCCCTTTGCTTCCCGTGACTAGATCCCAGACACCATTCCCAAAGTTGGGGCTAGTACGCACAGGACTGTGGCAATTATTGCCTTGGCCTCCATTCACAGCCCTGTCTCCTCATAAAAATAACACTCACATCAAGGAACCGCTGATTAATTTCATAGATGATTTCCAAGTGACGTGGCAGGAGGGTCTCAAAGAGATGGACGGGCCAGCGTTCCAGTGCTTCTGGCAGTACGGTATGGTTTGTGTAGGCACAGGTCCGCACTGTGACATCCCAGGCCTGGTGGGGAAAAGATGTGGCTGAGAGGAGGCTTTAGAGACCCTTTCCTGGCACCAGTTTTAGATATTTTTTAAAATCATGATTCTTAGACTACAAACCCTGGAAACTGTATTTTTACAAAAGGGCCGGGGAATCCCTGACCAGGAAATCTGGGCCCTTTCATAGGACAAACATCCCCATTATCTTATGTGTGTATGGTGTGGGGGGAACGGTTAGAAGAATGTTGGCTTTTGAGTGGGTTTCAAAATGGCTCTGAATTCGTGTTCTCGGTGAGTGTTTCAGCATGGGGGAGACTGACAGTGAATGCTGAAGAGGCCTAAGTGTGGCTGCCTCAACAGATTCAGCTGGTTCAGAATGAAGCTGCCTGTTTGCGGTTGCCATGAACGTATTATGACAATATTAGTGTAACTTAATTGGCTTCTATTGTGTTTCTGGGCCCAAAGCAAAGTTGGAGCCAGGTTTCTCGAGGACCATCTCCTCCGATATTTATTCATGTATTTGTTTACATTATTTGTAGTCCACCTTTCTCACTGAGAGCAGAACCACAAGTGACAAAAGGCACAGGTTGGACACTTGTCAGCTTCCCTCAAGTTTTGATGGGAAATGTAGGCAGCTTGGCGGAATGTTGGACAAGTGACAGTTGAAAAGTCCATTGGACAGCAGTCAGAGAGCCAAGCTGTGAGACCAGGAGGCCTACATTTCCCATCAAAACTTGAGGGAAGCTGACAAGTGTCCAATCTGTGCCTTTTGTCACTTGTGGTTCTGCTCTCAGACTCAAGGCGGATTACACAGAGTGAGTCAATACAATCAATGGCTCAGATATCAAACCACCCACTTGCTTAAGTCAACTTCAACTGGTGCAGAATAGTGCAGCCAGGATGTTGACTGGAATGAGTCGTAGGGGCCATATCACTGCCATCTTGGTCCATCCACACTGGTTGCCAATCTGGTTTGGGGCACAATTCAAGGCGCTGGTGTGGGCCTTTAAAGCCTTATATGGCTTGGGGCCAGCATGCTCCTGTATGAACCTACGTGACTGCTTTGGGTGCCCCCCTCCATTCTGAGATTAGGAAGGTGCAACCCAGGGGACAGCCTTTGTAGTCATAGAACCAAAACTCTAAAATCCTTCCCAGAGAGATTCATCTGTTAACATTTTACACCAGTGGGTGAAGACTGTTTGTTTGCTTCATTTGGTATTCCCTCAGTGATTCCATCCTTCCTGTCTGTGTTTTAATTGTTATTTTTTATGTTTTTGTATGTGTATTTTAGCTTGGTTTTAGTTGTTTTAATGATGTACAACAGTACAAACACACACAATCCTAAGAACACTTTCCTGGGAGTAAGACCCACTGGGACTTACTTCCAAGCAGACCTGCTTAGGATTGCTCCCATCACCTCCTTCCCAGGGTTGCCTTTGAGCCAGCAGTAAACAGGGATTAACCCCAGGGTCTGGTTTCCATTCCGGGGCTCTCTTTGGAACAGGCAGTGATATGCACTGATATGCTACTTATATTCCTGCCGGGATATAAGTAGCCTCCACATTTCTGTTACCAAAGGGTTGGCATTCCAAGTACTCAGGTTAGGACCCCAGAAATACCTCCTCTGGGAATCTGGCACAGCCTCACCTTCTCCCATTCTAGTTTTTCAACATCCACTAGGACTCTCATAAGTTCTGGGATGGCCAGCGAGGGGTGGGTGTCGTTGAGCTGAATAGCAACCTGGAAGAGACAGGAAATATAACCAGAGTGGGGTTATATTCAAGAAATAACGTCCAGCCTTCAAGAGTCTCTCTTCCCCCTTTCAGGCTACCAGGATTCCCATTAAGGGAACTGAGGCCAGAGAGAAGGGTGCTTGCTCGAGAACTCACAATGACTGTCCCAAGTCAGGAATACAGTGTGTTGTCTTCTTTGGTTATTGGATATAAATGTTTAAATAAATTTGTGTCCAAAATACAGCTTGAAGCTCAGGTCTCCAAACACTATACAACACTGTCTCGCCACAGACCCCACCCTTGTTCTGAGGAAGTCTATACGGGCTGATACTCTGTTCCCCACTGCCTCCAAAGAGCAAATTCACCCCTGGAACACTGGCTAGTAAATTCTCTGTTCCCCTCCCCAGTTTGGCACTGCCTGTACCTTGTCTGGGAAGGCATCAAAAGAGGTGCGGACAGGATCACGGCTGCCAAACTTGGAGGACTTGAAGCGACGGATGATATCTTGAAGGGTGGCAGCCACTACAAAGTACTCCTGCTTCAGACGCAATTCTTTACCCTCGAAGAACTGCAGGGGAAGGAAGGAAGGAAGGAAGGAAGGAAGGAAGGAAGGAAGGAAGGAAGGAAGGAAGGAAGGAAGGAAGGAAGGAGGACTTAGAAAGTAGAGGAACTCCAGCTGCTGTCCAGACTCCAGGATGGAGGCAGCCTCTCAAAATGATCTCCAGTAGCAAACCCTGGTTAAGACCCAGGAGTCCTGACTTCTAGTCATCTTTACTCTAAACCATAGAGGAGCTGGAAATGGAAGTTCTTCAGTGGAACTTCAAAAACAAAAGCCAGGTAATACCATGTATTAAGACCAACCAAAATAGCACAATGCATTGTGCAAGTTCTCCAGAACTTTTCATCACTCGGACGTGCAATCTGATACCAGACAGCCACACCCTGTGCCCACATGAGTCAGTCAAGTATCCTACATAGGAAACAGCCAAAGGGGATTTAAGATTATCACAGGAAAGATATGCGCCCTTCTGCTTTAAACAAACCAAAAAAAAAAATCCAGGGTGATGAAGAGTTCTGGACAACTTGAAAGCTTTCACAATGTGTTGTGCTATTTTGGTTGGTCTTAATAAAAGTTATGTAATAGATTTTAAATTTTTTTACTGTGATCAACATGGCCAGCATCTACTTCCTGAGCCACCAAAATGTAAGTTTTCCTATTCTCCTATCTGAAACTGGATTTTGAAGGACACTTTTGAAAAAGTTACTTCTTAACTAGCTAATGACTTTTAACTACTGGTAAAAACCCAGAATGCCAATATTTCATGTCGTTCTGTTTTCTTCTACTACCTTTAAATCCAATATCAGAAATTAGGTGGTGGCTGATTTCTAAATTGCATTAGAATATAAATGAGAATTTTTGCCTGCAGAATCTTTCCAGCTCAAAGCAGCAGGCACCACCTTGCTTCAAGGGCAGGTCAAAGTGTCCCTCAGTTGGAAAAAACTATATGGAGATCTCAGATTGGGAGCAACTGTCTTGGCTCTTCGCTCAACACAGGAGGAAGAGGGGAGCTCAGAATACTTGCTGAGCGCGAAACCTGCGTTCAAATCCCTACCCAGTCACAAAGGTTGCTGAGTGACCTTGGGCCAGTCACATTCTCTCAGCCTAACCCACCTCACAGGGTTGTTGTGAGCATATAAAGTAGGGTTGCCAGGTCCCCTCAACCTCCCAGTGGGAGATTAGAGGCCGGACACTTACCTTTTGTGATTCTCTTCACGTGTGAGCTCCCAGCCTACACGATGACGTCACTTCTGGGAAGTAACATCACTGCACAGGCCACATGCTACCCTGGGAGTGCTCAGACACTCCACAGGAGGCCTAATTGGGCCCGATTTGGGCCCAATTCAGGCCACTGCGGAGTGCAGGAGCGCTCCCATGCTCTGCACCAGCCCAATTCAGGCCACTATGGAGCATGGGAGTGCTCCCGGCAGGGGACTGGCTACCCTAATGTAAAGATAAGAAGAACTATGCATGCCATTCTGAGTTCTTTGGAGAAAGGGAAAGATAAAACCAGAGGGGGCACTACAGAGGACGTCTCTCTGTGCAATCTGAAACTCTTACATTCGACATGGAAGGAGCTGGATCCAATTCTAGGGTTGCCCAGGATAGACCTGTACATGTTTAAAACCATCCTGAAATGTTTTTGGAAGGGGGACAAGATAGATGGCAATGACACAGATGGCAACGACACCTACGTTATCGTTGGGATACAGCACGCGAGAAATGTTCTCCGCCAGGTTTCTGTCCAGCACCGCCTGGATGTAGCCACCAACGTTAACTGGGAAGACCAGACAGGGTGGAGGGAGCAACAAAAGAGAGAGAAAACAACTGATCATCTTGATTAATACAAACAAAAGACTCACAGCAATCTCTGTAGCATAAGCCATTAGGCTAAAACATGCCCACACAAACACACCCATCTTCACGTAGCTTTCCAAGACCCTGAGGCCCAGCACCCTAATTCCAGAGAGAAGCAGCCCCCTTCAAAAACCCCACCTTAGCAGAAAGGCCCACTTACAATCCTTCAGGTTGAACTCATTGGGGGCCCGGGCAGACCACAACCGCATTGTGTTCACGACGTTGTTGCGATAGCCGGGGACGGGGGTGTCGTAGGGGAGAGCCAGGACCACCTGCAAGGCAAGGGAGTGGGAGACTCAGTGCCAGCGGCCCCAGCAGGGCCTGAGCCCCTCAATGCCACCCACGCCTGGCCGTCCTGCCAGGGATCCTGAGGAAAGGCAGGGTTGCCCTTCGCAAATTACAGGAAGGAAGTCCCAGCTCCCTTGTGAGTTCCTCTCCTATGAAAAAAGAAAGCATGACTTCTCTCCCACCAGATTGCTCTCAGGGCTATTTGTAAATGTATACTAACTCCCCCTCCCCCCCCCCACATCTTCCTTTGACATAAGTTCTGCACTGGCTCCCTGCATCAATGCAGTCCTGCCTTTTAAAACATCCATGCATCGCCAAGGACTACAATTCCTCCTTTCTGTTCATCCACCTGACATCTTGCAGTTCTACTTCCCACAAGCTCTGCTTCTTTCTCATTCTCCCTAAGCCATATCTTCTGCTATGCCGTGCCATTTTCCCGGGAACAGTGCAATCCTATGCAAAATCCCACCAGCCCGAACCCACTGAAATCAATAGGATTAGACTGGACTAATTCTGCACAGGATTGCATTGCACAACCTTTGGCCATGCTTGAATCAACCTGGGGTCCCCTGCGATGTGCAACCAGACTTGTCCCTGCACCGTATTCCGTTACTCATTTCGTTGAACTGCAAGACTTCGGAGCTGGGCATATATTAAATAGAAGAAGAAAAAGCACGAGTCTCGGTCCTGAACGAGAAACATAGATGTGTGTGCAAATTTGCATTCACGCAATTTCAGGCCTCCCCTCTAAGTCACCCTCTAAATGCATTCACGGGTGCCTTCCTGCATATGTTGAGGACACACCAAACACCAACTTACCAAATTTGCAAGGGGTCATCATTGTACAATTGGGTGCACACAAAAGCATGCATACATGCACCCACCCATCACCATTGTATTGACAACCTCACTGGGGTTCTCTCTTACCTGTGTATCAGCCCATTTCACCCCATCCGGGCCGTGCTGCACATGCCCATAGAAATGCACGGGGATCATGTACTCGGGGCGTGCTTTTTCCCAGGGGTTGCCGTAACGCAGCCAGTCGTCTGCCTCCTCCAGCTGCCAGCCCCCGCAGATCTTCTGGTTGAAGATGCCAAACTCATAGCGGATCCCATAGCCATAGGCAGCAAGGCCCAGAGTCGCCATTGAGTCCAAGAAGCAAGCTGAACAGAGACAGTGAGATGAGGCTTAGTGGAAATGGACTGGACAGAGGACAGACCAACTCTGGGTCTTGCAACTAGAGCTCTGGGCCTCAAAAGTGATTACCTGTACCCAACATTACTAGGGGCACTGACAAAGCAGCATCTGATTCAGTAGATCCCAACCCCCACCCCCACCCCCCCACCCCGGCTGCCTGCAACACTGCAAAGCCAGAACTGTCCAGATAATACACTGTGGAGTAGGTATGTACGCATTGTGCCATCAAGTGGCAACTGACTTACGGCGACCCCAGAAAGGGGCGTGAAGGCAAGTGAGAAGCAGAGGCGATTTGCCATTGCCTTCCTCTGCAAAGAGCTTTCACCTGAACATTAGGAAGAGCTTCCAGACAGTTACAGCGGTTCCTCAGTGAAACAGGCTTCCTCGGGAGGTGGTGGGCTCTCCTTCTTTGGAGGTTTTTAAGCGGAGGCTAGATGGCTGTCTGACAGCAATGCTGATTCTGTGAACTTGGGCAGATCATGAGGGGGAGGGCAGAATGGGTTGCAGCAGTGCTTAGTTCTCATGACTTTCTTGCATGCCCAGGGTAATGCTGATCGCCGCCTTGGAGGTTAGGTGGCAATTTTCCACAGGCCGATTTGGCTGGGGCTCCTGGAGATGGTTTGCCATCTCCCAGGCACGGAGCGGGGGTCACTGGGGCAGTCGTGGGGGCAGTTGTGGGTTTCTTGCATTGTGTGTGGGTCCCTTCCAGCCCTATGATTGTATGATTCTATGAAAGACTGATTCTATGATTGTATGATTCTATGACCCACCCCCTCCCCGTCCAAGTACCAACCCTGCTTAGCTGCTGAGATCTGATGAGATCAGGGCACACCATACAATTCCACTTCCATGCTTTGGAGTGGAGGAGGCAAAACACCTTGGGGTTTAACTACTCAAACAAGCCAAACCAGGTCCCTGAACTTCTGCTACTGTGCCTCATCTCTACTGTCCCAAAATCTTGGCTCCAGACCCCTGTTCCCAGCTGCCACGAATGACACTGCACAGGCACGCAAGATCATGAAATTGGCACCAGTTTGGGGCAGCAGGAGAGAAGGAGAGAGAGATACTGACTGGGTGGCCAAGCTAACCTCAACTAGGAAACAAACCAGGTGGGCCATGAGAAATCAAACTAAGCCTGCATCGCAGGGTTGGTTAACACAGAATAAATGAGAATGGTCCCGCCCTTCATGCTTCTTAACAGTCCCACACCTGCCAGGCGCCCAAGTCCTCCATTGCCCAGACCAGCATCCTCCTCAATCTCTTGCAACTCCTCCATATCCAGGCCTAACTGTAAGGCAAAAAAAGAGAGAAGGCATAAGATTGGCTGGTGTGGGGAACCGGGTCAATTCTTCATCCAAGCGACTGCTTGGGGGGGGGGGGGTGGCACATGGAGCAGGGCAGAAATGTATCCCAGGGGCTCAGATCCTTCCTGCCCACCGTTGGCACAGGCAAGTCAGGCATCCCCTCCTGAAATCACATCACCTCCACCCAGGTCTAAACTGAGCCCCTGAAGCAAAACTGTAAGGGCTTAGATTGGTCCCAACCAGTACAGCTGCGGGAGGCAGGGATGGATGTCCCTTGCTGTAGGTGACAAGTATTTTGAACCAGCTATGGTACAGAATGGCTTTAAAAAGAAAGGGAAAGAAATGGGCAGAATCTTCCCAGCCACTGAGTCCCGCCACCTCTGGCCCACTCCCTCTCCGCTCCCAGCTAGGCTGCCAGTAGCCCCAAACCTGGTAAATAGCTTCATCGCAGGCATTCTGCAAGCCCAAGTTGACCATGGTGTTCTGCAAAGTGCGGCCCATGTAGAACTCCAAGGAGAGGTAATAGATCCTCTGGGAGGAAGAAGGAAGAAGTTAGTGGGGGTAACTTGGGGGATACCCCCCCACCCCCAGAAACATTAAGAAGTAGTGTTATCCATGAAACCTTGTAACAACTCAGGATTAACAACCAAAATTTATACTCTATGAAGCTTTGGGTTTATGGCCAAAAAGGAAGGAGAGAGAAAAAGGAGAAAGATTTGAGATGGAGTATTTCTCTGCTTCTGTTACATGCCTCAGTGTACCTCTTAGATAACTGTTTTCAAGACATATTTGTAAAACGGAAAGCAATCGTTCCTAATGCTACATGAACATAACATTCGATTTATATACTGCCCTTCAGAACAACTTAACACCCACTCAAAGCAATTTACAAAGTGTGTTATTAGTATCCTCACGACAATCACCCTGTGAGGTGGGTGGGGCTGAGAGAGCTCTGAGAGAGCTGTGCCTGACCCAAGCTCACCCAGCTGGCTTCAAGCGGAGGATCAAACCCGGTTCTCTAGATAAGAGTCCTGCTGCTCTTAACCACTACACCAAACTGGCACAAAGCTGCTTTTACTGAGCCAGACCACTGGTCCTCCAAGGTCAGTATCAGCTACTCAGACCGGCAGCCGTTCTCCAGGGTCTTTGCCAGAGTTCATTTGCATCACCCAATACTTGACCCTTTCCACCAGAGATGCAAGAGATTAAACCCAGGACTGCAATGGAGAAGATCGTCCACTGGGCCACAACCCCTCTCCTGAATACCAGCAAATTGCTCTAGCGTAGATCTTGTTCTAAGTACTGTGTGTTTTCTGTTAATTCTGAAAATGGGGGGGGGGGGGAGGCGTGTGTGTGTAAGGGAGAGAGGGGCAAGCAGGGAATGGGCTCTCTGGCTCTGGCCCAACTGACCTATAGAGGGTAACCAAATGGGCACTTTGTTTACTTTAGATCCCCCCCCCAAAAAAACAGCGAACAAATATCCTCACCAAATATTATTCTGATTGCAAGGGACCGTGGCTTGTGGAATTTTCTCTGAACCGGAAGTTCTGCCCCAGTGGTTTCATTTCCATCACTGCTCACTGTGTCTCCCTCCTCCCCCTGCGCCTCAACCGTCAGTGCCAGCCCTGGAACTTTGTGACCTCAACTGCCTTTGCACCCCTCAGAAGCCAGAGCTGCCCCTCCCACTTCAGCAGCATTAGATTCCAGGTGAGAGGATGACCTCTAGGTGGGGCCGAGTCCCGTCACTTCTCACTCCAGACATCAGTGTGGGGAAGGAGCTGGTTGTGTTTATCCAGCAGCAAGAGAAAAACACTCAGCACGTTCTCAAGATCTCAACAGCACTCTGGCAGACAGTCCTTAACGGTTTGTATCATGAACTGAAACACAGGCAGGCATTGCAAATAGTGTGGGAAGACGCTTGTTTTCTGCAGCACAAAGATACTGCAACTGAGAGCCCCCATAAACCGCCAGCATGGCCTTGAGCTTCTCCTTTGGCCAAATGACCTTTCTCAGACCAGCAAAGCTGTCTCAGCCCGTCTTGGGTGTGCTGTTGCCACCCGTATCTGGTATCCTTCACCCCCCCAGGCCTGCTGACACAGACCTTTTCTTAAATTAAATGGCAAAAGTTCACAGCAAATGTCAAGCTGGGCTAAATTTAAAGAAACATGGAGGACCCTTCCTTTCCCTGCAATGGTGCAGACTTTTTTCTGCCCTAACAGGACTGGGAAGCAAATGGGCAGGGGAAGACCGGGAGGTTTATGCCCTAAAGCTCATGCATTTTGATTCTAGCTCTTTTAATTGGGGGGAGGGGAGAAGGGGGACCACACAATCCAGAGTTTGGAACAGGGAATGAAATGAAGCAATGGCAACATGTAGATCTTTGTACCAAAAAGAATTAGGAGGGAGCTGGCTTGACCTCCCTGGAGTGAAACAGCTGTTTTGTGGTGCCTTTATGCCCATTTCAGAGAAACAGAACGTTCCGAACTGAGGCACATTTCTTCAAGTGTTGACAAAGAATAATGAGCTCTTGTCTTAACGGGTCTTGGTGGGAACTACAAGAGCATCCAGCAAGGATTAAAAATCTGGCTGAAGAGAACCAGCAGAGGACAGCCCCCCTTCACAGGCAGGGAGCAAATCAGAAAAGGTGAAAGCTGTAAGGAGTGGCATTGTGAGTGCTGGCACTGTGAGGAGTCTGGAAGATTATTAAAACTAAGTAACTGTGGGCTAGGCAATGGAGGAGGTTCTTTTGGTAGGATCTAAACAGTAATACTTTTTCGACTCCAATCTGACTCTAAGCCAGCTTTCTGCCCAGGCGTGGGAAAGACTGTCGCCTCCTAGTGCTGAATTAGCCAAGCAGATCTCTTAGCCTCTGTTCCCACCCTGTAAAGTGAGGGGACAGGATTGAACGGTACTGGCCTACCTGTCAGGGATGTTGTAAAACCATTGTGCACATGAAGCTTTAATATTTATGTAACACTTGTGTCTTGTTGGACAGCCCAATTAGCCCACTCTGGCCTGAGCTTACCAGGGCTTGGGAGCTAAGCAGTGTTAGCCATGGTTAGTACTCGGATGGGAGACCACCAAGGAAGACTGGGGTTGAGATGCTGAAGACAGCACTGGCAAACCACCTCTTCTCCTCTCCTGCCTGGAACTCCCTGTGGAAGGGGCGGCCACGAGTTGGCTGTGACTCAAAGGCATGTTCTTCTTCTTCTGGCTTCTGAGTATTATTTATTAACTACATCAGTGAATCAATGAAGCGCCCCTGAGCATGCACTTCTCCCCTCCTTGCACCAGCAGCCGTAAGCAGCCATAAGCAAGCTTCATATAGCTGAGGTTAGACCAAGTCTTCTGAGACTGGCTTTTCCCCAGGCGCTTCTAGCTTCAAGAAGTTTCTTTACAAATTTCCCCAAAGTTCTTTGGTTTTGTAACCCTTGTGGAAAGAACCCCCAAGAGGAGGGAACAATTGGCCCCACTGAAGCTTTTTGCTCTCACACTGCCAGCAAAGTGCCTACCCGTGCACACTCCAAAAGTGTGTGTGTGTGTGGGGGGTTAACAGAGCACCCCTCTGGCACTGTGGGTTTTTCACCCCGATCTGCAGCTCCAAAAAGGTCTCTGCCGTCTATCTCCTAGCCTCTGGCTGACATCTCAAATGCTATTAATATCCACCAACACGGGCTCTGATCTCCTCTCCCCTACCACCAGCCACCTTCCTGCATGGTGAGGGTTTGCAACCTGGAGGCCTGCCCACTCCTGGCCCCCTTCCCCTGCCTCGGGCAGATCCATGAGGCTGGCTCCTCTCGAGGCTGATTTGTGCACAGACAAGGGTGTGCGAAAGCTGCCAAGGGCATCTAGGAAGAAGCGACTGCAGGCATCGGTGCCTTAAGAGCAGGCCGGATGCGGTGCCTGGCAGCAATGTATGGCGCTGCCCAGATCTGGAGGCAAACAAGAGAAATGATTGCGCTGAAGGCAGCGCAGCAGGGGAGATCCTGTACATATCTTCCATCTGGGGAATCAAAGAAGATCCCCGAGCAGGGCAGATTACTGGGGTGGAGGGGGTACGGTTGCCAGCTCCAGGTTGGAAAATTCCTGGAGATCTGGGGTGTGGGGCCTGGAGAGGGTGGGGTTTGGGGAGTAGAGGGCGCTCATCTGGTTATAATTCCACCCTCCAAAGGAGGCATTTTCTCCAGGGGAAATGATCCTTGTGGCCTGGAGATCACCTATAATTCTGGGAGATCCCCAGCCGCCACCTGGAGGCTGGCAACCCAAGCCGAGGGGGCGGAGAGGGGCTCTGGGAGCTCCTCCCCCGAGGACCCCGCCCCCAGCCTCTGGCCACTTCCCACCCGCAGCCCCAACAGTCGTTTGGAAAAGTGAGCTAATCCCGGGACGGGTCTGCTGTTCTGGGGTCCAGGCAGAAGGAGAATCCAGCCTGGGAGCGAGAAAGGGGGCAGGAGCGAGGAGCCGCGGCCGAGCCGGGCTTGCTTGCCGGCTTGCGCGCCCCCGGGGCCGCCCGCCTCGGCCGGCGCGCGCTCACCTTGGGGTCCTTCTCGTAGTAGTGCTGCTGGGTGCGGATCCAGCGGCCGACCAGGTGGTCGCGCACAGTGTGCGCCAGGGCGAAGTAGTAGTCGCGCGGCGTGGCCACATTGCGGTCCTTGACGAGTGTGAAGTGGAGGTGCCGGTTGAAGTTCTTCTTGAGGTCGGTCACGTTCTCCACGCCGGCTAAGCCGCGCACGCTGATCTGCTTCCTCTTCTCGTGGTCCGAAAGTGGCCGAGACATCCTGGCGGGTGGAGCGGCTGGACGGGGCGGACGAGCTGCCTGATGGACACCGGGAGGGAACCGGGGGTGCCGCGAGCTTCACCTCGGCACCAGCGAATGCGCCCCGGGCCCCGCCCCTCATGCATTATTAAACCCAGCGGCCCTGTGCATTATTCATGAGGCGTGGGGGGGTCTCCCACCCCCAGGCTGTGCCCGCCCCTTGCTCTTAAGCTCCTCCCACTGGTCCTGGGAATTCCTCTCCTCCTCTTCGGGGTCACCAAGAGAGGATTAGCATGTCGCTTCTCCTTTTAGGCTTCCCTACTAGAAATGTGTAAGTGGAGCTCAAGAGAAATCCGACCATGGATGCTCAGGGAAGGGCGCTAGTGCACATGCTCAAAAAACTCACCTCTTCTCTGTCCTTCATACCTTTGGACAAGTTGCCTTATTACTGAGTCACACTTCTGGCTCATCTAGCCCAGTGCTCTTCAACCCACGGGCCGGAGCCCCCAGAGGGAGTCCCATCTTCTGGTTTACCAGCCCCTCTAGAGCCACCATTCTGTTCTTCTGGGAAATGGGCTGTGGGTTGTAGATGGATTTACAAAAATCCTGGTAAACGGGTTGATTCTTTATGGAAATGTTTTTATTTATTTTTATTTACTTATGTCATTTATAGTCTGCCTCTCTCATTGAAACTCAAGGCGGATTACATCATGTGAGCTTAGTACAGTCAATATCAAGGACATTTCCATAAACAATGCCACAAATAAATGTTCAATTCTGCTAGGTTCTCTCTGGTCTGTTTCTGTTGGCAGTGCTCCCGGACTCTTCTACAGACCAACACAGCTGTCCACCTGAAAATTCTGTTCTTGTTGTTTAGAAGGACCTGTTTGCTGTTGCGCATGCGCACCATTCCTCTTGCCTCTCATTGCGAGCATCCTGGTGGTGCAAGGCCACTCAGCAGATGGCGAAGTTTCCTCCCAGACCCTGACCCCTGGCTTGCGCCTCAATATGGTTCACATCCTGATGTCTTGTATTGGGTTTCCTGTCCACGGCTCTCTTGCTCCTCTACTCACAACTCTGGCCTTGCTCTGACTCTCCCTCTTCCTGTCATGTGACTCTGATGTCAAGTGCTTGCAGCCAAGTGGGTCTTAGGTCTGCAGTCCACTGATCTAGCGCCTGAGCACTCTGTCCTCCGATTGGCAGCAGCGATGTGGGACCTCCACGGGGACAGGCCTTTCCAGCTGCTACCTGCACACTTCTTACTAGAGATGGGGGGGGGGACCTTGTGCATCCACACTTAGCCAAAGCCCTCCTCACTGAAGAAAAAATTCCACAGCTAAATCCTGACAAAAGGCTGTCAGAGTCAAAGCCAGGCACCCGGTCATAACCTCCCCCTTTCCCTCTCCACAAGCACCACATGAGAAGCAGTGCCCTGTGCCACTGGCCCTCTTTGGGCACCTCCACCTCCTCCGGTAGCGCTCAGCCTCCTCATACTGAACAAGCCAAGGCTCAAGATCCTTCCACCACCACCACCACCCCCCATCCCACTTTCCAGGCTGAGTTATGAAGGCCAGCTGCTACATGGCCTTGTGTTGCTATCCCCCAAAAAGGATCAGGGCGGGAAGGTTGCCTGGTCACATTCTGTTCTATTTTTGGCCTCTTCTGCCAGGCCTTGTGTAGTATGTTTGTTTCAACAACAAAATAACTAGGGCTAATTATCTGCT
Organism: Eublepharis macularius; assembly: GCF_028583425.1. Taxonomy (NCBI): domain Eukaryota; kingdom Metazoa; phylum Chordata; class Lepidosauria; order Squamata; family Eublepharidae; genus Eublepharis; species Eublepharis macularius. Next base: position 227,310,990 of record NC_072790.1, on the reverse strand, counting down.
TAGGGGTTTTTTTGTCAGGAGGTAGAGGTAATGCTGGGGCTTGGGCCTTCTCCAAAGTCACACACATCCGCCTGAATATTCTGAGCCCTGATCACCCATATGTGCATAAAACCAGTCTAGTGTAGTGGTTGAAGTGTCAGACTAGGATCGGGGAAATCCCGGTTCGAATCCCCTCTCTGGCATGGAAGCTTGCTGGATGACCTTGGGCTAGTCACATGCTTTCAACCGATCCTATCTCACAGGGCTGATGTGATGATATAATGGAGGTGATAATAATAACAACATTCGATTTATATCCCGCCCTTCAGAACAACTTAATGCCCACTCAGAGCAGTTTACAAAGTATGTTATTATTATCCCCACAACAACAATCACCCTGTTAGGTGGTTGAGGCTGAGAGAGCTCCAGAGAGCTGTGACTGACCCCAAGGTCACCCAGCTAATCAACCCCGGCTCTCCAGATTAGAGTCCCACTGCTCTTAACCACTACACCGAACTGGCTCTCACCTGATGAGGTAAGCTGCTTTGGGAACCCATGAGAGAAAAGATGGGGTATAAAGTGAGTAAAAAGATTAAAGGGTTTTTTCACCTATAAATAAGTACTGTGAGCAGTCTGCTTTGAAGTCTGAGAGAGAAGACTCTATTATGTCCTCTCAGGCACAGAAAACAACTAGTGAGACTGAGCTCCCCCCCCCCCCCGCCCCATCCTTTTCCAGGGAAGGAAAAAACCTCCTTGGCATTTTGAGTTAAAAGCGCTACTTGATTTGTGGCACTTTTTAGACTTCCTTTTAAGGCATTTTTCAGAAGTAATTTTCACACTGCTTTTTGGATTTCCCATCTCTGCAAATCAGATGCTATTACTCCACTTAGAAAGGAGTCTCTTTCCATTTCTGAAGCACATTAAAAAACACAGGAGACTGAACAAGTCATTCCCTTCCATTCTT